>NC_050526.1:13542349-13659670 GCF_002922805.2 Oryzias melastigma | reverse complement strand
ACCCATAGGTGGGTTTTTAATGAGATACTGCCACTTTGCAGAAACTATGTCTGAGAAAACAACACCAAGTTTTTTTTAATTGTAGCTAAAAACAGCATCAAAGATAATCAGAGTGAGTCTTTAATCAAAAACGTTATTTTCAACTAGCAGGATGTCAGAAACTATAACATCAGTGTTGATTGCATTTAAATACAGTTGCAGTGTAAACAGATGGAGAGGAGTAAAGAGGATCATATCTGTGATTGAACAGTAGGGGGCAGTAAAGCAGCACCTCAGCCTTCTTTGCAGGAGGCACATTCAAGGTCGAGCTGAACCTTCCTGGAGCATCCTGCTCATTGGTAACAAAGAGTGCATGGTGTGGGGGGTGAAGTGCTACAGACCTAAATAGGCTTGTGTGGGGTGGTGTGAAGTGGCACAACGGGTTTCAGCTCAGAGAATGGAGGTTTGAGGGCTTTTTGGTGGGACTGAATTGGAGGCTCTGCTTGTAAGCGTCCTCTTTCTGCCTCTTTCAGTGTTTTGGAGCTCTCCCTCCTGCATCATATCTCCCTGCATGTTCATCTGTTTACTCTGCAGTAATCCTGTTCTCACACTCTCATATCAGACTTGTGAAATCAAATTCCTGACGTTAGTAATTTTATTAAAATGAAACACTCCAATGGTGTCTTCATGTTAGAGAGAGGATTGTTTTTCTATCAACTATGGGTTTGAGAAAATCTGCAAACTTGTTTATTTTCAAACAATAAAATACAATTAAAGCTTTTATATTTCAGTCTCTTTATGCTTTTTTTTTAATTAATTAATTAATTTGACTAATTTCTCTGGGGAAAGTGGATGTTTCTGCAACTTTTTGTAAAGCTATTGATCTACAGACCAGAATCAGTCTGTACCAGACTGTCCTCCCCTCTCAGCTGAAAGGTGTCAGATGGGCCTGGATGTCACTGCCAATATCCTGAACTGATCCCATTCAGAATCGCTTTTAATTACAATTTAATCTGATTTAATTTAAAGGAATTAATCAAGTAATGTGAAACTCTTGAATGTTTTTCTTATAGTATTTTATTTATCTATGAACAATAAAATAAGTGATCATACTTTTCTAAAAATTTAAAATGAAGTAGAATAGACATTTAGGGCTGGTGGGTTGCCTGACAGCAAAAAGGCCCAGGTTCAAATCCCAGCTGGTACCTTTCTGAGGGGTTTTCTGGGGTACTCCAGCTTCCTCCCACAGCCCCAAAACATGCGTCATAGGTTAATTGGCGTCTCTAAATAGTCCCCAAGTGTTCATGTGAATTTGTTTTTGCAGAAAAAATTAGCAACCTGTTCTGGGTGTACCCCACCTTCACCCAACTGTAGCTGGGATAAGCTCCAGCAACACCATTTAGGATCCAATGAGTTTTGAAAATGGTGAGATAAAGAAATAGATTTTTCTCTGTATGATAAACTTGAAACTAATCAAACTGTAAATATCACAACATGCATTTATTTTTTGTCTTGGGTAGTTAAAGATGTTTAAGGGTTAGTGTTGGACTGTGGAATTCTCAGTGTAAAAGTTGATTTAAATAAAAATAAATGATACAATGGTTTTAGCTGCATGTTAAAAAGGAAGCAAAAAAAAAAAAAAGAAAGCAACTAGAAATATGACTAACATCAAACTCTGTCATTATGGGATTCCAGAAAAGTCATTTCTGTTTTTTTTTAACAATCGTTTAAGGAAAAAATGCCCAATGCGACAGATGATGCCTTTATTTATTTATTCTGTATTCATTTTTCACACGTGCCACATTCCTGCTTCGAACTGGACATACATCTGGAAAACAAAATGTAAAACTGAACTGACTGACTAAACATCTAATATTAGAGACTGCATGTATTGATTTAAAGAGGACAACAAAGCCCCTGCTGAGTGTTTGTAGAGAAGGTCTATGCTCCCTCCTTTCTGCCCTACTTTGATCTCTGCTCAATCAATCTACTTTATTTATACAGCCCTTTTCATGGAAACATTTACAACACAAAGAGCTTCTCATGCTCCAAGAGCAAAAAAAAAATAAAAAATCCAAAAAAACACGGTTTAAAACAGAGGGATAATTAATGAAGATAATTTAGTAAAGAAATAAATATGTTGAATATAATTTAGTATGAAAAATGCAAAGGAAAAAAATGAGACTTGTAAATAAATATATTACTAAAATCTATGAGACCCTGTTACTTGAGCTACGAGCTTTGGAAAAAAAAGAACAAGCCTTATATAGAGGCATAGCAGTGGATACATAATTCCTGACACCATTAAAATACGTCTAAGATCTAAAACTTTGAAACAACTTATCTGCCAATAAATAAATAAATAAATCACCTCCTCCGCCCACAACTTTTAATGAACAGGAAATTAAGCAAAATGCGTAAAAAGTAATTGTTGACATCAGACTTTACAGAGTTCCCTCGCTGTATTTCGCTTCATCTTTTGTGGTCTCAGAGTTTTACAGTGTAATTTCTTAGGTTAAAAGACATTTCTTAAAAAAAAAAAAAAACTTTCTTTTAAAACCTAATTTCTTAGTGTCTTGAGGAGTTCTTCCTTGCCGGGAGGGAGTGTCCAAGGGCAGGGATGACCAGTTTAATTTAGTCTGTTTGGTTTAGCAATTAGTTATTGTTTATGTTTTATGACGACCTTCTGCTTCTGTCAAATCATGAAGCCCAATGAAACAATTGTTTATGTGATATTGAGATATATAAATAAAATTGAATTGAATTAATTTAACATGCTTTTTTATTTACTTTAACACCCCACTGTCCTCTGGGTTCTCATTGGCTGCTGACCATGACAGTCGATCTCCTGTACAGAATGCATTCAGTTTCCCAAATTTACATTAAATCTTTGATCGCCATCAGATCTTTGTTTAAATCCTATGATACTGAACATTATTAGGAGTTTAAACGAGAACAGTGTTAAAATGTGAATGTTTGAGAAAATTGACTAAAGTTTATAGAGAGGAGCTTTACATCCATCTGTAATCTTACTTCGCAGGTTGTTTTTATAACCCAACTCCCTTTATAAACGAGAGAACACTGTATGACTTTGTTTTTGGTAAGAAATCTGACTTTTTAGCACAATTGTTGATGAGGAATAGTTCCAGTGGTTTTTGGTGGAGCTGCAATACTTGTTACTAGTTGGATTATTTTTCATTTGGGTACCGGAAGGTCAAGGCTCGGGTACAACACTCACAACACTGGCTCTAGTGGTTAGAAGAACAGGAGGGTTGTGCTGTTCTGGGTCAGCTTAAAGTAGAACAGTTGGCCTTGCTCAGACTCAAAGGGTCCAGTTGAGCTGTAGGGGTATAAAATACCAACAAATGAAGACTTTGGTGGATTCTGAGTCCACATTATTGGGCAGATTGTAACTTTTTAGCTTTACTTTTACCTCACATTGAACTTTTTTTTTCAGAAATTCTGTAAAAACTTAAATTAAGGTAAAAAAAAGACAAAATGGAGAAGAAAAAAAAGGTGAAAACCAAAATGGCCAAAACATTAAAAAAGGAATTAATATAAAAGAGGAAAAACGGTAAATAACAGGAAAAGAAGAGGTTCTAAAAATAAACACAAAACGTCAATTTTCTCTATCATGTCCGTCATCTTCTGCCTCATATTCTTGTGTATTTTCTTTGAGCGCTTCAGTTTCCCCACCAGGCCAAAAACCATTATTGAGGTATTGATTTGTTGAAATCATTTTATTTTTTACCTTTTTCTTCAACCTGTAGAAGGTTTTTGTTATACGTCTCTGTGATTTCTATATTTGGTTTTACTTCCTGATCTTTTTAACCTCCTCATTTGATTTCTGCTTCAGACGTGTGGTATCTTAAATTCTACTTTTGACTCTTTAATCCTCAGTAGAACATCTCTGCGTTCAACCTGGACTACCAGCTCCTTGATCAGGCTCAGGCTGGTGTTTTGCTGTGTCGAGTCTTGACCTGGTTTTTGTCCCAATTGAGTCTTTAGCCTGCTCCCAAATCTGAACAAACTAATTTTGACGGAACTGGAATAAATTGAAATATTGAAAGTCAAGACTCTGTCTGGGCTGTACAGTGATGTGGTGGTTAGCATCCATATCTCACTGTGAGAAGACCCTGGGCCGAACCCCAGCTGGGTTGATAATCACTTGTTCTTTATCCTAATGACCCAGTTCATATTTGTGTTTTGACAATCAGGCATTCATCTTTACATGCTCATATTGTTTTTATCATCACACACCTGAAAGCTCAAAGTTATGACTTCATATTCCTGTATTTTAATGGCTAAACTCATAAAAAAAATTCCAGAGTAAAAATTTCTTAGAGGAAATAATAATGATGTCACACTTGGAGAAATTAGTTTATTTTAGCTTTATGTTACCCAAAAGACACTTGCTGGTCACAAATGTGCTTCAAAAAGATCATCTGAGGACAGTCCAAAGTAAAGTCCAACAGACACTGATAAATTTCCAGCAAAGCCCAGATTACAATAGTTGAGCTGCTTGATTTAGGCTTAAATCATCCATGATTCCTCTTTAGGGCATCTATCGCATTAGTGCCACTGCATTAACACACTGATGCTTTTAACTGAGACCAGAAATCCATTGCCTTGTATGCTGAATGCAGCCTGGACTTATAGAAGCTGAGCCTTTGCTCTTTTTCTCTCTTTCTAAAGCCTCTTTAAATCCCTCAGGTGACTGATATTGACAGATAGTGGGATTTGTGTTTTTGACGGGTTATAGCGTACATAACACTGATGGACTGCAGTCGCCAACCCATTAAAATGGTTTTACTCATATTTTGTGCCATCTTTGATCTCTCTCAGGGGGACTTATCTAGTTTATTTTGTGCTCCTTTTACATAAAAATGTACAGAATGACACAGAAATATCAAATGTCATGTTTAGGAAGTGTCAGTTTCTACTTGCCAGATTAAAAAAACATTTTTTTTTGTTTGTTTTATGAAGGAAATCTTGGTTGGTCTTGTTATAATTTGGGGCAGAATCAAATAAAGAGCATTTTCTATGTACAGTAGTCATTCATAGTCATTCAGAGACACCAATGAGAGCATTGGAACAACATTAAAACCACTAAAACATTAATGTAGGAGAATTTAAAAATGTAAGGCCAAAACAGAATTCTTCCCCTATCCCTACAGCTTCTCCCTGTCCATACATTTAGCCCTCCAAATAGTTATGGAAAAATGGCGTCTCCAAATTCGAGTGTTGCTTCCACTCGATGACATCATTAATGGTCGGTTATTATTAGGTTTTTTATTTTTCAAAGGCTTTGTTCAATTTCTCTTTATTACTACTGCCTGGACTATTCTTTACTTGGAAAATAATCTCACATCACCTTCTAAAATTTCCTTTGGTGGAAAATTATTGAACATAATTAGTTTTATTCTGCTGAGCTGCTTTTTAAATACACATAGCTGTTTGGGTGGACCTGGCTTCAGATAACATCACGGCTCTGATAAAAGTCCTAAACGATGCTGTTCTGAAAAACCGCCTCAGGACAAACAACAGTTCTCCTGCTGCTTGATCTGATGCAGCCTTTAATGCGGCAAACCATCAAATCCTCCTGGACTGACCAGAGGAATGCTGCTTCAAACCATTCACGGAAGGCTGGGGCTTTGTTGTTCTCAGCGGTGACCATGATTCTGAGCTGATCACCCTGGCGGGGAGTGATCCCAGCATTTGATTTTCTTGTTATTGAACGTTCACTTGTTGCCTCAGGGCCGATTCAAACACAACGTTCACATTTATTTAACCAAATGACTTCAGTCTGTGAGACTAACCCACAGGAAAAACAACATATTTTAACAAAAGAGGAACATAAAAGTCAAAACTAATGAACCAAGTGGACTTCTAAAGTTCAGACAAAACCAGTTAGTAAAGTTTTAATTTAATGTCACCTTCTATTTCTTATAAAATGAGGACTTTGTGAAGGATGCCCATCTATGAAAACTGTTACTAACAGGAGACAAAAAGCAAAAGTCATTCCTAGTGTGATGAGTCCATAAAACTTTGGATTTCTTGGCTTGTTTTAGCTCAGCTGATATTTAAGTTTGTGTCCTGTTTGTGCAACATTAGTTATTGTAATTATGAGTAAATATTTACCTGACTCGACCTGCAATGGCTAAAGATAAACTAAAAAAAAATGTTTACGGGGAGGTTTCTGAATTCAGATTCAAATTTTTGCCCAAACCTGTGAAACAAAAATGATTCATGAACTAATTTTGAGGTTTACTGATATGTTGGATTTCTGCTACACTATTTCCTTGTGATTTTCAGTTAAACGTCGAGTTCACCTTCCTCTTTCTCGATACATTTTTTGTTTAAATTCTAAATATAAACTTCTAATGGAGGGAAAATGTTTAGCACAACTGTTTTTAAATAATGCAATTAATTAAAATTGGTTTTTGAAAGACAAAAGTGGAGCTGTAGAGATTATGACTAATTTTATCTTTTTAAAAATGAAAGGGATAAATTCAAAATCCTGTTCTGTATCTGTTCTGGTAAAGAAACAGGGAGTTTCATAATAAAATTAAAATATTTCTCTTGTTTACTTTAAGGTCCTCGGTGGGCATCATGGAACCTGGGCGTGTTCATGTGTATCCGCTGCGCTGGGATCCACCGGAACCTGGGAGTCCACATCTCCAGAGTCAAATCTGTCAATCTGGATCAGTGGACACCCGATCAGATCCAGGTATGGTGCTCAAACACAGCCATGGATCATCAGGTTCAGACCTGTGTTTTGTATTGTAGGCTTGCATAATCTATCCTTAGCAACGTCCTGTCTGTTTATGGGGATTCAAATTATTCACATTCAAGCATAAATTGTTGGATCATCATCACAAAATGTCAATTCATCCATCTGTCCAACTGCTAGCCAATTGAAATAGTCTTTCCAGCCAACCTGAGTTTTCTCAAGTTGGCTTTTTTAGAAGCATCTAAAGAAAGATTCTCCCTAGATCTCTATTTCATCATCACCCCCTTGAAGGATGACATAAAACGTACCATTATTGTGTGTATGGTAAGTCTATTGTTACGTTTTTAATGTAAATTACATGCATTTGTTTGTTATATATATATTTTGAATAAAATAATTGCTTCAACAAAAAATAACAAATCCTGAATGGAACAACACACTTTAGTGTTACCAAAATACATTTGGTAAACTAGTTGAGATTTATTTAGGGGCTTTTGTTTACCATGAAACTTTAGCTTAAAGATGTTTTGCAAAAATAAAGTAAAAAAAAAACACACCACATGGGACAAAAAATTAGGTTGTTAATCTTACTTAATCTATTTCCTGTTCCTGTTTTTATTTATTTATTTTGTATCAAACATGAGAAACACAAGAAATGTCCCACACCAACATGCACTAGGATGACGATGTGTCACAAAAAGTAGAAAAATCTGGAAAACACATTTCCATGAGTTTGATAGAGTCAGTATTTATCAGCTTTACTGGTTCCTGCTCATTAAGATGTGTAAACATGGACATGGCTGGAATGTTGCGAGGAATAACTATAATTAGCTTCTGTGTAGCCGGGCTTTGTGTGTCACTTGCATGCCACATTGATTGCATTCCGTCCACTAAATCGTGTGTGAGCATCTGTCAAACTCGCACCTGAATCTGAATAATTTATGCCGCCATCCAGCTGTTAATAAATGCGTCTGCTCGATGCGTGTGCGCCGCAGTGGAAGGGTGTGAGCGTGTGTGTCTTTACCCGACAGTGGTCATCCATCAGCGGCGTGTGAGCAGAAGGAGGTTCAGTCTGAATCTTAATCACTGTTTTCAATGACTAATTCATTCTGGATGGCTGATTATTCCACATCCATCTCCCACACTTCTCCTGTCATCCCCCCATCCATCACCCTTCTCTTAATTTAGTTTTGACCCATATGGTGAGTGTGCCTCAGACTTCAACAGTGTACAAAATTATTACAAAGTTGGATGCATAAAACAATCTTGCTGAGTATCAAGTGGGTTCTTTGAGGGCTATTACAATATTTCTTCTAATTTGTTTTTCTGTACAAGTTTTTAATAAAAAAAAAAAAAAATTAAAATTGGAAAATAAAAATAACTTAATTGTATTTATTTTTTTCCTTTACTTCATCTTTCTGCAGAGTATGGTGGATATGGGCAACACCAGAGCCAAACATCTGTATGAAGCCCACCTACCAGAGAACTTCAGACGACCTCAGACTGATCAGTATCCTTCTCTTGTTGTTTATTTGTGTTTTTAATTATCAACTGGACCTACAAAGGTGAAGAGGATCCATAAATCTGACATCTGAACTTATCAAAGACCCAGGTTTGCATGTCCTTTGGTTCTCCGTGTTTTTAATTTGTTGTTTTATATTGTGGACGTTTTTCTCAATTTAAACTGCTGGAAGGATACGCCAATAGACCCTTTTCACGTGACGTCACACATCGCTGGTCATGTGCAGAGTCTCTTCCGGTTTATATGGTTTAGAACTGCAAAACTGACAGCTGAATGCGTTTAAAGCAATTTTATGTTTAAAAAAAAAAAAAAAAAAAAAAAAGGTAACCTAACCAGTTTTAATCAAAATGTGTACAATGTTTATTTTAGAAATGTCCTACCTGGTTGTATTTGTTTTTTCCTCTTAGATCGTTCACAAATCAGAGTACAAATGTCAGAAATCCTGCCTGCAGTCAGAATGCAGCAGCTCAGCTTCTTCCCTAAATTTCCACATAATGTTATAAAATATGTCCACCCAGAGATTATTTTTTTTTTTTTTTGGTCACTCTTATTTTGAAAGTTGAAAATACGCTGTGTTAAACCTTTCCTGTTTTTACAATTATCCCCTAAAATATCCCGTCGAACAACAAATACATTTATCCTGGGAAGCGATTACAATGTGTATCGGCAATCTAAGACAGGAAATGAAAATACAGTTCACCAGGACTTTCATAAAATAAATATTTTACATTTTTCTGTTGAAATTGGTAAGGTTACCTTTTATTGTTTTTGTAAAATTGTGTTGAACAACGTTCAGATGTCAGCTTTGTTGTTCTAAATCTGAACATTGGAAGTAACTATTCGCATTTTCGGCTCTGTCGCCATTTTGTCTGACGTCGGCGTGAAAAGGATCTATTGAGAAAGTCTCTTTTAATGGGCACTGAGCATGCCTATGTTCAGCTGGGCTTTACAAAGAAAGAAGCAAATACTCCAAGCAAACGAACTCAAGTTGGACCAAAAAGTCCAAAGGAAAAAGTGCAGAGTCACTGGCTCCTAACTGATGCTACAAAGTTTTTTTTTTCCTACTAATATGTCCACAATACAGTGCTTGTTTACAAACACAGCAGTTCCTCCTTTTGTATGTTTATCATAGTCTGTAACCGTTCTGTCTTTGAAATAGTTAAAACAATGTGGGAGGAAAAACTCTGGAGTCTGGATCATTTAGTTAATTATCCTGTTTTGGTGAAAGATATTGATATATTCCTGCGCATTACTTTTAGTCTTGCTCTGCAATGCTTATGGCTTTACTAACCTGGCAGAGATTTAGTGTCTTCTGACAGAAAACTTGAAAATTAAAAAATGCAAAAACAGCAATATTCGGACACAGAAACGCACACACACACACAGTAGACTTGCAAGAATTTTTGAAACCTTTTGACATTTCTGTTTTAGTACTTTGTGATAGAAGTGAATTTTCTTTCATTGAGATAGCATGCTTTCCATCCTCAGACTATTTTAAGAAAGCACTAAAAGCTTTTCCTTTCAGGTTGTGCAGTTACAGGCTTAGGATGCGAGGGCAGGTCCCGTGACGCCTGGACACATTTTTGCCTTCTGCTTTCTGCACCCTTGTGTATGTTTCCATTTTACTGCAGCTCTCGGCTTTGTATTTTTTAATTATTTCTAAGGGTTTCTTAGGAAATATAATAGTTGTTTGTCACTTAAAAGGCCGAGGTTGGTAAATACATTTTACCCACACTGAAAAAAGTGAACCATTGTATCAGTTAACAAAAGTTCTTTAGTGTGTTACATTTAAAAGTATTAGTTTTCATCAAATTAAAAACATTGAGTTGATGGTTTATTCATCTCAAAAATATAATTTGATGAAAAACAATATTTTTAAATTTAACAAATTACAGAACTATTGTTAATTGATCCAGTGTTTTTTTTTTCAGTGTTGGTAAAATTCATTTCCCAAGGAAACGCCATGTATATTACCCAACCTCTGCCTTTTCAGTGGCAAACAACTATTATATTTCCTAGGAAATCGTTTTGGATTTTCTTTTTTTAATTAGAACCCTAGTTAAATAAAATAATTTGAAATTTGTTATTGATTTCTCACAAGAATATAATAGTGATGCATTAATGATGAAATCTAAAGAATTGTCATTCAGATACACTGAGGCAAATAAGAATTTAAACACCCTGGGATTTTGCACGTTCTCCCACTTAGAAATCATGGAATGATCTGAAATTTTTATTCCAGGTGCATGTCCATTGTGAGAGATGTAATCTAAAAAAATCTGGAAATCAATTAAATCAATGTGCAATATTTGGTACACAAGCCTTTGTTTATTATTACACAGATGAAATGTTTTGGGAGTTTTTCACCAGCTTTACTCTCACTGCAGGAGGGATTTTTGGCCCACTCCTCCACACAGATCTCCTCTAGATCAGTCAGGTTTGTGGGCTGTCCCTGAGAAATACAAGAGTCTCAGCTCCCTCCAAAATGTTCTATTGTGTTTAGACTGGCAAGGCCACTCCAGAACCTTGATATGCTTCTTATGGAGCCACTCGTTGGTGAAAATGTCAGACCCTTTCATGATTCATAAGTGGGGGAAAGAATTTAATCAATCACTGGTGTTCAAACACTTATTTGCCTCTCTGTATAAAACATTTTAGAAATGATTGACTTACAATTTATTAATAAAACCTTTATACTACACTCTTTTGTAGTTTGTAGAATTATGTTCTGAGTGTAATCACAAAATAAGTGCTTATTTAAGAAGTCCCTAACCTGGATTTCTCATTGTTAGCACATTGGCTAGAGCTGTTATCTAGAAAGTTGTCCAGTCATGCATGTATACCTCCAACTGTTGTACAGTCTGTACAGGAAGTCTTTAATCAGTTATTTTAATGATACTCCCTCATATATAACCAGTCTCTATCAAATCACTTGGAGTTAGGAATAATACCAAGTTTGACCCCGAAACACAGCAGAGCAAAAAGTGACGGTGCAAGAACGATCATTAATGAGTATTTATGCTTTCAAGGGTCTGCTTTCACACTGCAGAGCCCACAGAAACAAGATTTTACAAGGACACAAACAGTTCTGCTCCAGTCCAAAAGGCTACCTACACTCAAGATAACTCGCTGCAATAGCTAAATATGTTCAGTGTCTTGATATTTTACAAGATTTTAGTTCTTTTTTTTTTTTTTCTCCATCTGTTTTCAGTCCTCAGAGTGTCTTGAATTCTTTACAAATTACTTTCAAATCAAAAAGTCTAAACAGTATCAGACTTCTTTGTGGCCGGTTGTGACCTATAAAATCAAATTTTGACATACTAAAGGCTAAAATTAAATCATTAATCTGCTGTGCAAATGTTGTGTGACACATATCTAAACTCCTGGCAAATTAATATAGCATAGTAGACATTTCTGTGTAGCCAATTCAGTATGAATCCACTTCAAGATGAGTTTATCTTTGATTATTCAACATCAAATCAATTGTCACTTTGCAACTGCAATATATATTTAACAAACCTATAGGCATACACACTCACTGGTCACTTTATTAGGAACAGCTGTCCAACTGCTCGTTGATGCAAAATTCTAATCAGCCAATCACAAGGCAGCAAAACAAAGTATTTAGTTATGTAAACACACGTCAACCGGAATCAGTTTTCTATTTATGTAAAATCTTTTTTTTTTTGACTAAAGAAAACTTTTTAAATATAATAATTCATATTTTTAATAATAACATTTAGCTTTTGTTTGTTTTACATAACAAGGTGACAGTTTATCATAACTTAAAAACTATTTAGTTGTAAATTTGACAAATAAATCAAACTTTTTGAAAATAATAATTAGGAAAATGTAATCAAATGGTGAACTGGTGCATTAAAATCAAATTAACTTTGATGTATTTACAAAGTAAATAAAGTAAATCTTGTTTGTGTCAGACTCCATTGGACTCCATTTGTGCTGCACTTCCTTGTCCGTGAAGCAGTCCTTTTTTAGCCCACAGCGGTGTGCTTTTATCCCCTCACTCCCACAACACCAATACAACCACCATCTTCTCCTGTCCTTGAGCTACAGCTGCCCTTGAAACAGACAAATTACAGTATCAGATGTAACCCATTTTCATTATCTAACCTCACTGGCACAGCTCTAATCATTTCCTGCTCCAAATAACATGCTTTCCATGTGGGTAGGATTCCAAACATTTACTCAGAACTCCTCCAGCTGTGTCCATGCCTGCAGAATGATGCCACTATCCAGTTCCAATATCCACAACCCTTTTTTTGTGACACAAGTCTGGAGAGTGGCACTGTTGATGCAGTGCCATAAGTTGAATATGTAATGGCCCCCTGTGCCATCTTGTATCTGGTGGGTCTTTTTGCAGGTGGTCATCATTCAGCGGGCCTTTCAGAGTCCATTAGTCATTCAGACAGAAGCGCCGCTGGCTGAAAGCAGCAGTTAACAGACCCAAGATTAGGAGAAGCTCCGCCTAACTGTGTGTGTTTCTGTTTGTATTTCTGAGCTAATGCACAACATTTCAGACCTGCTACGTGCTGTGGTTATATATGGAAATGATAAACTGCAGATATTTACCTGCTCCAGTTGGTGTTTACAAGCGTTGCATCTTTGCGTGTGTTCTTTTTTATGTTCATAATGATAGAAAACGTGTTTCAAGAAGATGATTTGTTCTTAGTGTTATGAATTGAATATACAATTTCCTCCATTTATGTTTTACGGCTTCCATAAATGTTCATGTCTTGATACTGGGAATATTGTGTTGATTTGTCAGATAAAACTACAGTCAATATTATGTCTGTGCCTCAATTTCATACATTCAAGCATAACTAATTTTCTCTAAAAATAGGTTTACTTGTTGATCATAAACCAGACCATTCAAGAACCTGCTTTATGACTCTACCAGTAGGGATGTAATGATTCAGTCAAGCCACAATTTGATTCAATTCACAGTTTTAAAGTCACAATTTTAATTTTTTTTTTTCAAAACAATGAATTAAAGGTATTTTAAGGACAAATATGTTTTCTTTTTGCCTCTTACATCCAACTGTCTGTGTTCCTACTAACAGAAAGGATTCAATACAATTATACATGATACTGAAATCCTTTCATACTCTGTTCCAATTGTGCTCCATGTGACGGACCACTCCTCACCCTCGTCCGCTCAGCCGCTGAGCACGCACCGAATGTTCAACCTGGTTCAACATCTTCACACATAATTGCAGCAAATGACAAATCAGGAGCCTGAATTTGGGAGCAGTGAGTGGGTAGTGTCCGCTGCAAGTTACGGAGGTGCCAAATATGATCACAAAAAAGAAAATAATCATTGCGGTTTGTGCCCAGTAGAATTAAAATGACACCCAGACAGACATTAAAGGAACAGAGTTGTGAAAACAAAAAAGCCTGGAGCAAGATTTGGGGGATTTACTCTGCTTTGACTTTTTGCTCCAAAATGCTCCCTATTATAGGTGGCGGAAGAGCGCTAATGAACAGTAAAAATACAATAGAAGAAGATTCTCCTCCCTGCTGATACCTATGTGACCGCACTGCTCCGGTGTGGATACATACATACTCATTACCTCAAGCATGTTAGTACTGTACCCCTGTCTTCATGAAAGACAAACGGTTGGATATCATTCATTATATCCACATGTCTTGAAGTTGAGTCATGGCATCTGGACTTAAAATTTTCTTTCTTAAAATGTTTCTCCACTTATCCAAGTAGTTTTATCAGTCTGGGTTAGTGGATGAGTACTGAAACGTTTCAAGGAAGACAATTTTTCTTGAAAAACATTTCAAAAGCGTCACAAACAAACAAAGATCTTAATGGATCCTGGCATCTAGGAGTAACAAGCACCTGCTATATCTGGCATTTATTGGAGACCGTCAGTTAGAGACCAGCCACAATTGAAAGATATACGATACTATATCTGTAAGACCATGAAGTCCAAATGACATTGACATTAGCCTGCCAAAATATTGTATTTGTTGTCTCAAAGCTATGGTCAGGAGAGCCATGGACGGATTTTATCTCCCTTTTGTGGTCAGCAGTGAGCCGCTCTGAGAGTCTCTTAGTCTATTTGTTGCAGTTTATGGCTTCTCTCTCCATCAATAAAGCGGCTGTCTTTATTCTGCTCAGTCCTTTGACAACATGCTTGTATGTCTCAGTTTGCCTCACATTTATTCCTCATTGTCTCTCGTACTGTGATGAGATGCATCCCATCAGCTTTGCTGCTTTGACAGTAATAAATAAGCTCTGTCTGTAAAATGCATCTTGTGCATCCTGCCTCTTCCGTCCTGTCGTGTTACTCCGTTCATCTGAGTGGTCATCATGCTCCAATCTTTCGAGGTCTATTTGATCTGACAGAAGCAATGGTGCTAAAATGGGAAGATAAGAGGGCCTGGATTAGTGTGGATGTCTTGTTTGATTGTGTCGGGAGTGTTTTGAAGAGTGAGAGTCTGAGTGTCAGAGCATTGGCTTTAATATGCTGTTTGGCATTGTGACAGTTGTTATCGTAGAATGAAGACCATAATGCCTTAGAGAAAAAAACATTTTTAGTTTTAAACAACTTGATCATGGATGTACAACTGTTTAATTACTTCTTTTTGTCTGTCATAGTGACTCTTAATCTTTTTTTTATGTGATATATTGATGTGTCATTGTTTTCCACTTTCTTCATTGTTACCTTTTGGTTTAAGTTCAAGATTTGTGTGAATTAGTATTGAATTTATTCTTAAGTGTGATTATGAAGTCATAGTCACCTCACTGTTGGTCAGACTGAGTCCTTAACTCACACCTTAAGAGCAGTGGAGGTCTTCATCCGGGACAAATACGAGAGGAAGAAATACTATAACAAGGAAGCTGCGGCCGCAGCTCCAGTAAGTATCACCAGCTGCAGCTGCTTTTCTTTTCTTGACAGCAAATGTTCAGTTGTTCTGTGTACATAGAGTGATAGATACATTTAAAATCACAAACCAAATGGGCCCAACTCATTTATAACAGAGAAATCGGTTTCGTTCTATAGACTTATTTCTCATTCTTATGGAAACTCCAATGCTTTATTAAACAGACTTTTTTTTTTTTTGCGAAGTCACATATTGGATTTTTTCCCGCTCATTCAGCTTTATTCTTATGCTTTCATCTGACATTTCTCAAGGGACTATTTTATTGTATTTTTAAACCAGTTTCAACCTTCAACAATAATCAGGAATAGCCCATAATGAACAGGAAAGTAGCCAGTGTCGAAAGAAAACCAGCGATGGTCTTCAGATAAGGAAGATGGATTTTCTTTTATAAGCAGATCTAGATCTTTAGAAAGGGAAAAAAAAGACCAATTGTTTTTTTAACAGTATCATAGCTGCTTGCAAAGATTTAAAATGAAAGCCACAATTGTTATTGTATTTTGTTTTAGAGGTTAATAGAAGATAAGAACCTTCAGTTAACGATGTTGGACTCTTGTGTGCATCATCAATAGGCTAAAATGAGGTTCTTGTCAAATTTGGCAATCTTTCCTATACTTTGGAATGACTCCCAGTGCAGACTGAACCTTTCTTTTCATTTATCGAGACTTTTTTTGCTGTTACTCAGCACTTCTGGCCTCTAATCTGTCACAGTAAGGATATTTTCTGAGCACAAAATGTGCATGAAAGCAGTGAAATCCATTTCAACTCGTATTAAAGGCGTAAAGAGGACTTGGGAGTGATGCCAGGACTTGGCAAACACATTTAAGGAATAACCGTTTTGAGGAATTTTTATTACAGCTTTTAAAACATGGCTTTGGTGTTTTTAGTTTATGTTGCATCTACAAAATGAAGCCTTTTTTAAACATAAAATGGGACAATATTTGTAGGTGTGGATGGGTTCCAGCACATATTCTTTCCCTCAATTAAAAATGGGGGTTTCTGTTCGGTCTACCTTGGTATTACCAGACTATGTAAACTAATGATCCTGTATCTATTTGTGCTAATCTTTGCGTTGTGGAACTGTCATGGCTGCTTTTAAAAAAATGTCTTTTATTTTGGTCTTTTGCCAGTAAATGTTCGTCATTTGGTTCTCCATTGTGGAGCTCACAACACCAAATATAATTTAGACCAGGATTTGGTAAGCAAGTTTGTGACCAAACCTGGTCTTGAATTGCATCTCGGGGATCCATTGTGGTGCCCGCTGATCCACAGTCTGTCAATAATTATACAAAGACTAAATAATTATTATTTAATTTTTACTATTATCACAACAGCATTATTGGGGTTTACTTCAAGCCTTGGTGAATACCGTATTATTTTGACCCTGTGTCCCTCTTTGTCTAATGCAACATTTACACTGAAAGAGATTCAGGCGTCAAAATTATGTCTACTGTGTTTGTTTTAAAACATGTCAAATTTGCTGCTCGATGCTTGTCCTAAAATGTGTTTATAAACTTAACACCCTAGACGCGTGTGGAGGAGCTATCGCCAACAGTTTCTAGCCTCATTACTACATGAAAGCATTGACTGTATATCTGTATACTGTACCTCATTTACAATACATGTTTCAGAGATATGAGCTTTATTTATTGTGAAGAACTCTATAAAAGCATTGGCAATTCCGTCTCCATGTCTGGATTCATGAGGTCATTCAGAGACTCTCATTATGGTGAGCTGCATCTGAATGACTGCTGCTTTCAGTGGTACTTCTGTCTTTTTATGACCCAGTTTGATGACTAGTTGTCCCCCAGTAGTCAGTGGAGGAAAAAAATTAAAATAGGAATAAAATTAGAGGATCTTATTATTATCTCCGTACAAATAAAAAATAATCATAAAGTTCTGGGGGTAAATCAAATTCTCCTTGATGTTTGTTATGTACTCCATCAGCTGACCATATCATCAACACGTCATGTCCCTGATTGGTTGATGTCTTTGCCAAAAGTCAGTAAATTGAACTCTAAAGGCATTGTTGTGCGATGCCTGAAACACGCTGCAAAGCTGAAATGCAACGCTGAAACATGCCGTAATGCCACAACGCTCTGCCTCCAGGACCTCCGATCTGAACATTGACGTAACACAGTCTGTTCTAAATTTGAAACTGGACTCCCCTGACGCACAAATCAAATCCAACGTGAACATGGCATCAGTCTTTTCTTTGAGTTACATATGCAATAAATCTTTTTCTGTATCTTTTAAAAGAGGAAAATGCTCCCTCCTAAAGAGATCCAAATATATAGTAGCAGCATGTCTGACAGTTATTTTTCCTCTACTCTGTGAACAATTAAACTGCTAGTATTACCAGTTCTTTGGTTTTAGATTTTTTTTTGCAGGCTTGTTGGGTGTATTTTAGCTACTCCACTTTAAACTATCTAAATGTCAAATGTATTCATTGTTGCTTTGTTCAAGCAGATATGGGAAAGGTTGAGTCGACTTCTCCAAATTCCCAGATCTCCTTATTTTGTTACTTTTTGCATCTCTCCTGTGCTGTATTTTGACCTCTGATGTGAACCAACATTGTTAGGAGAAAAGCGGAGGACAAAGAGAGATGATTTATTTCTTTTTGAGACACAGTGTGTTGAGAACTTGCTGAGTATTGTTATTTATTTAGTTGATTTCACCCAACAGCAGCTCATGTTTAAAAAGTAACTTGGTGAAAATCCAGAAATGTTTTCTGGTGTTAATAAGGATTTGGATCATGCCGTTGATCAGCCGGCTGCACCCCCACAGGAATCGCTTAGAAGTAGAGTGTCATTCACTGCTATTTCGCTGCAACTGGAGTCAAACAAATCGAGAACTTTACCTTCTGCCTCAGTTCCCTCTTATATAGTGCCTGCATACTGCAGCTGCTGTACCTATCCCCCTGTCAATCTGTCAGTCTCACACTCCATCCTTCACTCACTCGTGATCAAGACCCCAAGATATTTAAACTCCACTCGAGACAAAAGGTCTCAGAAAGAGCAAACCACTTTTTTCAGTTAAGAACCATGACCTTCGAGTTCTTATTCTTGACACTTCACACTCAACTTCAAACCACCCAAGTGCACATTGAAGGTTTGATGAAGCCAGAAAAACATCTGTAGAAAACAAATGGAATCCTGCTGTACCCCATACCAGACTATTTCAAGAATTTTGAGGAGAACTGTAGACAAAGGACATCACTGCTGGAGTCTGGATGGCACCTTAGCAGGGAACCCTGGACCTAGTATTATTGAGTATTTTTTTCAAAAAACTGCAAGGGACATGAGTAAACACAAAGATTGAAGACTTTATGAATGTTAAAGTGGATTTGATGAATCTCAAATAGCACAAAATAGATTGTTTAAAAATGCTGAGTTGATGCAGATTTCAGCTCATGCTTTCCTGAGAATCTGAGATCCCTGTTTTTGTCTTTAAAACAAATGAAAATGTAACATCAACATTGTGTAAATATTTGGTTATGCTGAAATACACAACTCTATTCTGTACTATACTACACACTGAAAAAACAAACTTTTTGCATCAGGTAATTTATACTTAATTATTCCTCATAATTTTTACATAATAATTCAAATATTATGCAAACACATCGATTTTTCTTGTAAAGAAGTTAAGTTTACTTATTTTTTATAAGTAATCAGAAATTTGATTGTTTATTAGTAAAATGTACTTTTCAAATTGTTGTAATCACTTTTGGAGCATTCATTAAAATTATGTAAATTTTATTAGAGAAATGTATGTTTGCTCTATTTACTTAAGATTTGATAATAACCTTACTTGTGGACGTAAGCACATTTGACTAGATTGTTGTTGGTAGTTTTTATATTCATAAATGCAGTAAAATTTAATCAAGAATTGTTAGTGCAAATTGTTACAAGACTTTCTTAAGTAAATCTTATTAGTTTTTTTTTCAGTGCACTCTACCTCCACAGCTCTTGTAGAGCCTGCTCATTGTTCTTTCCCAATTGACTTAGTAGGTGCGTATCTGTCTGTGGGTGTCTGTATCACATCTTGTTTCAGAGTAAATTGAATCAACAATCCATCCATGTTCATCTGGCGCCTCCTCTGTGACGAGCCCACTGATTGGCCAAAAATGTCACAAGAGCAGCACGTTTGCCTTGAGGAAGACTTTCCCTATTTTCAGCTTTATGTGTTCTCGTTAGTCATCAGACTGTCCTGCCTGCTGTGTCCACAGCACTTACTGATGTTGTGCGTCTCTGCAGCCAGCTGTGGCACCTTAGTCAGCTCCTGTCCTCTGAACTACGACTCTCAACTCGATGTGAAGTCGATCAAGACGATGAAAGAGTGTTTAATAAATCTCTCGTAAAACAACATTCCTTTTTAGTTTAAGCAGAATTATACACGTTGCCCTGCAGGATTTTAAAGTAGCTAATGTTGAATAGATTATTGGAGAAGACAAAAGCATAAAACCATTTGTAAATGTGCAAAATCACCATTGATTTTCTGTACAATAGAAAACAAGCTAACAAAAAAAATTGTGAAATTGACTAAGACTTTTTTTGTTTACATTTACATACAATAATATTAAACTTTAATGTACTTGTTGACCGACACAATCTCACTCCCAACTCGTCATACTACCAACATGTCTCACACGTATGGTTTGATTCCCCTCTATGTCAATTTCTGACTTTGGGGGATGCCAAGTCAGCACATCAAAAAAAACGACGAGTATGCTCGGCTAGTGAATGTACATACATTTTTTTTTTATGCTCGATTGTGAATGTACATAAATAAGGTGAAAATTATTAACAACACAGTTTTGGTTAAACTTTTCAAATGGAAAAATGTGCTCAGAATGTTTGGTTTTTACCCACCACAACAGGTTGGTGCGCAGTAACTGTTTTCAACCTTTGTGTTAATGTCTTGATCTTCTCTCATAGAATCTACTAACCTACATAAGAGATGGCAAATAAAATGCTCTTGTTTCATACTCATCGAATATAGTGGGATATACCAGTTTAAAAAAAATCCATCCCATAAACCAAGCAATTATTAAGGCAGGAGAGGATCTAGAACTGCCTTCCTACAATTTTTGAAGGACATCAGTGCGCCACGGTAGTGTCAGTCACTGACGATATATTATTTAAGATATTCAAAAAAAATAGTATGTGTCCAAATTGCATCCAGGATACTGGATAGTGCCACACAATATAGTATTTTGAGGGCTAGAGAGCAGGAATTCGCTCATAGTCAAAGAGTTTAAGTAGATTCTTGATCCGCTGTCCTTTCTATTGTTTTCTAAAGCGGCTGGGAAAATTTCTTCTGCTTGTACCAGAGCTTTGTAATCCCATACAGAACACCATCGTAAATCTAAGAACACAAAGCCCCCCCATCTAAAACATGCTTTACACAACTGGATTCTGCCAAATAAAGGCAGCAGTAAATCCTGTATCTCTTTCACACCACAATGTCCTAACAGGCTAGTTTAAGTGTCACATAAATTTACAACAAAAGACCAGTAAGTATTCTAAAAAGGTTTATATTTAAAGAAAAAAAATACAGTGATTAAAAGAAATACGTGAATCATTCTCAAACTACAGTCTGGTTGGACAAGTACTTGTGTGAATGAAATAACTAACTGCCTCTTGCAGCTTTTTGATGTTCACTCAGAGAAAATAGAGCTGCTTTAGTTTGTCCTCACACAGAAAATTGATGTAAAATGGGGACTTTTATCTCTGATCCTTAAGGGGCCGATACACCCTTTGTGTTTTTCAGCCTTCCCTCCAATACCTACTGTTGATTATGTGAATCAGATTATCACCTGATCTGCTTCTGATTGATTTAACACTCCTCATCTAAGGAATGGGGAGAAAGGGAGGTAGTTGGGTGGGAGATCTGTAGTATGGGGGTTAGGCCGCCCCGGTGTAATGGTTTCTGTGTAGTTCATTGTGCCCACTGGTCACACCCCCACAAATCAGTGCAGCATCACTTATTTTTAGCAGCTCAGAGGCGTATCAGCATTGTACGCTTTCATTTCCACTCAGGAAACAAAGGCGAGAAAAGGCGCATCAGTTTCACCTTGAACATGATTGACGCAGTATTCGATAAGAACACTAGAGTCACAATAAATAACACTCCAAGAATCTAACTGCATCTCTCTGCCTCTGTGTTCATTGTTCTATAGACTGCAGGAGTTGCCCAGTAAACGTCCTTTGTAAACCATTAGCAGTCTGCCCAGCACATTTTGGAGAAGATGTTATTTGTCGTCTTCTCTGTTCCAGCAGCAGATAGTCTTGTTTTCTTTCTTCCTTCATCTCTTCATCCTCCCACACTATACACTATTCCTTATGTATTCCAACATGTGTCCTTTCCTGCACACTTCTTCCTACACTCCCCCCAGCCCCTCTTCTTCATCTTCATCATCTGCCTGCTCAGTGCTGTGTCGACATATAGTGCACCATCAAAGTCAGAAGAGGAAGTTTCAGCAAAAAAAGAACCCCAAAAGATATCAAGGAGCAGGATAGAAAAAAAAACTCTACTTTCACATCTCAGCTGTTTTTTTTTTCACTGCAGGAAAGAAGGACAAGCAGTTATTTGAGGTTTAACCAACTGAGGAGACAGAAAAATAAAAACTACCAGTGGAAATAAAATGTGTTCTCACAACATCTGACTGTTTTCCAATGGAGTTTCCAGCGTACAAAGCAGAGGAAGAAAAGGAGGAGGTGGGCTTGATGTTTGTCATGTAACCCACTTCAGTAACTGTTCCTCCATTTTAGCATTCAGACGCCAAAAGCTGATTCATCAACTTCATTTGCAGAAAAACACGACTGTTTTTGCAACTGTGAGGTTCAATAACCACACACACTTAGAAACCTGAGTCCATAAACCTGTGTAGATAGAAAAAAAAACAAATTATTACAAAATCTATTTTTTTAATGAGTTACACCCCAAACTGGTGAATCAAGAAATCTTAACTAAAAGTTGTTTAACCACATGAAGCAACTAAAAGACCTGAAAACAAACACACTTCATTGTACCCGTTGATAAAAATTGATGGCACTGACATACTTTAGGTTAAAAGGATCATAAGGAAAACCTTCCTGGAAGTGACCGACCAAGAAGACTCCATGCTAAGAAGGATCACTGCATCCAGTTCTCATATACTGTCAACAGTTAACACCAGACTTCGTGACTCAACTGTAAGAAGGACAGAAGAAACTTTTGGACCAAAATGGATCCATGGGAGAGTTCAAAGAGAAAGACTTCAGAGCAATACGTTCTAGAGTTCTAGAGTCAAACTAGCGCAGTATTTCGGAGAAAGACCATTGGAGCAGCTGTCAAACACGGTAGTGGTAGTTTAATGATTAGTAGCTCCCATTCGTTTTTTGCCATATTTAATGATATCATGAATCCCTTTTAGGAATTTCAGTAAAAGAAAGTGTATTCATCAGCATATAATCTTAAGTCCAGGAGGACTTGGGTTTGTGTTTAAAACTTGGGTTTTAAATATCCTAAAAGTGAACTATTTACTTCAAAGGGGATTCAGTTTCATTCAACTGTGTATTATAAACACATTTTAAATAGACTAAAGTTGTAGAAATAACTACAATCCAAACTCAACTTCCTGTCCTTATGCAACATCTGTTTCCATCCAGCTGCTCTGCTCACTGGCTGTTATCTTGTCAAATGTTGTGTTAAATGCCATCTGTTGTCTGTCTGCTTGCTGGAAAAAAAACAAAAATCTTCACTTTGTTGTTTTTCTATTAACAAACTACTAGTTTTTGTCCCCCTTAAACCAACGGAGGGGGGAACAACCGAACTATAAAAAAAACACATTAGACTTGTTTTCTGTTTACAAAGTCAGCCACACTTAAAACATCTTCATATCTAGATTGAATATTTTACCTTTTCATGTGTGGGGAAACTGGTGGATGACTCGGGTAAATAAATGATACTAGTAGATATTTTTAAAAGCGCAGAGCTGACCACTTAGAGCAAAGATTAAAATGATGATGGTGATGATTAGTCTGCTAAATGTCATGTTGTGAACATGCTGCAGAGAAATGTCAAATTATGATTCACAGAGCGTCTTAAAGACACATTTGAAAGATGAGCTTCCAGTTCAGCAAAGTAATTGACTTTAAAAATCCCTTCATCAAATGTGTTTTTGGTGCATTTTTATCCACAGGTAACCAAAACTGAGAGTGATGAGAGTTTAAGTCAAGCATAATGAATGTATACGTCTAAATCAGAATAGAGTTTTTAAGTTTTGTATTTGGGTAGATTTTTATTTTTTAGGAAATACAAAAATTATACCTCTTATATTAATTTTCATAATTAGTCATCCTGAAAACTAAAAACACACCAGAGACCCATGCCAGTCATAATTTGATCTATTCTTAAAGGGATCCCAGTGGTCTTTAAATTATGATTATGACATTTTCAGGACATGGCTTCTGCACAGTTGCATTAGTTCATTAGAAATTCACCTCTGAGTTTTGGCATAAAGCATCCCCACCCCCTCTTTCCCTTCCTGCTGCTGAGTCTGTGGCTCATCCAGCGTATTTTCTACTTAACAAATAAACTTTTTTCAGATGGCTTTTTTCTGTTAGTTTGCTCCTGATTCACATGATTTGAATGAAAAAATGCCCAGACATGTAATTTTGAGCTTAATGTTCTTTATGTGTCCTCTGTTATCAGTAAAAAATACCACAAGAACGAGTTAAAACACCAACAACAGGATTTTTATTGATGTGGGTCTTTAACGTATTTAACAAAAGAAACTTGCAAATGTCCAAGTATATTTTTATGTCATTTGGAGACCATAAATGCCTATTATTTGTGTTTTACTGATGATAAAGAATGTCTGACCTTTAGCAAGCAGCAGTGTTGCAAATACTGAGAGAAGCTTCAGAAATGAAACCTCAGAGAGCTGCTGATCTTTACCAAAGTGCCATGTTTTCCCCACCACCGTCATCTTCAGAAATCCATGGGTATTACACATAGAGCCCATTATCAATCTCAAAAAGTCTTATTTCCTTCAGGGGAGTTGGGATCTTCAGTCATCACGTGTGCCTGAGCCATCTGGAATCTTTTTAAATACTCAAAGAAAATTGTAATGTTTCACTGACCTTTGATAAGACATAACTAGTCACAAATGAGTTTGTTAGTCCTTTTTACTGTAGTCATCTGTTATGTTTGTCATTCTTGATCTTATTTTACATTTTTTTCTGTTAAAATTGATTTTATTATCAATCCAAGAGGAGTTTGGGGCATTAATAACGCCATCTATGATTCCTTTTATTTTTAGGGATTTTTTTTTTTAGTATGAAAGTCTTTCAACCTCAGCAGTTTGATCCTGCAATTAAAAAAAAAAAAAAAAAAAAAAAAAAAAAAACTAAAATGTCTGCAAATATTGCAGATCCAGCCCAGCAAAGTTGATGAATTCATGATTGTAACCATTTGGAGACACAAATTTGATTTTTGTTATCATTATTATGCATCTCATTGAACTCTTAATTTTTGTTTCTTCTGTGACCAAGTTGCTGTTTATTTACTTGCTTCAGATGCAAATAAAGTTCAGGAATATATCAATAGGATTTCTTCTACAAAACGTGACATTTCGTGAAAGACATTGGCTGTTTAATAAAACAGCAGTGACTTGCGCCTCGACAGGCTGTCGACACTGTTTCCAAGTTTGTTCAGAGACAATTTTATGACTCGGTTCAATTGTGCAGCTGTGAGGCTGTTTCTTCAAGTCTACTACAGCAAAACTACTTCTTCATGCTTTCAAATTAGCCCTGTCATCTCTGTTTCCGTTTGTTGTTGCTCTTTCTTATTTAGTCTCACTGACTTCATATGTAACTTTCTCTTTTTGTTTTTCAAATTCTGCAGAAGACATCTGAAGCTGCTCCTTCCTCCACCTCACCTTCTTCCCAGGCTGACAGGGGCAGACCGGAGGTACAGGTTTTTTTTCTGTCCTGTGTTTCAGGTGCTTCTCTCCTCGTCTTACCAGTGTGGGGTTGTTGGAGGGACTGTTATTAGGTATTCACTTCTAGTCTCTGGATATTTTGGGGGGAAAAGTGTAAAAAACAAAACAAAAAAAAACAAGGACCTTGTGTTTATTTTACAAAAGCAGTCACAGCACATTGAGCTGTCCCTTTTAGCATTTTCATTTTATGATCTTTACTGTCAATCGTAATCATGATAATTTGATTTTAGATTCTTTACCCTCAGTAATATTTTTATTTTATTTTTATTATACTTTTTAAATAAATCTTTGTATAGTCACTTTGTAGATTTTACAAAAACTTTGTCTATTCAGGCGTACAGTGTAGTGAAAAAGTATTTGCCTCCTTCCTGATTTCTGTTTTTTTTTTGCATATGAATCACACACAAAGGTCTCAAACCATCAACCTAATTTAATATTACTCAAAGACGATCCAAGGAAATACTAAATTCAGTTTCAAAATTATGATTTCACCGATTAAAGGTGCATAAAAATCCAAACCTATGTGACCTTATGTGGAAAAGTAGTTTCCTCCCTAACCTAGTAACAGGAGGGGCCACCCTCTGAAGTAATGACAGAAGTCAAGTGTTGGCGGTAATTGGTGTTGAGTCTTTCACATCTCTCTGGAGGATTCTTGGCCCACTCCTCCTGTCAGAATTGTTTCAACGCCGCCACATTAAGGGGTTTTCTAGCATGAACTCCATGTTTAAGGTCACACCACAGCAGTTCATGAGGATTTAAATCTGGACTTTGACCTGGCAACTCCAAAAGCTTTATTTTGTTTCTTGGAACCGTTCAGAGGTAGACTTGCTGGTGTGCTTCGGATCATTGTCCTGCTGCATGATCTAAGAGCACTTGAGTTTGAGGGCACAAACTGATGGCTGCACGTTCTCCTTCAGGATCTTCTTCATTCGTCATTCGTCCATCAATCACAACAAGTAGTCCAGATCCTGAGGCAGCAAAGCAGCTCCAGATCATCTCACTACCACCACCATGTTTCTCTGTTGGCATAATATTCTTTTACCAAAGGCAGGGCCATTTTTACGCCAGATGTAACGGGCAGCACACCCTCCAAAAATGTCAATTTTTGACTCTTCAGTCCACAGTTTCTCCAAAAGTCTTGAGAATTATCAAGATGGTTTTTGTCAAAATTCAGACAATCCTTTGTGTTCTTTGCTGACAGCAGAGGTTTTTGCCTTGGATCTCTCTCATAGATGTCATTTTTGGCCACCGTTTTTCTTATGGTGGAGTCATGAACACTGACCTTAGCTGAGGCCAGCGAGGCCTGCAGATCTTTTGATGTTGTCCGCGGGTCTTTTGTGACCTCCTGGATGAGTCGCTGTCGCACTCTTGGAGTAATTTTAGTTGGTGGACCACTCCTGGGAAGGTTTGCCACTGTTCCCAGTTTTCTCCATGTGTGAATATTAGCTCTGACAGGGGTTCGCTGGAGCCCCAAATCCTCGGAGAGGGTTTTGTAACCTTTTCCACTCTGATGGATTTAAATCACTTTCTTTCTAATTTCTTCTGGAATTTCTTTGGATTGTGGCATGATGTGTTAGTTCTAGAGATCTTGTAGCCTAATACACAGATTCTATTTTAGTGATTTCTTGATTGAATAAGTATGGTGGTAATCAGGTGTGGGTTTGGCCTGAGAAATTGACCTCATCTGTCCCAACTTTGGGATTAGTCAGTTTTTCTGTGATTTAACAAAGGGCGCAAATACTTCTTCACACAGAGACAGATAGGGTTGTAATTTTTTCCCCCTTTATGGTAAATAAAATAATAATTTTGAGACTGCATTTTGTATTCAATCTGGTTGTCTAAAGGATTTTAAAATTTAACATATTTGTGTGTGATCCAGATGTTAAAGAACAGAAATCTAGAAGGAGGCAAAAACTTTTTGCTGTATGCTCGTGTATTTATATACATTGGTTATGTTGGTCAGCAGCTTTAACCCAAAACTCATGGTGACATCAGTGCAACAGAAAATGTGTTCTGTGGTCCACTTGCTCAGTGGTATATCCCATTTAACTTTAAGAAAAAATAGGTCAGCTTTCTTGTGAGTTAAGACTTGTTTTAGCTAAATAGTACATCAAAACTTTTCATTAGAGCCCAGTTCTGGCTGCAAAAACAAATATTCAGGTCTTAAAAATGCCTCTAACCACTTTTCTCACTTTGCACACGCAAGTCTTTTCTCTGCTGTCACTGTAATGTAAAACATTAAAATATTTACAGTATTAAGTTCTCTCAAAATGATCCCGATCATCGCTTCTGTCTATTAATGTTGTCGACTCAGTTTCTCCAAATTTATGAAGTGTGAGAATTCTCTCAGCTGCTTTTCACCACTCTGGGATTCCTGGTAGCAAATAAAGGATGAGTTATTTGTAAATTATTTTCACAGTTTTTTTCACTAAGAGCCAAAAGCTTAAAAGCTAATTTTATTTAATCTTTAAAGTATAATTTTTATGGATGTTGTAAATACTTTTGAAGACCCACTCCGATAATAATGGCTTTTTGGTGTTTTCAACATGATCTTGTGATATTTTTCTCTAGATGGAGGACGTATATAAATAAAGCTAAGATTAAAATAGCATTTTTGAGCATTTCTTTATTGATATTATTGTGAATCAGGAGCAGATGAAAAAAAGGCTGTTAGAGCTTATTTGTGATGTATAAAATATGTTGAACCGACTACAAGCTCCTTGCTCTGCTCCATTCTGATGAATAGATCCATTAAAGTCTTTGTTTTATCACCATTTTTGTTGGCATGACAAAACAGGACAAAAAAGAAAAAAATAGACACCCCCCACCCAAAAAAAAACACACATACACCCACACACACAGCATATTAATGCTCAAAATGAGGCTTAAATAGAAATCTGGCTTGATTGATGCTCAAGTGGAGAAAGAATATTTGGGGGACACATCACTCATGTTCACAGAGGATGCTACCGCTAAGAGGGCTCAATCACTGCTGTGGACGATCGCCCTGGAGTTAAAATATCTATATCAAAAGAATAATTACCAGATAAATACATGGAAGAATATATAAATACTCATACTGCTATGCAGAAACTATGTTCTAAAAATTGACAGTTTTTATTTTTTTTTATTTTGACCACTAGGAATACTTTTACAATAGATCAAAGACGATTGGAGTGGGACTTTAAAGTAACACTTTATTTATTTGATTGAATCATAGATAGTGAGTGATGTGAAAGAACTTGTCAGAAGTTGGTTGTGATAAACAGAACATTTCTGTGTCATTGCAACGTTTGCTAACTTAATTTTAGTAGCAAGTAATTTCATTTGAATTTAACAGGAATTTGTTGTAAATCTGGATTTTGTCTTGCAGTTTTGTCCTTCAACTAGTTGCAGACTGTGGTTCACCACCAACCTTTGGTGCAAACTGATTTGTGAAACTTGGAGTAGAAAACATCTTAGCCGGTCTAAAAAACCCTTAGAATCTAATTCATTTCTAATCTGAAAGAAACTAGTTCCCCCCCGACTGAGGAGCTGCTGCCAGAACCGATTTTCATTTGGCCACGTCTAGCTGAGCACATGGTCGTCTCTTCCTTTGGGATTTTTCTGGCTAACAGAAAGAAACTGATTAAAAAGGCAAGTTAAAAGCAAAGCCAATGAGAAATGTGGAGGAGAGATTGGATCTGTTTTGTCAGTCAAAATCAGATGGGAGTGTAATGGCTGCTACTGCTGCTAAGCAACATTAGGGTGATGGTAAAATCATTTCTTTATGGGTAATAGCAGCAGACCTGGCGTCTGCCTGCAGAGAAAATATGTTCAAACCTGCTGATGGGAGTGTCAACAAAATGCCCCCAAAAAGCAGCAAGCGGCTTCGCTGAACGGCGGTCTGCAGGTTAGCTCATGCAGATGTTCGACACCTCAGGCTTCAACAAAGCTGCCTGCAACTGTTAATGAAGGTTTTATCTAATTTAATGACTAATTAAGTTATGATTGTATTTTAAGTTTTCCTTTTTTAATATTTCAAATAACATTTTTATTAATTCAAACGTTTCAAAAGCTGATTTCCAGTCATTTGAATGATTAAACAGACATTATCCACACAAACAAACACATTAACAGCAAATGCAGTAATTGCACAGAGAGTTTAATCACCGCAATTAAAGCATATTTTTTTGTTTTGTTTTCATAATGACCAGATCATAGGCTGCAGATATAAACTGAAGCCTTTCTCTTTGGCACAGCTAAAGCCTGCTGGCATCAGAACAGGCTCATTTGCACAAAACAAAGGAAAGGGAGAGGCATTAATCTGAGAAGTGAACATCAACTCTGCATGATAATAATGTCTGCACGTCGGGTCTGAATGCTGACTTCATTAAAGTAGCATTTAGGACAAGGATGTAGCTGCTGTGAAGACGAAGAAAATCTTTACTTCTTTTTTCCAAAAGACACTGAAATCACCATAAAATAACAACAAACTGAGTTGATCAATAAATTACTTTATTGGATTTTTTGCCAATATTTTAGATTTAATTCTGGAATGCACAATCGTGTTGGCAGGGAATCAATCCTGGTTGATAATAGCATTGAACGGCAGTTATCTGAGCATATGGCCATAACGACTGTATAAACCTCAGTGCGCTTCAACACACTTCAGTATGTCGGCATGTTATGACATCCCGTCACTTCATCTGTCTTTTTGCACATAGACAGTTGCTCTGAATCACTGCCTCTTTTTCTGCTTTTTCACACACCCCACCAGAAGCTGTCCTTTAGCGCCCACATTCACTCACACTTCTCAGGCACGCTGGATATCCAGCACCTTTTTCAAAGTCGCACATTTCCCTGTGTTTTCTGCAGAAGGAGCGCGATAAGAAAAAAGAGGAGAAGAAAAGAGAGGACAAGGACTCTGTGGAAAAACAAAACAACAGCAAGGTAATGACAACACAGAGGACATTTTTACCTCAATCTTTTCATCAGAGACAGATAAAACTCACTCCTAAAACAAGCTTTATACTTACGAAACTGTCATATTTGTGGTGCTTGAAAAAGATTGACAAACATCTACAGACAACAGTCAAACATTTTGATCTGATTATCTTTAATTCTGCTTCAAACAGCCTTTTTCTTGTAGGTATAAAGTTTTTTTTTTCATTCTTCTGCATCAACAGCATTATGGACTACAGACTCAAATCTAATGACTTTAACGGCGTAAACCATAAGAATGTGAAACGCATTTAAACATGATGAAAAAAACTAAATTCTGAAAGAAAATTGAACTACAAATAGTTAGCCTAAATTATATAAGAATTCATTGTCATAAAATACATTAAACAAGGATGAATGAGAAGCATCAACATTTAGAGAAACACATTATGTATCCAAGCATTTAGAATGACTTTCTAACAGAGAAGTGACTATAATCCCGCTTTTTTGGTGTTTTTATTACCTCAAAAGCTGGTAATAGTATAACTGCAGAGATACGATTATTATTTTTTTACCTGTGACGGAATGATATAAAAGTGCCAGAGCTAATGTAGTTACTTCTCCCGGTCACTTCCTAAAGCTTATAGCACCGAGCCTCTTTGGTCCTTGATTTACAACATAATGTATTGCATTGTGGCATGTTTATGATGAAAAACAGCACGTGTTTTTAATCAATTTGATTAATAACTGACCTAGTGGTGACAAAAAAAAAAAAAAAAACACAAATGAAGTAATGTAACATTGCGCATTTTTTTGGTTTCAATCCTCAATCCTCAAATATCCCTAAAACTGTTCTGATCAACCTGTCGATGTTTCATGCAAGGTTTGATGTTTTTTTTTTTTTTTTTACAGTAAATTAGAGCATTTGTTTTAGTGTTTCCCTATCAATGCTGATTTTTATTTTGAACTTTGTATTAACACATTTTCACCTGCTATTTGTAAGAGTGAAATAGTGTGTATCTTTCCCTATTACATTGTTTAAAAAAACATTGAACCAGACCAAAAGCAGTTCAGTAAACCAAACATAAATGTAATCAACTCAGAAGTCAATATTCACTTCAGTTCAACTGAAAAGATTTGTCCAGAAGAATTACCCAACAGAAACTTTTGTTGTTATACCTTTACTTTTTTAAAGTTTGAAAAGCTGCTTGAATGTACCTTAATGGATCTTAATAACTGTGAGGAAAACACAAAACTGTTTAGCATAATATGTGTGTAGTGACCTGCAGAGAATTTCTTCCAAAATGTATTTTTAAGATAAGAAAAACCCTTACTGTGTTTTATTTGAATGCAATACTCTTGTCTGTTAACTCTTTCGGTTGCTGGAGGTTTTTGAAAGGCGTTTGCTGAGAACTATAAAGGAAAAGCTAAAGCTGCAGGTACAGTTATGTATAAAAAAGCTTAAAAATATGGTGATTTATTTGGTGCATCCTCATGGTGCAAATGAGCAGATAAACTGAAAGGCTGTTGATGTTTTTTTTTTGCTTTAGTGAGACCCGAGTTTTCTATCAACCGATACAGAAAATAACCTTTCCGTGCAATTATTCACTGATTCCTATATTGAGACTATAATATTTCACTTCCCTAACCAATCAGTTTAGTAGAGAAATAAGTTTTCTATGTGAATAAACACGTGCTGTTCTCATAAATTGGCTGCATTGTTCCTTCCACCATGTCGTTTCCATGTAAAGCAAAATGGAGCAGCAGATTTCTTGAGGAATTTGTTGGTCGTAAAGCTTAACCAGCTTATAACCAGATCTGAAGCAGAACTGTTTATCAGAGTCCGTCCCTAATCAGGACGCTGCAGCTTCTCATTTGACCTGCAGATATTCTGCTCCTTGATGTATGTGTGTGTTTGCACACAGTGTGAGATGAATGTCGTCTCTGCCAGAAGTGATTGTGCATGCGTGTATGTGCTGGCAGAGATACGCGGGTTTGCTCGTCCTCCTTTCATCCCTCTCCTCCTTATCAGCTGAGCTCCTGCCGTCGAAGAGCTCCAGTGTCAAGGAGACGACTGGGGCCGTTGCTGTGTGTGTGCGAGTCCGTGCATGCACGTGCGTGTGTGTTTGGTAGACTTTATTCATCCACATGCATACTGAATATGCTGAAGGCCCTTTAGTCTTGAGTATGATGCAGAACATGCTGACAGCAATGCTTTTCTTCTCCCTTCTTTTCCTCAGTCTTTTTTTGTCTCACTCCTTTTTCTCTCCTCCTTTTCTCTGTCTCCTCCCTTCTTCATGGAGAAATTAACTGACATCAACCCACAACCATCAGAACAAACACACTTAACCCTTTAACATCAGAGATGTCATTGGCGACACCTAAATAACGAACACGCTTTGACCTTCCATAACTCCTCAACCGCTCACGCGATTGACGTGAATCCGCTGGTTTTGACGCAGAGAAAAGCAGCTTTTCATATCGACTCTGCTGATATGCAACACCTCACTAATGTAACGTGTTGCATAACGGTGCAAAACTACTTTAGCCTGCAACAGAATCATCTGATTTACGTGGATTACGTAAACACTGTAAGATTCTGCATCTCAGCGTAAAAGCTGCTTTTGTCCACTTGAGAATGCACTGGAAAATTGTGTCAGCGGTTGAAGAGTTCTGGAAGTCTAAAGAATGTAAACACTGGAACTAAATCTATGGTGTGAAAGTGTTGATCAACACTATTTTAAATATTATATAATTTTATTAAGGCTGAAATTTCAGCTCGTGCTTCTGTTTGCTTCTCTTTAGGGCTATTTGTGGCCAAGGTTGTTGGGACTTCACCGTAGTTTGATTTTCTCTACTAGTCAATTTGACTTGGAAAGTATAATAGGTTACCTCTGGGTCTCAAACTCAAGGCCTTGAGGGCCGGCCTCCTGCTAGTTTTCCAGAAATCCTGCCTTATCTGCTGCTGGTTACCTGGATCAGGTGCGTTTGGCCAATAAGAAGCTTCAATAGCAGGTTGGTTGGAAAACTTGTCGGACACTGACCCGCTAAAGAGTGTTAACACTATATAAACCCTTGTATCATATTTCATTCAGGCATTTCTAAGATCTCTACCTTTGTATGGTTCAAACTTTAATTTAAAACCTATTGTATATAACTGAAATGTAGAATAACATTGGATCTTAAGTCTATAAACTAAGAATAAGCCGAATGAGCAGCGCTACTGTCACAGGGAGTAAACCAATCTTCAAAATAAAGTCTCTGTGAAGTTGCTAAATTTCAAAGTAAAACTAGCGAGTGTTTTTTTTTTGTAATTGAAAAAAAAAATTAGATTGAAGTTTCATTTATTGACATAAGATCTGAAAAAAAAAAGTTTTACATCTGAGCTTTAGCTCCATTCTTTTGATTCAGGTAACTCCAGCTGACTCCAGCTGATTTTGGAAGCAAGGAAAAGCAGCTTTTTATAACCACTTTGCACCGCAATGCAATGCTTTTAGAGTGTTAAATGTTGCAAAACGTTAAGTATGGAAAAACTGGGGAATATTTTCAGGATTTGTTGCTTAATAATCAAAAACAACAGTGATGCAAGTATTTAGGTTTGGTTTACTGCTGAAGTTAACAAGAAAGTTGACACAAAAAAACTTGTTTAAAGTGACATTTCTTTTTGTCTAAATCTTTGTCGATTTATCAGTTTTGTTGATTCTCATCTCCTGTTTTAAATAAAAGTATAAATGATGGTGATTTAGATACATATCATTTTAATTTAATTCATCCAGCAAAACGACAGAAACTGTACAAACATATATTAAAAAGTAAGAACGGTGGTTCAATCTGTGAATTGTTGAGCTTGATTCCACAGCCATAAACAGGATTTCCTTTTAATGTTTTCTGGCCTTCTCCTCTTCCAAGTCGAGCATCTGTAGAAACTGCATGACATTTCCTGCAAGTATAGTCAGCTCTCAAGAGTGCAGTGTGAAATAAATCAAACTAAACCAAAGCATGGCATTTTTGTGTATTCCTCATCCTATAGAACTGAGCAGCCAGATTTCCCTATTGTAAAAATGACCTTCAGGCTGTAGATGTTTGCAGATGAAGAGTATCATTTTTGTCAATATTTGCGTTTGTTTCAGAAACTGGAGCTTAACCTCACGACTTGATTTTAGTCTCTACAGCACAGCTTTAGGTGAAATACGGGCGAGCCTCAATGAGTTGGTGCTGGTAGACACCTCTCATTTACCTTTTTATAGTTTTGTTCTTAGGTGGAAGGATTGGCTTCTTCCTTAAACCTCTAGCAATTATGTTTTGTCAAGACTAATTTCCTAACTTAAGTGAAAAAGATGCAGGGAAATACAGAATTATGGGATATTTTAAATATTTAGATAACATATGTACTCCAGTAATGACTTTTCTGCCAAGACATATTTGAAAAGATGGCAATGACAAAATGGCAGCAGCAGTCTTTTGGGGAAAAAAAAAGAACACTTTTAAAAATGAAAGTCGAAAAATTTCCATGTAAGGTGGACAGAAATGCATCCAGGCACCAAAGAGCCAGAATACCGTAGGGTTCTCTCCCTTTTAATGCAATTACGTGTAACCATTTTACTCAGCCGGATCAGAGTTGTAAGGCTAAGCTTTGTCCCCTGCCTCTCTCTTCCTATCCACTGCCTGCAGACTCTAATTAAATTATAGCACTGACTGAAAGCTGGCATCTCTCCCCAGTGCTCACACAGATGGGAGGCTGGATCCTCTGAAAAGAATACATTGGCTGGACTGTCTGTTTTCAGAAGTTCAGTGCAAAGACAATCTGATTAAATCGGGGTTGAGGTGTGAGTCTAGAGGTGAGGGTTGTTGTGTTTACTGTGTTAAACTGTTGCTGTGTCAGACCACCTACTTGTTCTCTCCAGAGAACATTTTCTGCAGGATTCTGAGCACACGTTTTCAAAAAGTTACAACAAATAAAGAAACAATTTCTGTTCTTGGCCTAGAACCTACATTAACTTATACCTCTTTTTTTGTTGTTGAAATGGTGTGGTGGAATATTTGTTGATCCGATGAAATGAAGAAATGTCAAACGTTTTCATGAAAGTTTATTAAACAGAGCAGAGAAAAGTACACGTTGGCGAGCATGGCGGAGAGGTCTGCAGAGCCCTGATCTGTGATGAAGGACGCTCACATTTTATACAGTCATACAATCAGCTGTTAATCAGGAGCTTAAGATGGAAACGTAAGTGTCATATCTAACATGAACAAGATGTTCTAATGAAATCAAAATGTTTACACGTTGTGGTCAGGGTGTTCTGACAACAAGAAAACAAGACTCAGAGGATGAAACATAAGCAAATGTATAATTTCCATGACAATGGACATTGTTAAGATATTAAGCATAGAATCACCATTTTGCATCACAGATCTCAGAACATCCTTTCTTTTACAAATTCTTATTTCGAACTATAAACCCTTCTTCCTCCTCCAGAAGCCATCAGGGCCCCATGTGCCTCGTCCTGGTCTGCCGTAGAAAGTCTGTCACGAAAGAACCAACAACATTCATTTACATTACTCTCACATGAAGGCTAATAACTCTGTTAAATCTGCTTCACAGTAGTCCATGCAGGCGTTTAAATCCAGCAATCTGGATCATTTAAGATCATTTTAAGAATAGTTTTAGACCTACTGAACTATTTTAGAGAGGAGATTCTTGATGCATGAAAGACGAATAAAATGTAATGCTGCAAAAGCAAGATGCATGAACACTTTTTTGCTCTTTTTCTAAATTCAAAACCTTATTTTGATTGAATACAAGTTGAAAACTTATATGCTAATGTAGGTTTTTTTGAAATGTTTACAGCCACCACACGTCTGACTTACGCTGGAGTCCTGGCATATGGTGGAATCTGCTCTCTAGTTGATTTCTATTAGAAAATGCAGACAAATATGACAATTTTAGATGGTTTGATGTCTATAAAAACCACAATGGGAATTCTGAAGCTATAGTAACATGCACCCGAATGTGTCAACCAGCGAACAGGTGCTTCTTTGAGGGTCAACCCAAAAGCTCTACGGGTCATAGAGAGGAGTGGCTGGCTCAAGGCACAGCAAAGGGCAATGCGGCTGTGTCTTGCAGTTCTCTCGATGCTTGTTAAAATAGAATGTACAATTGCTTTGTGTGTGTGGTAAATGTGTTGTGAAGTATCCATAAGGCCAATGTAAGTTGCAAGCTTTTATGACGTAAAGAGGATGAAGTCATACCCTTACAACACAGTCAAGCATTAGTCAGATCTACTCTTACGGCTAGATACGTCCGCCTGGGGGTGAAAAATGGACAAAACTGTACAGGGCAGGCACTTATCCCATGAACATCACTTGTGTCCCCACGTGGCACTCTGCAGGTGGGGGGCAAAAATATGGAAAATCTGTACTACAGTTGTGTTTCACATTTTTCCCCCTTGGTTGCTTTAAGTGTTCACTACAACCTGTTACTCTTCAGTAAAACTATGTATGAAAGTTTTCACTCTATGGGGTCACCAAGTGATCTACGATTCCCGCAAAGATGTGCCCATTATTTGCCTACAGACAGCCCAAATCTAGCCATGACTTTTACCGTGACTATTATTCACATCTCTGACTAGGGTATTTTTGTATAGTCGAGTGTGTTTTAAACCAAAAATTATCTTGCAGTTTGTAGCTCTTATTGTTAATAAGCAGCCGAGTGACGCAAAACCTTAAATTAAATTGAGCTTAAGTGCTGGCCCAAAAGAACAACATTCTTTGATATATTTGTTTAAATGAACATCTCTGCAACTCAGACAAAGATCTACAATCTGTCCAGTTTTTCTATCTAGAGTTCATGTTGTTTAAAATTCAATCAAAGTACAGGTATGAAAGCGGAGAAAATTGGTTTTATACGAACCTGTAAGGCATTTATCTTCTTTTTAAAGTCTGTTATCTACTAGAAAAAAGCTGCAGTGGTGACAGGACTTTAAAAACCGAGAGATAAGGATGCTCTGTATTCTGCACTTGCGCTTAGCTAACAACACAGTGATTCTTTAGAAAGGAGTGACTCTATTACCCTTCCACTTTCTCTACCTCCATTTATCCCCATTTCTCCCTCATTTGTAACCTCTTTTGTCTTTGCGTCCCCACTACTCTCAGAGTCTCCTTGTTTAAAACTATCTGCAAACACTGGATCACTGTTTTCCCACCAGGCTCCTGCTGTGTTATTTTTCTGTCAGCTCATTAATAAATTAGATTTAGAACAAGAGGCCGATTACGCTCTGGAAAACCGCAAATGCTTGCTGTTGTTTGCGATTAAGGACAATGTGTTCAATCTTGTTGACATTTTTGAATGTATTTGGGGTTTTGGGGAGTACGTTATCTCTGGGTGCTGCACATCCAGATGCTTTATTCTCTCTTTGTGAGTTTAAATGCAACACACAAAGATGCAAACACACGGAACAGCTGTTGCAGGTAGAGCGTATCTGTGGTCAATTGGAGTTAGTTGGAGCGTACGATGTGAAGGGCGGTGAGAGGAGCACCGCTCTGTGACTAACACAGTGACAGTCCCGTCCCCGTACACACACAGAGTACAGCGAAAAGCAGTGAAACTGTACTTTCTGGGATCCAGCAGTGAAAGCATCAATACTGCATTCACTAGGAAAACTGATCAATAGGCTGGATTTTCACAGGCAAGGGAAGGAGGATGAGGTCTGCTTCCAAGAAAGACGCATAAAAGACAAAAATATATCCACCCTACCTTGCATGACACTCAGGGAAAAAACTGGCATTCCTTCCTACTGCTGCCATACTCAGGCACATTTTTCCTGCTCTGATGCACCTCGGCCTATTTAAAACTCCATTCCAGTTATATTCCAGCTCCCTCCACACATCCACGACAGCTGACATAGATGACATTTGCCGGCTTCAGGGTTAATAAAATATGTATACTATACAGTACCAGGGGTAGAAAATGACACATCGAAATGCATGTTTGAGAAGATATGTCCACATTTGTCACCTATATTTAAAAGCAAGAACTCATCCTGTGTTTTTATTGGAAAACTTGTCAAAAAACAGGATTATTTGCATGTCAGATGCAGTTAAAATTGAATTTAGAAATAAGCAATCTGTCACACACGGGCAGACAGCTGGTTCCACATGTACCAGGTGTATTAGTTCAGACAGGAATTAAGCACAGCTAAAAGTCCACAAAGATAAATCAGGGTCAGACAGGCAGAGGTCAATCACGAGCATGGGGTCATCCAAGAGGAGACTAGAATATTACAGAGTTCAGGCGATGGTCAGAAACAGAAGATCAGGTCCAGATAGAAACGCTCTGTAATGCCAGCAGAGTGGCACAGACAATATTTCATACAGATTGAGGCTCTGTGTGCTTCTTAAGTGTCCTGTGGGTGATTGTTAGATTGGAGACAGCTGAGCAGCATCCAGGAACTGTGCGCTGGGGTTGCTGGGAGATGTAGTGCAGTCAGTACTCTGGAGATGGCTCTTGCCGATGACCAGAGGGAGAGACAGACTCCTGACACCATCATCTCACTGAGTTTCTGACATCGTCTCCGTAAAAATGTGCTTTATTAGGTTCCAAATAACCGTAGATCTTTAAGACTTTCTGATCAAAGGATGACAATATTTAATGCAAGGACTTGGGGACTTGTGAAAATATTTGAACTCTCTTCTCGGTTTTACTTGCATATCTCTTAAATTTAATACGGCCCTTAATATTTACTTTTTTTAATGGTTGTCTACGGTTTTTCCTTTATTAAGGACTTTCTGATATTTTTTGTCATGCTATGGTTCTTCTTAAGATTAGGTTTCACCCTAACATGTATAAGGAATTGTAGACAGTAAATATTAACACACAGCGAAGCCATCAAGTTTGTCTTTCAGCGTATTGTCAAATACATTTTTGTACACTTTTCACTTTGGAGTTGTATCTTAGTTTTCTGATTAGTGATAAAGAATTTCAGTTTTGTTTTTTTTAATATAGCAAGGTAACAAAAAAACAAAAGGAAATTTGTCCATTGAACTCTGTTTAGCTAAACAACTCCTGAGTAAAGTTAAGCAAACCCTGATGAGGCTGGTTTGCGTAGCCTGAAACAATTCCCCCATGTTTCCCTATAACTCCCCATTTGATTCAAACAGCTGCATGTCAAGCTACAGTGTAAACCGCATCACGGTTCTCTATAAAGACTGATTACACTGGAAATTGTAAAATGCATGCATACAAAAAATCTGTTTGATTTTACTTTTACATTCACTTTGGCAGCCTATGTTTCATAAAAGGTACCTAAACGCCTCATTCAAACACTTAAGGAAGACATTTCAATTTAGTTTTTCTTCAAAAGCTGCCAAAAACTTTTGTACATCAACAAATAATAGCATTTGCAATATGGATTAAAAACAATTCATACTGTGCCTTGTAGCGTACATACAGAACTGTAATCTTTTTTAATGTTAAGTTTCTTGTTTCCTTATCCTTATCATTCATACTTGTTTATGAGAGAAATCCTGTTAGTTCAGAGACAAGATGAGCGCTTTTGCTTTTGCTTTACCAACAGAAAACATCATGTTTGTGCATCATAGCACCAAATGCAGTGACCTTGCAATTGGCAGATGGCTTCTCTACCATCTCATAGCAGCAGTGCCTCTTCGGTCCTTTAATCCACTATTTTGATTTCTGATTCGCTAATAGCTCAACATAAAGTTACTAGGAGTTATAATAATAATAATAATCAAATTTAATGTAATAATTATAGGTATAACACTGATGCATATAATTTATCCACATCATAATAAAGCCAATCTTTGACTGATATTTTTATTTCTATCACATTTCAAACTAGAAATCAAAGTCCAGACTTTAAACCTGAATGTCTGCAGCATTTTTTCAATTTGGGAGCAGATACTTTTTTTAATCCTAAGTCTGCCTTCAATTAATTGTTACACTAATTATTTTTTTCTTATTATGTCTTTATTTGATCTTGTATTTGAGTATTCAGACCAAGAGCCAAGAAATACTTTGATGACATTTGAAACATTTAAGATGATTATAATATTTTTAAACAAAAGTAAGATAGGTATTAAAACTGATAATGGTTGTCTAGCTTTGACATTCTTGTCTGTATTTTAGTAAAATATAACTTATAAAAGAAGGTGGCAATACCATTAACTGTTTAAAAAACCTAAAAGTGAAGCTAGTCATGAAGTGAAGAGTTAATGGTTCTGAGTTAGAGCTCTTTAAGGTTAAAGCTAACCCTGGGCTTCTATGACAAGCGTTGCAGTTCCAATGCGACTACTGGAGTCTTTACGTTATTTTACCAGTGCGAGAGGAACCTCGGGCTGCACGGTGGCGCAGTGGTTAGCGCTCTTGCCTCACAGCGAGAAGACCCCGGTTTGAATCCCGGCTGGGACCTTTCTGTGTGGAGTTTGCATGTTCTCCCCGTGCATGCGTGGGTTTTCACCGGGGACTCCGGCTTCCTCCCACTGTCCAAAAACATGCTTCCTAGGTTGATTGGTGACTCTGAATTGTCCCTAGGTGTGAATGTGGGAGTGAATGTGTGTGTGATTGAGACCCTGCAACAGACTGGCGACCTGTCCAGGGTGTACCCCGCCTTCGCCCAACAGTAGCCGGGATAGGCTCCGGCACCCCCGCGACCCCGAAAGGGAAGAAGCGGTCAAGAAGATGGATGGATGGATGGAGAGGAACCTCCACTGCATATGATCACGTCCGACCTCTGTGATCTGGTCTCTCCGGTGCTCTGATTCAATTCAATTCAATTCAATTTTATTTATATAGCCCAATATCACAAATTCAATTTGCCTCATTGGGCTTCATGCCTGTAGTTTTTACAGATGCACAGATGGAGTCATAAAATATGCACAATAGGTAAAAACTAAACAGACTATAAAGAACGGTCATCCCTGTCCTTAGACCCTCCCTCGCGGTAAGGAAAAACTCCTAAAAAAAACCTGAGTCAGGAAAAAAAGAAGAAACCTTAGGGATTCCCACATGAGGGAGAGATCCCATCCCAGGACGGACAGGCGATACCAGAACGGTTAAAGAAAAGTTAGCTGCTAAAACTGCATATATGAGTAGAGTTCATTCATATAGAGCTGAGGGACGAGTGATGATTAAGTCCATAGTCCAGATGAAGCAGAACTGCAGTCCACGACCAGGAGCAGGAGGACAGACGACCCACCAGGAATCACTCCCACTCAGAGATGCAGGATGGTGTCGGGGCTTCATCCAGATGGGCGGGGCTTCGTCAGGATCACCAGCAAGTCTCCCGGAAACTGCAATCTCTCCCGGTCTCCCACAGGGGAGTCGGAGAGAAGGAAAAACATGTGAATTATACTGCACCACCAACAAAGGCATACAATTAGAAGTAAATAAAAAAGTAGAGGAGAGGAGAAGTAGATGGAAAAGAGGACAGAGCCCCAGTGCACCATACTTTCCCCAGCTTCTAACTTCTAGCAGCCTTCTATGTTACTATGTAGAGAATATACATATTTCATAATTTATATTGCAAGCATATATTGGAGAAGTATGTGATTATAATAATTATTTCCCCAAACTTCAGAACAGTATGGGAGCATTATGTTAATTATTCTATGATTACTGGCTAGTCTGGCAGAACGCCTGTCCAAATAGGAATGTTTTAAGGCTAGTTTTGAAGGTAGAAACTGTACCTGCCTCTCTGACATGAGCTGGGAGCTTATTCCATAGAACAGGAGCTTGATAGCTGAAGGTTCTACCTCCAACTGTACTTTTGGAAATTCTAGGAACTACAAGCAGTCCTGCATTCTGTGAGCGAAGTGTTCTGATTGGCTGGTAAGGAACTATGAGATCTCTAATATAGGATGGGGCCACACCATTCAGAGCCTTATATGTTAACAGGAGGATTTTGAACTTTACTCTAAATTCAACTGGGAGCCAGTGGAGAGAAGCTAACACAGGAGTGATGTGTTCTCTTCTGCTAGTTCCTGCTAACAATCTTGCTGCTGCATTCTGGACAAGCTGAAGACTTTTTAAAGAACTTTTAGGGCATGCTATCAGTAAAGAGTTACAGTAATCCAGTCTAGACGTAACAAATGCATGGATGAGTTTTTCAGCATCACTTTTAGATAACATATTTTTAATCTTAGCGATATTACGTAGATGAAAAAATGCAGTTTTACAAGCTTGAGATATGTGAGCCTTAAATGATAAATCCTGGTCAAATAAAACCCCTAAGTTTCTGACTGAAGAATTGGAGGCAACATTTACACCATCCAGGGAGACTATCTGATCTGAGAGAGCATCTCTCAGGTGTTTAGGACCCAGTATCATGACCTCAGTTTTTTCTGGGTTCAGAAGGAGGTAATTAATTGTCATCCAATTAATTGTCATTCGTTAGATTCAGATTTTCACTGGATGCTGGAGCTGAGTCGCAGCACTTTATGTGAAGTTGGGGCTATGAACCTAAATTGTAATAAATGGGAGGTTATCCCATGAACCTACGTGGGTTCAGAGTTTCGCGAGGTTGGCAGCAGAGCCTGTGGCTGCAGCCATGTCTTAGCCAATGGGAGTCATCTGCTGTAGCTAGACCGCTCCCACGTTGCATTGGAGCTGTAACGCTTGCTGTGAGAGTCCAGGGTTGCAGTCTGGGTATACACCTGAGAAGTTTCTTTTAATTTAGCCCAAATGTGGGTTGTTTGTTTGTATTACAATTTTCTTACCTTGAATAGTTGTGAACCCAGATGGATATATAACCCATAATGTTAGGAATAAGGAGCTTTCACATGAAATGGGAATTTGCAACGTAGCTCTAAGACCTGTTCATTTTAATGGCCTGTAGATTACAAAAGGTTCATCAATACTCCAATCAAAGCACAGTGAGATCACAGCGGGCAGCTCAGAGAGGCAGCAGGTAAGTTCAGCTTGTTTGAATGAAGCAGAAATGAGGCATTTATCCAAGCATAGAAAGTAAGAGAAAAAGCATTGTAATTGACATACTAAACGGTCCTCTACTGCACCAAGACGGGGTTAAAAAACCGAGAACACTTCTTAGAAAATCTTTTTTTAGACTCTGTGTGGAGCTTTGCTGAATTTCTTAGCATTTGCTGTTTTAAAGCAGAGAATCTGTCACCAACCTGTCATTAAACATGATTCAGGCCCATTTCTATTAGAACAATTCTGTCAAATATAAAATAAAACTGTGGCCAATTAAAAAAACTGAGAATCAGGGTTTTAGTTGTAGGGTGAAAGTCTGTTTGGTTGAAGATTTAGAAGTCAGTGTCTTCATACCAGCAGCTGCAGTAACTCGTGTGTTTCAGTGAGTATTTTTCTCTGAGATGCAGACTACATTGTGACATTCCTCAAATCCCCACGATTTTGTGTTTCTACATTATTGTCTCTCCAATTTGTGTTATTGTGTGTTTGCACATGTGTATGATCGCCGGTCTGTCTAAACTTGTTTTGTTTCTTGTGTATATTCATGCACACTTGCATGCATTAGTTCAGTGTGTGTCTGTGCTGCTTCCTTGTCTTTCTCGGTTTTTCATGTGTGTGCAGTTTGTCTCCATGGCTGTCAGAAAAATGCGTGGCGTTAGCAGAGATGCTCGCATGTGGCAGCTTTAGATAGCTCTCTGTGTGCGTTTGTGTGTTTGCAGAGTTGAGCGGCGGCTCGCTCTGAACGGTTTAAACTGCCACACACTTTACAGCCGCTCCATGCAAACTCCCTACCATGCAGTCACGCGTGTACGGTGCAGCATGTTTGTAGACAGAGAAAGGAAACTGTGTCTATCCCCCTGTCATTTATTTTTCATCAGCCTTTCCTTTCTTCATCCTCTACCTAACTTTTTCTGTCCTGATTCCTCTTAGCGCTCCCTGTCCCTGCATGCTAAAACCAGCGACGTGCCTCTTGTGACTCCTTATCCTTCCTCTGCCTCTCCTCCCTGCTGATTGACCTCCTTCTCCTCCCTTCGTCTCTGCAGAGATCTCTGACTCTTTGTTTCACCTCACTCTTCTGCAGCTGTCTATCTTTGGCATCACTTGTGCATCCAGCCCGAGGCAGTTTTATTGTGTTAATAAGGCATCTGTCATCCATATGAAGAAAATCTGCTCTGTGACAAAGAGCTTCTCATAGTTCATCCTGCTGAAACTCTCTTTCCAAAACTGCTGTTTCAGAAAAAAATGCTTATTTTTCAACTTTTACCCAGCAAAAAATGGTATGCAGCATTTTTAATAAGCCAAGCTAATATTTTAGCAATATTAAATCATACAAAGAAAAAAAATACTTCTAACAAATTGTCTGTATCTATGTGACAAAAACTAAAATGTTTGACGAACAATTTAGAAGTTTTTAAAATGTATCTCTTGTTCTGTGTATTGTCTCTGGTGGTTATCTTTTTGTGTTAGGCTGCTAGTTTTATCCATCTCAGTATTGTGATTTATTTTGCTACTTCCATGTCAAAGTTCAGTGGAAGAGCTGCAGATAATGAACAGGGTGCCTCCACTCTGGGGCTAATTATTGTATGAGAGCATTGATTATAACAGAACAACCAAAGTCTTGTTTCAGCCGTCTGCAGTCATCGCTGTTGTGATGACCTCCTGTCTGTCCTTGTTTCAGTCAACCTGAATAAAACTTTCTGTGTCTACAGCAAACGTGATAGAATCCATCTATTTTAGTTTAACTTGTTTATGAAAATATTTATAGTCATCAAAACTTTAGAGGGTGTAACAAGACCAAAAAGATGAGATTTGTTAATCAGCTTAAACTCTAATGGTAAGAAATAATTCAAGTTAAGTCAATTATTCAAGATCATAATTTTTATCTTTCTGCTAAAAATCATGTTACAGCAAAGAAGAACATTAGCTGATTACTTTAACATTGTTAGTTTTTCACAATTAAAAAACTCCAAAGAGCATCAGCTGAGACAGTTCTCTCTCTGTCCATGCCGTGAGAAACATTAGCTTTTAGCACACAGTAGAGGGAAACTTAAGCCAGAGTTTATTGATGTTTGGTGATGTTAAAGTCCATTAGCTACCTGTAGGCCGAGGGGCATCTCCTCTGCTTTTGAAACAAAGGTAACTGGAGCCAGATTAGTTCACTAAACAAGTGCTAGGTTTCACAATCAAATCAGTCCACATTCAGTACAATGTACCAGCCTGATTAAAGAAACTGATTCTAAATACAATCAGTTTTACTTTTAGTTGCTGGTTTCATTTTTTTTGTCACTAAAATGTGTTTTATTTTAAGTCAAATTTTAGTCATTTGAGTTCATACTGGTTAAAGACCCAGTCCAATGAAAATAGTATGTTTTGTGTTTTTAACATTCTCTATATAAAGTGATTTACAATTAAAACTGTGTTTCTGAGTATTTCGTAACCCTTGTGCTATCCTAGGCATGTTTACATTAAAAGTGGGGTCATCTGGACCCCACAAGACAGCGTGCTGAACTATTTTATTTAAACTATTTTTTATCCTCACTGGTGTCCATGGTAGACATAAAATCCTGTCCACCTTTTTCATTCATGGCAGGAATCGCTCATCAATGTGAGGGTGGGGCCATCTGGACCCCATTCGAGAGCTCAAGGTTATTAATTCAAATCGCGTTGGATCAGGAGAATGTGAAAACTGGATGCTTGAAAAAGCTCATACTAATGATGCAGCTATTATATTTGGTGTGTGCCAAATCCCCCCCTCCCCCCACACACACACATACACACAGACGCACACACCCCGGCCTGCTAACACTTACATGTGTGAGACATGATTATGTTGGACATTCATCCTGTAGTGAATTTCGATTTTGGCCCCAAATTACGGCTGGATTGATCTAATATTGCTAGTAGTTATTTTGGCACTGCTATCGTTATTTTGAGGCTATAAGCTTGCGCGCAAACAGAGTTCCCAGCGACGGGGAGGGGGGAGGGGTTGCACTGTATCAACAGCCCCGCCCACAAATTGTATTTTTAATGAGCTACTGTCACTTTGTATAAAATGACTTAAAAAAAGGCTTTTTGATTTTGGCCAAAAACGTCGTAATCATACATAAAAGATCACTGGAAACAATCTTAGATAGAAAAGAATATAGTTGTAGTGGGACTTTAAGCCAAGTTTCACTTCATAAAAACCATAAAATATGTACAGCGTAGATTTTGCCATGCATTTTTACTTTTTATGTTCTTATAATTTTAGTATTTACCTTACTTTGTATTAATAAACATTAAACATCAACACATCACATGTCAGAGCTGATTGCCTGATTTGTTGATACAACACATTTTCTTTGCCAAAGTTCATATTTTTAAACACTCAAATTGTCTGTGACACTAAAAACAATCTGTTACAAAACTGACTTGCTGTTCTCGACACTCAAATCATGCCGCAAGACCTCTAATGGCGTCTGTACATTGACTTCACATTGAAACTGAACACCCTGATGCCCAAATCGCAGTGTCAACGCTGCTTAACCCTCTTAAAATTCAATTACCGTATTTTTCGGACTATAAGTCGCACCGGAGTATAAGTCGCAGGGGCCAAAAAATGCATAATGAAGAAGAAAAAACCATACATAAGTCGCACTGGAGTATAAGTCGCATTTTTTTCAAGTAATTTATTTTACAAACTGGTTGAAAAAAACGACATTACATCATCCTGGAAGGTAAGTTATAACATTCATAAGTGAATAGAAAACAGGCTGAATATGTGTCAACACATATTCACATATTAGCATCATGAAAAAAACGAAAAGGTGTAGCATTTATATAACATAACAGTTTTATTTAACTATAGCCTCAAGAACTCATCAACTTTGTATCTTTACTGTAATTAATTGCACACAATCTCACTCCATATCACTAAATCCCTTAAATTCTTCGTTCTCTGTGTCACGTCTGAATAACTAAAGTAAATAAAGTAATTGCATAGATCACCATAAGAGGGCACTCTAGACTTACGGTCCATATCTCATCATTAAAAATTCGTATATAAGTTGCACTGGAGTATAAGTCGCAGGGACATTCAATCAATGAAAAAAAACGCGACTTATAGTCCGGAAAATACGGTAAATATGATTTTACTTAGTTGGAAGCTCTTCAGATTTTTTTTAATTGCAGGTTTTATTGCTACTTGTTAGTATGCAACTTTCCTATTTGGTGCATTTTGTTGCTTTGTTTTTCTTTCTTCTTTGCCACCAGCATGTTTATTATCTCTCCTTCTCCTGTCTGTCCTTTTTCACAATCCTTCCTGGCTCTGCAGTTTGTTGTTCCGTTTTCCTTCTCACCCAATCTCTTTTTCTGCTAACCAATTTTCACCCTTCATCCCACATTTGTATCTTTCCACACTATTTGTTCTCTTCCCTCTCTTTTAGAGCTGCCTGATTCCGTTTTTTTTTTTTTTTTTTCCATTTTCTTGCTCTGCCACTACTGCTCTAAGGGTTTGTTGTTTCATCTGCCTCTTGCACATGTTAAAAGGAAGAGTGGAGAGCTGAGCTGGTCTCAGTGGGTCGTGAACGAGCTTTCTAGTAAAAGATTGAAAGCAAAATTATTGTTTTAGCTGTTGGACTCCAAATGCTGGTTACGTAAAGCCAGATTGTTCCTTTTTTAAATGCATGTTAAGTCATTAAGTGAATTAAATGTTTTAAGCAAAAAGTAAATGGCCCTCTTGAAGCAGTGAAGTCAACTCAAGTGTGTGTTAACACAACACTAGGAATTGTGTATCTGTAGAAAACTGTGTCTAAGATTGTAGATGTGTAGATGGTTGTATATAGATATTACATTTAGTTTATGCTTGTACAATTAAAGCAACATGAACAAACTTAAGAGTTTCCAGAAACACTGGCTGCAAAGACAAAAAAAAGGCAAAGATGTACTGTAGTTGCATCATAAAACAAGAGAAAGAAAAAAGAAGCAGTAGTTGCATTTACATATTCAAAATGTCCTTGATTGGATCAACGGTTGGATTAGAATAGAACTGTGTACATGGGCCCATTGTGATAAGCGCTGAAGTATCTAAAATACTGTAAACAACCATAAAAGAAGTAGCGAGTTCTGCTATAAACAAAGCTGCTGCAAAGAGCGAGATGATCTTCTGCTTTTGTTTTGCTTTTATTTTTATTGATACATTTTTAGGTGACCGTTAGCTCATAATTTTCTAAATCTGTATGGTCGTTGTTTTATTCTTGGCTGCATGGACCTGGAGGAAGGGTTAGACTTGAACGGTTTTGCTGTCACAGAGCAGTCGATCGGTCCTGTTTGTGCACCAAACCCTCCTCTGGAGCGCCTCTATACATGAGGTAAAATCCAGTAAAATGACTTGTTTACATGCTTACAAACACATGCTCTCCACCATAGGCTAGCAGAGGAACTTTGGGTTTCCCTCTAAACTCTGCAACTGTATTGTTGGCTTTACCCGTACAGATAAATGAACCATTGACTGTATAAGATAACTGGACTTAGTGACTCCTCCCCCTGGTCTTTCAAACAGGAAGTGCCCGATGGCTCCAAGAAGCCAAAATCCCATAGACTATTGAGAAATAAACAGCTATTACCCTGTTATTTGTATTTGTCAGAATAAGCAGTCTTCTACCCGTTTTGTTCATCATAATCCTTTTTGTTTTCGTTATATATTTTTTCTTTATTACAACTTATGAACAAATCAATAAAAGCATTAGATACTCTCTGGCTCCTACCTCGAATGTTTGAAAAGTTTGACAGATTCTCCTGCTTTCTGTGGTAGGGGGTGTGGACTTCCAATAAACTCACTACTGATTGTATTGGAACGTTGATTCAGACCAGCTCCTACTAATCATTGAGTTTTTAAACTTCTTCCTACTCCATTTCGAACTACGCAATTGAGGTGTAATATCTTTTATTTATAAATGTATATAAAATTTTGTTTTCTTGTTTTGCTTTTTTTACCATGTAATCTGTATGTTTGAAATAAAGGACTAACTAACTAACTAACTGACAACATTTGGCTCCAACATGGCAGTGTCCTTATCGAGAAGAATTGGTGAGACAATTGACTCAATTAAGCCATTTTCTATAGGTGAGATCACAGTCAGTCCATTTCTCATACACAGTTGATGAGAGGACCTAGTGATCACATGACTCGTTAAGTTTTACAGTGGCTTATTTTCCTAAAATGAGTGACTGGGGAGGCCTTGCATGCCGTGTTAAATGTGGTCATTTTGCATTGAAATGAGTTGGAGCCACATGAGCCACTTAATGACCCATGTGGTTAACTGATCTGGCTTTCATTTATTTATATTCTCAAGGGAGGTTCCAGGAGGAAATCTGAATCTTGCCTCTCTTGATTAATTAGCAGTAGTGCCATTGTTTTAGCAATCATTCACAAAAAGAATTTAAACTAAACAAAACCACTGCTTTTGCAGTGTTATGAGTAATTGACTATCCAGGTGCTGCTAATTATTGTAGCCGTTCCTTAATTATTATTATCCCACAGAGCTCTATAAAGATGTTTTTCTGTTTGCTGCTTCAGAGGATTCAGGTGTGTTCTATGAAAATGCCATTCATCAGCAATAATCTTTGGGAAGTTACTATTGGTGCATGCCAATTTGGATAAAGTTGTACAAATATTGCTAAAAAGTGAATTAAGTTTTCCAAAATGGAAGTAAGCTGCCACCCGTTCCATGAGCAAACATCTCAGCTCAGAGTTACACCATCTAACTGCCAGAGAAGCACAATATAATAAATAAATGAAAAATAAGAGCTTCATGTAAATGTCTCAGCCAGCATGTAAAATATTTATGGTGATGGAAAAGCCCCTAGAAAAGATGACACACATATATGCACAATGTTATCTAGAGAGTCCATACATTTTACTTAAAAAAAAAAAAAGACTATCCTGCTTTTATTTTCTGTAAAGATGGTTAATTTCTTTGTTTTTGTTTCATATATTTTCTGAGTCTACACCCAGATCATCTTTGGTCTGTCACCATTTTTCTATCGATTTTAGTTTGAAGCTTTGTTGACTGAGGCTGCTGCACAAACCAAATATCTCCTGTAGAACAAGCTGTCCTAGCCGATGCTGTTCAGTCCGCCTTCGTTTAAGCTTTGCTGCCGCGGCGTCATTCATCACGTCTCTGCCAGCGCGTTCTTGATTAGGTTGGAACACGGTAATTGTTTTCATTGCCTTGAATTGAAACAACATTGAAAGTAATGTGGTCCATTAAACTTCTGTTGGCTAGGAAATTGGGTTTGCCGCCAACTGTTCAGAACCCACACATTCGCCCTTTTACACCCACCCACTCTCAACCACTGCCTCATCTTTCTTCCCGACTCACAGTCTCTGTTGCTGACCTCAAACCTATAGACTCTGAAAGCCCTTTATTGCCCTCTTTTTTTACCCCCAGTAAACATCCCATTTATGTTCTGTTTGCATTTTCATCGTTTTCCCAGAAAACCTTCTTGTCAGCCAATTTCAAGCAGACATCAAGCAGAAAAACAGAGCTGGATCAGATTTTTTTAATCCTAAATCAAAACAATCAGACCTAATTAAATAGTTTAGCTTCATCCTTACCCTTTTATTGATACAAACCCCATATTTTAATAAAAGCAGTTGAATAGGAACATAGGAACAAACTGGTGAATTGTTCCCACATTTCATGTTAAAGTCTCTCTTTAATCATCTTTTGGTTTATTGTCAAAGCGTTCCTAGTGGTCTTTTAATTATGATTATGCCGTTTTTAGCCAAAATCCAGATTCCGTGCCATTTACGAGAACATAGTTTCTGCAGAGCGGCAGTCTTTAGTTTGCCTTTAAGTTGTGGGTGGGAGTGTTGGCGCAGAGTAAGACCGTCCCTGCTTCCCGACATTCCTCTGTTTACATGCTCTCCCACTAGCTTACAGCCCCTAACAACCCCAACCTAACATTTGGGGTGCAACAGAAATGGCGAGCAATGTTGTAACTTTGCAGCCGTTGAGTTGTGGGCCAGATAGCTGGTCAGACGAGGAAAATAAAGACGTTAATTGATATATTTGTCTGCAAGTAGATGCATTGGAATCTAGCGGAGCAGGGAGCTTGGGCCCCACCGATTGTACGTTCATAACAGTTACATTATAACTACAGCCTTTTTTTTCCAATTGTATTTTTTTGTCTGCATCTGATTCATCGGAAAAAATAAATGCTCAGACATGTAATTTCAAGCTTAATTTTCTTGATTCATGCCCTCCATCATTGGAGAAATACCACAGTAACACGTTAAAAAAACAGAAACTCAATTTTCATTGGAGTGGGTCTTAGGTTTACCCAGTTGGGTTTGGTCTTGTTCTAAGTGAGAAACTTAGCTGCTCTTATATGTTGCTATTATTTATGGATGATTGCAGTAGATGAGAAATGAACCCAAAGAGTAGCTTGAATGTCAGATTTTCATTTTTGCCTCCTGTGAGTCACACATTACTTTCACACTTCAACAACCCCTCACTTTGTCTCAAATGACTTAAAGAAAGAGATTTCAAAACATTTTCAGGCAGATTTAAGACACCGGTGACCAGTTCGATTAAAAACTGTGAACCTTTTTGCACATATTCTACCCTCTGACAGTACGAGAACGAGACCTTACAACTCGCATGAGCTTCCCTGAAGCTATTTGAGGCATTTTACATGATACAGATGACAGTGGTGCTTCTTTCTTACTCTTCTACAACTTTAAAACGACTGTCTTTATCTTCCTCAGCATTCGGAGAGCAGAGCCAATGCCGGGAAGATCACAGAGCCGACTGTGGACCTGCTGGATCTTGGTAAGACATGAAGAACTTTCCCTTAGCTTCCAGTCTACAAACCCCAGGCAATATATTAACTTGTCAGACTGTATTTAAATGTCTGCCTAATGTGTCAGATATGTAAATTAGTCTGTAATGTTGGAGAATGTAATAACCTTTCCAGATTGATGTTGTGATAATTGTAGGTAAAGTAATTTTAAACTCGCCCCAGTTATTGGGTTCTGCCAGACTATATTTGAGTCTCGCTATATTTTGATGACTTACTACCCCATCTGGGTCTTAATGCACCATTAGTGGCTTTTAAAAGCCATGTGAGCAGACTACAGGTAACCTCTATGAACAGCACACTAATGTAGAAATGGCAAATCAAATTTCAGATTTAATTTTCTGTCACAAAGCAGGAATATAGAACTACTTTTGACTTAGGTTATTATTAAAATTTAAAGTTTTGGACTTTTCCATAAAATATTGTAAATACAAGACCCGTATGTCTTGTTTTTTTAGTGTTTCCTGTAAATGAAGCGAAACTTTCCTGTGAAAGCAACAGCATTTGCATCTTCACATTCAAAAATCTAAAGTGGGACTGTACTGAAGCTCAGATCTGATGGATGGTTAGTGAAGGAGGCCATTAGGCTAAATTCATTTCTGTGGTTTTGAAGTTTGAAGGAAAGATGGCTGCAAGAGGCTTCTTAGTCGGCAAAGAACAGCGATGCATTCTCGAGGCAGAACAAAGCATGAAAACATAGCAGCTCCCAGAAGCATCAAAAACTCTTAAAGAAAGAGACGAGCATCAAAGATGTCCTCTGAAAACTGAAGCTGTCATGTGGGGAAACAGATCCGAATCAGTACTTTTATCTGGTCCCTTCAGCCATCAAAGCTGTGATGTGTGCTTTCACTTGTTTTAGATAATTGGACTTCTCCTGGTTAAAACTTCAGCCTGAATCTTGTTTTTCATCCATTTGAATTGATCTGGTTACAAATAATTCCTTTTTTAAGCTTGAGGGCTCAAATTCATGTTGCTCAAACTTAACACACTATTTTATTTTCTCCTGCTGTCTTTTTAAAAATGACTTCACAAGTCATAATAGTTGTATTTCAAATGAAGATCATAGCATTAATGTTACAGCAATTTTTGGTGTTCATTGAATCAATTATAAAAGATTCCATTCGGCGCCTTTGTTAACCTAAGGCATAGTTCACACCAGACGCGAAGCGCTGTGGTCCTCCGCAGACGGCTCGCGCTGTGCAGCAATCGGTTTTGCATCTGGTCTATTTTTTTGTGATCCGCGTCAATTTTGGCAGCAAGTGACCCCAAGAAACACGAGAAAATCTGGTCAATTTTCATATATAACCACATTTTCAAAATAAAATACAGTAATTGACAAATGCAACCATATTTTTGTATCTAAACAGACTGTAGAGATAACAATAAACACACAAAACACAGACACAGACAGTGAGACACACACAGATCAACGTAGTGGGGTGTGGTTTTGGGTGTCTGATGGCAAAAAAAAAGCTTTAAATAACCGCAACTGAGCAGAAATGCCTGCCGACCGTCGCAGAAGAATACGTGTCTGGTGTGAACTGGAGGTTAAGCGGATACCGCGCCCACTCCGGCTGCACACAGCTTTGCAGCGCTTCTGCATGTGGTGTGAACCAGGTGTCAGACCAGCCCGTCTAGCACCAACAACTATGCCGCGTTCAAAGTCCCTTAAATCAACTGTCTTCTCCATTCTGATGCTCAGTTGGGACTGTAGAAGATTGTCTTGACTATTATTGTGTCCGAATTCCCCCCAGTCACTATATAGTGCACTATATAGTGCGTTCGCCATTTCCTATTGCTGTGCAAATCTACTAATTCCAAAATCGAGGGCACTTAAAATTTCCCAGAAAAACTAGCGTCCATCGATGCCCGCCAGGTTAGCGAACGTAGATCACAATGCATTGCGGTCGAACAAATTCGAACAAAAAACTTGTTTAAATGTAATATTTGAATAAACCATCTATATTTTCACCATCAGAACACACTGGAGTCATAAATAAATGTCGTGAAATGTTTGTATTTATTTCACTTCGTGAAATCGGTGACATCGTATCCGGTGTTTAGAAAAACAAAAGAAAAGTATTGTGTCCGAATGACCTTTTAAATCCAGGCCACTATATAGTCCCGCACTATATACTTTTGTAGTAGTTAGGGGTTAGGGGGGGAATTCTGACACAACCCTTGTCTACATTCCTAAATGCGTTGAGTTGCTGCCATGTGATTGGCAGATTAGAAATTAGCATTAACGGGCAGTTGGACAGGTGTGTCTAATAAAGTGACCAGTGAGTGTATGTCATCCATCACCAGAAAAATGCCACAAGAACACGTTAAAAACTTTGTTCTTTACCTCATTCCGGTTCTGTACCTGTGAATCTGCTCATTTGTTTTCTTTTAGCTTTATTTCAGCAAACCATTTTATCTTTTAAACAAGGTCAGCTGTTATTTGGTCATTTTCTGCTGGAAAACTACTTTCAGTCGGAAAAAAATTCTGTATTTACATTCCTGTTTATACTTTAGGATTCGTTTTGTGTTTCCATTAGCTCAAGGTCTGAGCTCTAAGAACGATGCAAAACTAGTTTATTTACACTGAATTATTCAAATGAAGTGCCACAACAACAGAAGGTTTATCATTATTGTGTTGTATTAAATGTCAGCTTACGTTGTCAAACGCAAAGGGTTTGACAATATAATAGCTGAGAATACACACAGCATATGACATTCAAAAAATGTCAAGGACTGGATTCAAACCTGTGACATTTTGTGAGCGTGTTTTGTCTGGGCTCTCTAACTGCTGGAAGATTGCGCCCCAGGCTTGTTGATCTCAATGCCACAAACCAGCACCTGATAGTGAGCAGGAGAGCATTCTCCTGGATTTTCCTTCGAAATTAGTATTTTGAGATCACGGTACGTTTCCCCTCATGACAACCGTTTTGGCCTTAGCTGAGCAGAATCTCTGCAGGGAGAGGAAAAGAGCCGGCAGGCACGTTATTGATCCATAATTCCCAGCCGGAGCGTGGTAGGCAGACTGGGCGCCCCTCCGCTGCTACACACCTCACAGTCATACTGGGTGGATAGTATTTCACACATAATCAATAGGTCAAATACATGGTAGTGCTCCTTCAACCAGCCTTCCATCCATCTCATTACCCCTGTATTTGTCAGATAACTTTTCTCAGCAGCTGACAGGAAATTCTGGCCTCTTTAGGCTGCTGTTGCAGAAAACATTTTTTAAGATATCTCGGTATCATTAAAAAAAATATTTTGGATTTTTTGGATTTGTATCATATTAAAAAACTTGTTATCTGGGACATAGTTTCTGCAGAGTGGCAGTAGTTCATATGAAATTTGCTTCAGAGTTGTGGGCGGGACTTGCGGAGCAGAGCGTGCTGCGTGAGGCCATCCCCACATATTTTTTACATCACAAAAAAAACTCTTTTTCAAATGTTTTTTATTTCCTTCACTGCGGATTCAGAACAATTTGAATAAAGAAATATTCAGAAATGCCTTTTTTTAGACTAATTTTCTATATATATAATGTCCTCCATCATCAGAAAAATGCTACAAGAACATGTTATAAACACCAGAAACCCTATTTTTATTGGAGTGGGGCTTCATCGATTTTTCGTCTTTAAAGCGTAGAACAAATTCATCTAAACTCATCAAAGGTCTCACTATTGTTACATATTTACAAGCTTTAAATTCTCTAAATAACTCAAACTGAATTTAAAAGATAATACATGTACATGAATAGAAAGTCTATGATAAATGTTTAATTTTTAGTTAAAAACCCTAAAGAAACAGCACTATCTAAAATTAATGAAATATTATAGTTAATCAAGCCACAAAATAAATATATGTTCTCTGTACATTTCCATCCTTCCTGAGCGAGGATCAGCCAGAGAAAGCCTTATACACACTTCAGAGTGCAGTTTGAGCAAAGAACTGTCATCTGGATTACCGTCATCTGCTGTTCGCTGGAAGGGCTTGCTGCACCTGTGAGCCGGATTTTCATTAACTGCCTTTTATTATGCAAGTCTACTGGGACGTGGGAGAGCCTGCAGTCCTAACCGCTGCAGTTTAAGACCTTTTTTAATTGTCATTTATGGTCATTTTGTCTGTGCTGCCTTAGTTTAGTCTTTTTCCCCCATCTGGGAGGTGTGGATGGTGTTAGTTCTCACTGGGATGTTTCCTGACTGGTAGATGATTGTCTCTGACTGGTACCAGCAGCATCTTTACCAGGATTTTTTTTTGTTTTCAGGCTCATTTACACATTTATTTATTCTTGAGTGGAGGGATGATGCAGGTTTAGAGATTATTTTATGTACCTAAAGTTGTAAAATGCAGGCTTTTTTATTTGAACAAATGCAAGTGTGACCTTTAGGCTCCTGAAAAATTAACCCACCAGGCAGATCACTTCATTGATTTGTTTGTATTACCCAATGACAGTCGACCAATCAGATATTTGTACAATCTAGCCAAGAGGATTTCTTTAAGCTTTAAGATGTTGAAAATCACCAACTTGGTGTAAAATTCTGGCTCTACTCCTTTTCAAAATAAAAATTTCTTTAATTAAAGGAAAATCCTAAAAAAAACCTGAACCAGGAGTCATAATTTCCAATTATTAAACCTACAGAGATTACAGCCGTTAAGTTATCATCTTAACTTAAAGTTTCAAATAAGCTCTTAATATTATGTTTCTCGGTCATGCATATTTTCACATTTCTGTCTTTGTCCAATATTTTGTTTTGTTTTTTTTTCCATCCAAAATGGTTCTCGTCTATAACTGGGCCTGTAAGATAACTAAATTTCATGCCCCAGTTGGAGATTGTGTTGGAAGAAGAAAAGTGGGCTGGATTTACATATTTCTGGGGTCGTGAAAGCATCATATTGTAACTGTCTGGAAACAATGTTGCATTCCACTCTCACATCAGAAATGTGTTAATCCTAGTTTCCTTTGCATCAAAACGGTTGATAGGCTCTTGGATAGCCCGTGGATGTTTTTATCCATAACAGGGTTCAAATATAGCGGATCTCTTTCAGAAATCATTGCTGTTTCCATGGTGAAGTTTAGAAGAAACCATTACATCCCCATAATAAGTTATGTTCATAGTCTGACATGGAATCGATGATGAGGCCGGCTGGTGGGATTCTCCCTATACTCTATTTCCAAGTCAATATAAGACAGAGTATTTGGTGAGAGACGTAGCTTCAGACGATAGATGAGGTTCGTAAAAATCCAATCTTTCCTTCTTATTTCAGAATGCAACAATGTCACCCAAACATGACACTTGTGTTGTAAAGTAGGCGGAATATCACATATTTTTCCTCAGATGTGTTTTTATAGAGCAACTTAACGTTTCTTGCCTGCAGTGAGTTGGCCTGAACTAAAGCTCCTATATAAAAATGGATGATGTGACATTCAAAGTAATTCTTTACAAATGAGTTTTCATAAGTGGCTTAAAAGGATGTCAGGCAATCTCTGCAGCCTTCTCACAGTAAATGGTTTTCCATGTACCCCTGCCTTCTGCCTGGAAGAGCTCTGTCTTTTTCACACTTTAAAAGGTCTAAATTATGAATGTTTCATTATTTTGGTTACATAAATGACCTCCACTGCTCGTAAGCTCTCAAACAGAGACGGTTCATGCCCTTTAGTAACGCCCACTCTTTGGTTTCTGTCATTCAGTCGTAGTTCTTTCTAAATGAATGACACACTATAACAAGTCTGTAAATTAAAACCATAGGCAAAAAAAATCAGTAACATAAAACAACTTAAAGAATTAAACTTCAACTCAGATCTTTAAAGGAGTTTATGATGTAATGTTTTTCAAGGGTTAATAAAAGATGATGCATGAAATTCAGACGTGAAGTAAACGCTGCAGGCACTGGTGTCAACATAGAACCTCTAAGACTTTCATCATTTGCCTGCAAAACCTTCAATCCTAAAGAAAAGCCTCACCAAAAGGTGTACTCTTAAAAACATTTAGAATGGACCAAATATGAAAATGCTATGCAAAATATAAAACAAAGAATCTTACATTAATGTATAGGGATGCCATGCATATTTTTAAAATGTGTGCTCATTTGTTTTTTTTTGTTTTGTTTTTTGGGTTGCATATACTGCAAGTTACACAATAAATTTGGGCGAAAATAATATCCTGTTAGCTAATTTTGGTCCAATTTTGTTCAACAAAGAAGTTTTAGATCATATACAATGTCATGTTTAAAGATGTGACATGAAGGTAAAAAATGCTTTGTTGGAGTTGTTGTCAGAGTAGAACAATTAATTTAACTCCTACTTTTAATGTAGAGCCAATGCGTGATTTTAATAGGCTTACGTTTGTGAACATTTAGTTTATGTTCTTAAACTCTGAGGTGTGAAACTTGTAAAGAGTAAATAGTTTTCACATTGTGTTTTTGAACACACATTATCATTTTCCTTTAAATTCATTGTGTAGTAAATTCTTCTTTTGTTTTGTTCAGATGCTCCAGGGGGGGAAGGGAAGGGCTCAGATCAAACTGCATCCACTGCTGGGGAACTGGACGTCTTTGGACCGATGGTTTCCAATCCTCTCTCTCCCAGCAAAGCACAACAGGGGCAGGTAGAGGATTCACACACTCCTTCTTCACACACTCATTACCTCAATCAGGCGTGTGGTTTTTCAAGCTTAGCCTAGCATAACTGATCTTTTTACATGTAAGACTTGACCAGCTCCCAGAAACTAGGATGTTCCACATTAGATTAGAGGTTTTTTTTTCCCCTCAGTAAAGATCAAATGTTGAAATTACAAACCCGAGAAACTAAGATCTCATGAAAGCAGATATTGTGTGATAGCAGCTAAATGAGATTAGCTTTTCTATCCTTTTTTCCATATTGAAATAGCCAAAGCTAACTACCCTTTACATGGTATGGGGTGTGCTGTTAATGTATTCCCAATAGAGTCTAAAGCAGAGAAAAGCAGCTTTGCACTGACATGCAACAATAGTGTTAAGCTACTTTTCTCATCTTTTAGAGTTAGTTGGAATTACGTTAATTGTGTGATTGATCAAAGAGTTATGGTAGTTTTAAAAGCGTGTTTGTCGTTAGTTTTATTAAAAGGTTATGGGGAATTTTGAAACTTTCTACATGATGCAGACTATTCAAGAGGGCCCTGATTTTTATTTTTCTGAAAAATCTAAAAGCCTTTTTTTTCTTTAGCTTGTTCCTGAGTTCCTATTTTTGACTATAATAAAAAAGGGGGGGAGAAATATTTTTTTCATGGGATTACATCCAGAACATTGCATGCGATACCACTCATAGTTCTGACTTGTCGTGAAAAAGAAAATTACAGCAAACATCCATATTTAATTCAATGATTTATTGTATTGTGATTCCTGTGCCTCCTGTGCCCCTTCTGCATGCAGCCTGTTACTATGGTGAATTTAGGGAGGCGTTCCAATTGGTAATGGATATAAATACAAAATGTACACTGGCTATATTAGGAAACATCCTATATTCTGTAGATTTCTTTTTCTGTAAGATTCTGGATGATCATTAAAATAATAACCAGTTTTTCAGCAAACTAAAGCTCGTCCAACCTGCATATAAACTCTCATGAATACATCCTCGCAGTCTTCCAGGATAGGAAGCAGGTACTGACTCATGGGAGGCCCAAGCATGAAGCACAATTATGAGCTTGGGTGACTGTGAGATCCTCCTCTGCTCCAACCAGCTCCCCACTTGCCCCCTAATCTCGTCTGCACACTCTCTTCTGTGTGACGACAGCCACTGCAGCTCTTCATCTTCAACTTCAGCTCGCAGACATTTCTATTTTTCTGTTGTCTTTGTAAATCCCACAATTTATGCCAAAAACTGATGTTTATTCTGCCAAGAAAGCTTCTTAAAAGGACATACCAAATATTATTGTGTCTCCTCTTTCTGAAAACCTGTGGTTTTGAGCCATGTGTTCATTTTTTTCAAGTTTTTGCTTAAATTTGTGGTTCTCGAGATTCTCTTGTTCATTCATAGCAAAGTTTTACTTCTTTGGAACCATTTATAATATGAGCTGTATATGAAATATTGTATCAGAAAAGAAGATCTTGACTGATTCACAGCTCATTAACATTCCCTTCATTCTGTTAAACCAACTCACTATAAGTCCTGGGATTCAATGGGGTTATGGGTAGAGTAACCAAAACTGGTACCCAAGTAAAAGAAGTTTAACTTAAAAAAAAAAAAAGCTCAAAAAAGTAACAAGTGACAAAAAGGCTTCAACTAACAGTTTGTTATTTTATGAAAGCTCAACAAAAAATAACTTTTTTTTTTACTGTTATTTTTCCAATATTTGAAGAACTGGAAACACAAGAAAGATTCTGTTTTCATTTAATGGATAAAACCCTTACCAGGCAAACATTACAACCAAAGCTTTTGTCTCTCTGAGCTCGTCAGCATCCCTTCACATCCAAACTTTGAGAGTTTTTTGCACTGATTTATTCAGTGTGGTTTTACAGTCAAAGCTGAATTACTTCACACTGGCCTGTTCTGTTTACATCTAAATGGAGTTATCTACAAATGTCAATATGTCCCTAAAAATAATTTAAAAATAGTAACTGGACAGTTGAATCAACATTTAACTGAGTAAGAATGTTGGTTTTACACTTTTAAGATGTTATATGATACTGAGTAATGTGTGCATACAATATTTGAATATATTTACTGATATTGTTTACAGGGAATTTTTTTTTCTTAAGCATATATTTAGTTGTCCAGAAAAACTACTACTAGCAGCAGATAATAACTTTCCTGTGTAAGGTTCAAAATACAACACTTTAAACAATTATCAACATAAATATGAATAAATAAAAATGTAAAAAAATAAAATAAAAATGACACAAAGTGAACACTGTATTTTTAGCTTGAGATTGGTGTTTGTGAACACCAATATATCAACAGTTACGCTTCTGGTTGACTATCTCTCCTGGTTTAGAAAGCACCCTCTCTGCTGGAACAGATGTAGCAACAGTTCTGAGATATTTCTCTGCTACTTTACTCAATATTGGAAATGCCCTTTCGTTTTTTTTTTCCACCAAAGCAAAGACTCTTCATTCCTGGGGATGACTTTCTCTTCCTTGTATCAGCGCATTTCAATGTATGTATATGTCTTTGCTGTACAATTGCTCTGAGAAGCCAAAGCCAGAGTCTCAAACTCCTGCCGCAGTCCTCCCTGGGAACCTGAATAGGGTAGTAAACTGTGAGCAGTTTCAACACAAAACACTGGAGTAACTCGCCTATTAACCAAATGTACATAGAAATGATGCACATACTATTACTATTTATTCATTCAGAATAGATACTTCAGTAGAGTATTCAAAATGGTAATTGATACTTTGATATCCATCACCAGTTGCTTTAACAACAAACTTCCCTGAGAACTACAATTTTTACCACGAGTTACTGGAGTAAATCTGAGTAGCTGTTATCTGTTACTACACCACATTTCTGATTATAAATCAAGTCTTTGCAGAGCAACATCCTGGCATTTTGTGGCTTGTAGTTTTTTTACCCAAACACATCATGTTTTGAAGACTTTATCTGGACCCAGCAGGAAGTTTTGCAGTTATCTTTTTTGGGTGGATTCATTGAGAGTTATCAAGCAACAGATGATCAGAACTGTGGCAGATGTGGAATTGAAGAGTGTTTACTCTTTTCTTCATCAGCTGGTAGTGGCAGTGTGATCAGGACTCTTAGAAAAAAAGAAAAAAAAAACTTGACATCAAACAAACTTTTTCCTGACTGACCTGTAGTCAGACTCCATCTTCTTAGTTTTGTTGGATCAACACTTCTCTAAAGCTTAGATTTTTTATTTTGCCTCAAATAATTTGAGGGTTTTGCATTTCATTATTTCTACATGCTTTTACTGAATTTTTGGCGAAATTTAAAGAAGAGATCTGGCAATTAGCTTGATGTTTGTAAAGGCTTCTGGTAAAAGTCTCCCTTTGTTTGTCTGTAAGCAAACCTGTTAGGCTAATGGATTGTGAAAGAAACAAACCTAAAGTCTTTTATTGTATTGCCTGATGTACATATATTTAGCCGGTTTTCCTCTTACCCTTTGAGCAGATTCATACATGTGGCTTTTGAACTCATTCATTACAACTGTGTTGTTGTTTTTGGCTTGATCCGCAAAGAAAGAAGAAGCTGACGAGTGTTTTGATTCAAGCACCTATTAACGAATCTTGTGAAATGCTCTCCTGTATGTAACTCAATGAGAATGATCTGATTGGAGCCTTGTAGGAGAAAGATTTTGTTTTTTTCCTCTCTTGTGTCCTCATTGCTCTGTTTTACACATGAGCAAAAACACCTTTTTGTTTGTCCTCTGTGTGATAAATGCTGTTCTGATTTTTACAGAAAGACACTGTGAGGCTGTGAAAAAGGGATAAAAACAAGAGGAAAATATCCTCGACTTCCCTTAAGCTCAAGCTGTTAAACTGGAAGCCAGACCTGTTTTAAATGATTCTGTCCCAATAAAGAAAATATAGCAGATACAAACACTCTCATGGAGGTTATTATTGAAGGGAAAATGTTTCGTATTTCCCTGAAGTACATCCCTCCATAGTCTTTAATAGCCTTAGACAAAACTAATGAATATAACAGTCATTTTAAGGCCATCTCAGGACAAATGTGCACAAAATTATTTCAAAGGAAAGTGTAATGTAAAATCATTTTTGCTCAAACGTTCATGTACTGATAGTTTTGACAACTAGAACGTCCAGCTTTAAGCTGCTTTTGATCTAAAGAAAATATTTGATTTTCACTCACTGTGGAGCTTCTCACTCTTACATTATTTTTTATATCTGCTCTGCCCAATTCAGGGATTCTGGACTTGAGTGGAGCTCCATAAAGCTGGTTTGGGGAGTCCTGACTGGGGTCTTCAGTCAGTATTTACATAACCAGATTGAATGGGAGCCAGCAAACCCTTAAAATGAATTGAATGAACTTGGCTTCAATTTTATGAGCTTTTAAAACACTCAACGACCTAAAATAAAGAGAAAAAATGAAAGCTGAACGTGTGGATTAAATTTCTCCTGGGATCAGTTAAATTGTCTCTTGACACCAATCAACTGTTGTTGTGTTTCAGAGGTTATATTATTTCACTTAAAAGAGAAAGTTAATTCAAATGGTTGGAGGTGTTTGATGATGTTATTATTGTACATCTTTTTTTTTAACAACTTCAAAATTTAGCTTTTAGAAAGAAAAGCTTTGCAGAGCTTCCTCAAACTCCCTGATGATTGTGGTTCTCAAATGGTCACAGTCTAATGAAGTCACTGTTAATGTACCAAAAGAAAAAAAATAAATACAGTTTGGGGGAAAAATATACAGTTTGACAACATGTAAAGCTAAATTGTGACTGGTTGGAGCAGGCATATCCAAAGTCCAGGTGGTGGGCCAAATGTAGCTCAGGTTCAAATTCCCACCAGTCTGCAGACTCCTGTCATTAAATCAATAATATGCAGCCCCAGCTCTTTCTAAAAACTATATGTTTCATTTTTTGTTTGTGATTGACTGAATTACATTTAATCCTGTGGCAACACTGTCCCACAACCCTTCTGTGACATTTTCTAGCACATTTCAAAAATGTCAACTGTAAATAATAAAAGCAAAGTTAACAGCAAGGCTTCCAGGACAGGTAAATTGGTGTTTTTTTGTAGTGAAAAACAAAACAACTGCGTCTGCCTTCTATGCCATGAGACCGTGGCTGTTTTCAAGGAAGCACTACCAGACGAGACTTGCTATCCATGACGAGCTAGCTGGGAGAAAATGGTGCAAAAACTGAAGCAACTAGAAGGTGTTTTAATGGCACATCAGTGTTTTTTTATCTAGAACCCTAAGAAATCAAATGAAAGTGCCACAAAAGCAAGCCATGAGTTAACAACACTGATTACCAAGAGCTGCAAACCTTTTACCAATAGTGAATTCATTAAAGACTGTGTGATGAAAACGGTGGAGAACATTTGTCCTGAGAAGGAGCAAGAGTTTGTCTGGCTTGTGACATCGTGAAAATTGAAGACATTGCATCTAATAAGACAGCTGGAGGGAAAAGGAGCAGGTTTTTTTCCATTAGTCTTCAATGAAAGCTACTGATTTTATATGAACCCAATTTCAAAGTCGACTTTTTTTTTCCCCAGACAGACTTTTTATTAATTTTATTTCTGGTCTTCAAATATGAAATTCACCGTAGTTTTGCCAAAATTGTGTTTAGATGTATTTGTACTCACTATGAAGAAATGAAAAGTATCCATTACGTTAATTTTTTTCTTAAATTCATTTGCATTTTATGTTTTTAAAACAGTTCAAAGACGGTCGGGATGAATGTCTCCCCCTAACGCATTTTCATCTCACCAAATTTGTCCCTCTTTGGAAAAAGTTCATAGCCCCCTTGTAGAGGACAGTAATGAAAACCCCCACTTTGGGTATCTAAATTTTAGGGGGCATTTATTTGAGTTTTAGTTTCTCAAAGTTTGTTTCTAATTCCTTCTACTCCTACTGCCCTGTGAGGTAGACCTTTTGAAGCCAAATGAATGTGCCTTTTTGCTGTGTTCTAATAAGAATAGCTGCACAAACATTTGTGTTTGTGTGCCTGTCGAACTTAATGAAAAGCGACGGGAGGAAGAGGCTGCGGCAGCAGCAGTAATTCACAGCTCTGGCTGCTCCCATCAACACCAGCACCAGGCTGGAAGAATGGAGCTTTTTCTGAAGAGGGTTTCTTTGACACATTATGCTGCAAGAAGCAATACAACCATCACACACCCAGTGGACGGTGTGTGTTTGTGCAGATGGAATAAGTGTGTGTATTAATGTCATTGTGACCAGGAAGTACAGACTTCTAAGAATTGTTTGAGAGTTCCTAAAATGATGCAGATGGTTTAATATGCAGACGACCTGATGCTTTATGAGCCAGTGGCACAATCTCTGTCAGGATCTTATTGTTTTCTGCAAAACCACTTACTGTACTGGACCTTGTATTGTCAAAATCCCCATGAGTAATTTTCACAGTCAAAGCCTCTGCTTCAGTTTATTAAGACCAAGTCAAATAGTGTGATAGAGTGTCATCAGAAAGGATTTCACGAACAGCACAGACTTATCATCATAATTTTTCTCCTTCCAGATGGTCTTTTAAGAATACTTTTTTTCATAGGTGGGAAATGTAGAAATGGAATTACACCAATATCAGCTGTTTTATTATTTCATTTTGAATATTCTGCTTGAAAAATATGCTTTTTAGAATTTTAGCATAACACAGGAGTTTTATCTGCATGAACAATATGACCTGTTTACCTTATTTCAGTATAAATGTATATAATTCATTATTTTTACTGCAAGTCTTTCCTATTAATAAATATTATCCAAAGACAATTAAGTTTAGGCAAAGTTATTTTAGAAAATGTTTTAAATGGTATTTTAATAGTATTGTTTCAATAAAATAAAGACAAAACAAGCTTATTTTATTAATGCACTGTGTTCTCAGTGGAATCCTGTAGATCTTTAAGTCTCATATTTAATATAATAATGGTATCTGGATTATATTTAACAATAAGGAGCTGTTTATAATTTAACATGTTAATCAGTTTTATAAGCAATCCATGATTTTCTCTTGTTCTGATTAAAAATGCATTTGTTATTTTACTAAAGGACTAAACCAACTTCTTACACATTTAAGGACATATTTATAACTGATTCTTATGTTGTTGTTTGTTAAAAAGTCTGTAATGAAAAAGAAAAATTTGGGTGAATTCCATTGATCAAAGTTAATGGAAATGTCGCCAATCCTCTGCCATCATCCAGACACATCCTTTCTTTGCTAGAAGGATGCTTCGCCTTTCTATAGTTTTTAAATGCATGCAGTGCATCTGCCCAGATATTAAACATTACCTCTAGAATGTTGGCAGGATTTTTCCAGAACTTTCTTGTTGACCAAACTGAATAGATCATGAGTGCATCAGAACCAATTCTCTCTGAGTCATCGTCCATCAACCGTTGTGTCTGCTGAAGCCCATCAGTAGTGGGTTACTACGGGTTAAACGCTGTCATTATTTATGAGAGCGAGTTACGCTGATCATGTGGGGACACTTGCTGGCTGTTTCTGTTCTCTTTGTTCCTCTCCACAAGACCAAGTGTCATGCTAATGTGCTGCTGCTATTAATAGAAAGCTTCCTCCTGCCTCCGTCAACACCTGACTCAACGTTACTGAGGGAGTGGATCTTGTCTTTGTGTATGTAGCTACCCTAATGCTAGAAAAGCTGTCCATCCCTCCTCTCTGCTCCCCTCTGTTTCTCATCCCTCCATCCTCCCTGACTCTTTCCTTTCAACTCGTCCTTGTCATCCCCATATTTCTGCCTCCTCTCTCCTCATTCTCCTTTCTATCATTCTGTTCTACCTTCATATGTCCTTCCACACCCTTCTTTACTCCTCTTCCTCGATCAGCAGGTTCCCTATTTCCATTCTTTTTTTATTTATTTATTTTTTACCTCTTATCGTTTCACTGCCTTCATAATATTGAACGTTTTTTCTATCATTTTTATGGGGGATGGGGGGGACAAGCCAATTAAAGGAAATAAACTGACGTTCTAGATAAATGTTTCAGTTTCATTAGGTTTATTCACATGGAGCCAATTTAGACACAAGGTCATCCCAAGGTGTGATAGAGAAAAAGAGCCAGACAGGAGCAAAGATTTAGTTCAATACATTTCACCTCAGTCTAAATCATTATAACTGCACTTTAAAATGTCTTCGTTAAGGAATCAAGAGATGACATTAAACATGTTTCTGGTTGAGGCATCTTTCCTGAGAAAATTCTGTCTGACACTTGAGAGGAGCAACTACTAAGACAAACAGGCCTCAAGCATAAGAAGGCTTAGTCCTGTTCATACAATAAAGCTTTACAGGTTTAAACACGTAATTGACTAAAAAACATCCATGTTTGTGTTGCAAAATACTCTTAAAAAAGAAATACCATTCATAGAAAATTACTTCCTTAAAGCTCCAACAAATTGAGGTCAGTTCAGTTGCCAATTTTGTTGCGATAGGAACCGCCATGTTGGAGCTAGACAACATCCGTAAGCTGTGATTAGTCAGTATGAGTCAACATTTCTATGGCAACCACTCTTGCAAATCAGAAAGAGGTTGTTGGAAGTCCACTTCCCTACCACTTCAAAGTGGGCTGGGAAGAACTTTACGAAAAAGTGACTGCATGCTTTTATTGAGGCATCTGATTGGTCAGTGTATAACTTGAATAACTTGCACTACAGAAACAATTATTATAAAATATTTCAAATACAATACTTCAATAGAAGTCTATAGGATTTAAACTTATTGGAGCCCTCTGGTACTTCCTGTTTGAAACACCAAATACTGTCAATGATCTACCCCAACCTATATCTTACTTTTTAGTTGAAGCCCATGTTGCTTTAAATATTAAAAGACTAAGGATGTCATATAACTGATGGATGTCAAAGCTCCAAAGACAGTATCTTGTCAATTGCACAAGTTTTGTACCATTTCAGAGTGTACTGGTGCGTGACCTGGTTCATTTCACTAATGTGGTTTGCGAAATTGTGCCAGAAAACAGAAGGATCAGAGTAACCAAGAAAAAGGAGTCAGATGTACTAAAACTTTTAACACCTCAACCAGATGTAGTCCTAGAGGACTGGAAGGAGACAAACGAGTGAGCAAGTAAACATCAACAAATTAAAAATAAAAAGACGGGGATTTGGAACGCTGAAGTCCTTGCTTCCATTTCTGGTTCTAAACTCTAGACACCATCAGGCCGAGATTGAATTGTTCTGTTGGAAAAATAAAATAAAACAATGGAGCTGTCATATGAGAGAAAACTATTTCAAATTCTAATCTTGTCTCAACAAACAGCCAATGATGCTGAAGGTTTAGGAAAAAAAAGGGTCTCCTTTATCAATTCTCACTGTCTGCATCAGTTTGGATATACTAGTTTAATATATATATATATATATATATATATATGTGGGAAAACTTGACAATAATCATTACAGTGGTCCAAACTTAAGGTAAAAAGGCAGGAATGTGATTTCTTTCTTTCTTTTTTTTGATACAGAAAGTTCCTGATTATGATATTTTTAAACCGGTGAAAAAATAAAGCTCAATAAAAATGAAGAAAAATTACATTTGAATATAATTACAACAATTCAGAACCTTTTAGTGACCGGTTCTCATGAATCTGACACTTGAAGAGCTGACAGCAGTCTGAAAATGGATGGAAAAATGTCTTTAGTAAAAAAGTTTCCCATAAGCCTGAACTGTTATTTGAGATCTATTTAAAAGATAAGAAGAAAGTTTGAATTTACTTTTGATTGAAAACTTGGTGGACCCCCCCACCTCCCATATCCTTCTTCCTGCAGTCAGAGGAAGTAAGCAGAGAGACAGACAGGAGCAGAGCTGCCTGCTAAGCAGCTCAGGACTCAACGAGTGATGTGTGTGTTCAGCAGTATATTTGTGGTGTTGAAACCAGTGTGTGTGTGTGTGTTCACTGAAGCTGGGTGGACTGCAGTTGATCAGCTTTTTCTCCTGATGGTTTTTTTAAGAGGTTCCGTGAATACCCCTCTTTCTAAAGCACTATGCAGAGCTCCGAGTGGGCGTCGCCCTTTTTTAACGTAACCAATTACACATAATAGATGTGTGTAAAGAGGAAAACAGGTTTGAGTCAGATGGTGTGTCTGCCACCACAGCAGCCTAACTGATGTCATCTGTCTCACTTACCTTGCTGCGGCGCTCTTCCTCTTTTTTGTCTTACTTTCATCCTCTTTGTTCGTCTGTGTTGTCTCTGCTCTTTCCTCGTGTTTTCTGTCTGCTTTCATCTCCAACCTGTGCAATATTTGTCTCTAATGCAGGAGCCACATATGTCAAGTCGAACTCATAATAATAAAGTCGCGAACAAACCTCTCAAAAACACAGTACAAAAACCTCTCCTATTCGCTGACAGCTGGATGAACAAAATATCATGTGAGATTATTCGTTGTGGTTTTATTCTCTGCAGTATGAATTTTGTGGCTTCATTTGGTAAAAAGTTCTTCTATAACTGCTGGGCTAAACATGAAAAATAGGTTATAAAGTAAAGCAGCAGAGAAGACAATGCAAATGAGGCATCTTCAGATCTATGTATACGATTTCTTATAAAATGAACACTCCTTTTAGCTTTAGGCTCTCATTTTAACACATATGCAAATAAGTGTTTTTTTTAATGAAAGCTGAAATAAATTAAAGAACTTCAAAGTAAATAAATTAATGAGTATGCATGTTGAACAGTGGGTGGTATAAGTTAATTATGGGGGATAATTGTAAAACAAGATGCAGAGTCGGTTCATAAACAGCTCTATCTTGATGTTTTTTTTGAAACTCTTTTACATATTAGCAGAGAGAAAAAACATTATTTTGTTGTTGACATGTGCTGGGTTCAGGTTTTTTTTAAAGGTTCCCTGCTAGTATGAAACTGGGACCCAGAGTTTACTGTCCCGAAGTTAACTTCCAAAAGCAGGAAAACAGCCTAAACCCCAAAAATCTGAGAACACTTTTACCAGAAGCTCAGACTGCTTATTTTTCTGCCGGGACTGCTTTGAAAATGGCTTTGTCAAATCTTTGTTTGTGCTCTTATCTCTGCTAATATTCTTATTTTTATGCTTTTTTATCTAAAATATGGTTAAGCTGTTGCAGCAGTTCTTAAGCAATCAGCGCCCCCAGACTTGTTTTTTTGATGTTTTCCGATCTGACATAAAAGGTGGTTGTTGTTGTTATGATTAAAGATTAATTTCTTTTTAAACAGCTACTATACTGGGAATGTTACTATTTTCTCTCTTTTTTTTTTGTTTAATGGCACACAGGGTCTGGTGCTGTTTATACTATAGACTTGAGGGCTTCAGAGTAACTTCAATATATTTTGTTTATCTTTTCTCTTTGAGACTGCAGGTTTATCTTCTACATCAGGTTGTTGAGATGAGATGGAAGCATATCGTCTGAAAATAGTTTAATCTAAAAAAGGTTAAATATTTCTTGTTTGAATAGGAATTTTTTAGGGTCAATATAGTATTTCCAGAAACTTCAATAATTCTGATGTTTCCCTTTGCTACTTCTGAAACTATAACCAACCCCACCAATATATCTGGCTCCTGATGTCTCATCTCATGTAATGCAGAGTTTACTTACTTTTTTAGTAGAAAAAAACAACTTCACAAAGATTACCAAGTCAGTCTGAAAGAGAAAACTTGATAAAAATTTGCTTCTGTACAATTACCGGCATAAAGCCCGATGAGACAATTGTTTTGTGATATTTGTCTATATAAATAAAATTGAATTGAATAAAAAGGTCAGCTTCCACTGTGATCTGTGTCAAGCTACATGCACACAGGTTATTTGACGGACATTCAAGAACATATTAGATGCATGTTTCATCCATACTGTTTACACTGGACAAGCAGGGAGGGGCTTCTTCTGTTTTTTTTTCTACAGTTTGTTTACTAGTGTATATCCGTTACCTACAGTTGCAAGACGGTTGATGCAAAATGTCAATGTGGTGCAAATCTTGTGAATCTTGCTCCAGGCTTTTTCTTTCACTTCTCTATTGAATTATATGAATATATACATATATATGCTAGGCACAAATTGCAATTATTTATTTATTTTCCATGATCAATTTTCAAATAGTTGTTAGGGCTGGGTTGATAAAATCGATTAATCGATTTGAATTAATTTAAGCTTATCAGATCAATAATTAATTCATAGAAATATATAAATTGATTAAGCACAAAAAGCTAAAGTCTGCTAGCTTAATGCTAGCATTTAAGGGAATTTCCTATAGTGCTAACACTTGGTCGACCTAACCATACATTGCTGACTAAATGAACATCTTTATAAACTCACAGGAATGAGTTTTCCAAACTCTTTGAAGGTGATATTTTAAAGTAACCATCTGTGGTCTAAAGCACAGGTTTTTGCTTATACTTTCTTCTTCTTCTGGAATAAGGTGTAACGCTATAGTGTGATTGCCACCTAGTGGCCAAACTGAAACGCCCTCCAAGAGAAAAAGAACAATGTTTACAATGTTAATGATCTGAAATTTTTGTTAGAACTTCTCCTTTGAGAATCCATGTAACACTATATGGTATAAACAATCTCATTATTTCACTGATACATTTTACAGTATGTGAACTGGATCAGATTAATATAAATATTTTCAAAACAAATTGTAGATTATTAATGTATTTCTAAACAAATGTGTATAAATGTGTAAACTCAAAATTGAACTGAATTGAAGAATCAAAAGAATAAAAAATAATCAGAATGGAATTGATCCAGGCTTTTGTGAATCAAATCGTTTCAGGAAATTTTAATCCCCTAATTGGATTTTATGTCTGCCACAGACACCAGTGAAGATAAAAAATCATTGAGAAAAAAAAAAGTTCACCACGCTGTCTTGTGGGGTCCAAATGACCCCACATTTAATGTAAACATGCCTAGGATAGCACAAGGATTACGACAAACTTTATCTTGGCTTAAGACAACACTACAGCACTGAGACGGCACTTTTAAAAGCGCTGAAAGACATCAATGTCAATTCGGACTCACAGTAGTTTTAGTTGGTTGCGGCCTTTCTTACTGCTGAACATGAAATACTTCCTGATGGGGAAGTCAGAGTAGGTGGGATTATCAGACCCCATTGAAATGGTCAGATCTCATCCTGTTGACGCTGAGCTCACTCAGTTAAAAAAGGACATTCAGAAGTTCTTGTTTTTGATACATGGAGGAAAGGATGTGGTTAACGGAAGAGCTTACTTCTATAGAGGAACAAAGATCAAGTCAGGTTGAAAAGTTAACCAAATGTAATTAATTCAGCCCTTCAGTATCTCAATCACACAGATGTAAAGGGAAATTTGTTGTCCAGTATTTCATAATCTTTTCAGGAGTTAGAAAATCCTCTTTACTTCTGTCAAGTTAAAGATTAAGTAGAAGTATTTATTTGAATATTTGTTGACTAACGTTCTCCTCCCTATTTGACAGTCTGGTTCCGGTCCAGCTCCTCAGCAGGCGGACTCCTTCACCCCCTCTGCCTCCACCAGCACAAAGGTGGTGGAGAAGAAGCTTTTATCAAAAGACTCCATCCTGTCTCTTTACGCCAGCAGCTCGGTGGGCATTCAGCCGCAACAGAGCCAGCAGCAGCAGCCTGCAGCAGGACAAGGTATCACCACTCACTTCTTTATAATACCAGGTTAATGAGACTTGGTAAAATGTTTCCTGAACAGATTCAGCTGCACATTGACTCATGGCAGGCCGAACCATCCTCCTCTTGATCCTGCAACACCTTTAGAAAGATTAATTCACAGCAAATCCTCGCATAGTATGTTTCCATCTAAGGCTAAAGACAATGCTCTATATATTTAGTATGAAACAAAGTAAGTTAGAACTCTTAGAAACTGTAAGACTATCATCTTGATTTCACAAGTCCTAGTTTGTAGTGTGGTACCAATTTTCAGGTTAAACATCTTTGTTCCTGCTCAAACTAATAATGTTGACTAATTACTTTAAATGTACATGCACAAAAGTCATGTGACACATCAATTTATTTGTTTATTTTTTTGTTTGGGATCTCCTTATGCTTCATTTTTAACTGTGTAGTTTGTGGCATCCTGACCAGCTGTGTTTGTCATCAAATCCACCCAGACATGGGAAAATTTAGGAGACAAACAAGCCTGACAGTTGTTGGAACATGCGCAGTGAGGTCGTGATGTTGCTCAAGGTTTGACATCACCTGTCAATCAAATCAATTCCATTTTATTTATATAGCCCTATTACACAACACTTGTCTCAACAGGACTCAAACCAGTAATTGTCCTAAAACATAAAATCAATCATAAAATAATATCACCACCTACCATCCGAATGGTATTTTGGCCTTCAAAATAAAATACAATGTAAAGTTTGATTTAAACTCCCTCTCTGTGAAGTTGTAATTCATATTAAAGATTGGAATTATAGTTAAATAAATAACTGCAGATTTCTTTATTAATGAGTCGCCTAATAATTGCTTACAGCCCAGACTCACTGGACTCTGTGCAGTGCAGCTGGGAGCTGTGGTGTTGGGTGTGCTGCTGTAAATAGAATTTATTGTCAATCAGTGCGGTAACAGAAGATGAACAGCACCACTTGCTGCTGCTCTACACATTGATACAGTCAGTTCCCCCATGCCACTACATCGAAATCACGCTCTTTAATTGAATTTGCTGGAAACCAGCGTGTTTTTTTTCAGGCTGGACACATTTGAATCACTTAAAGTGAACCAGAATTAGTTTCCCCTGATAATCCAGAACAAATTTTCAGTCTCAATACACCCAAGTGGACCCAGGTCCAAAACCAGGAACTGCTCTTTGACCCATCTTTCTGGTGTTTCGGTTCATTTCCAGGCAGACTCAGCTCCGGTTTGCTCTGAACTTTTTTCAGTCTGAATAGGCTCCATGCTCGGATTGGAACAAATGGACCAATAAGCCAGTGTGGCCGGTCATTACAGGATGTAAACACAATAGAAGAGCAAAAATGAGGCACAGCCATTGAAATGTGGTCGAATGAATGCAGGATCATTAAAACAACTTTTAACGTGATTTACGTTGATTTTCAGTTTTCCTGACAGTCTATATGTCCTAAACCCTGATCATCCTACCTTCTTAGCCATCACTTCTGCAGTAACCGTCTTGCAGCAGGCTTCCACCGTACCAAAGTACAAGAGTTTTTACTGTTGTACTGACGTTGATACAGACGTTCAAAATTGTTCATCAAAATATAATGTTTGAATAGGTGAACTATCCCGACACATCTTTCTCTCGTTACTTTCATTCACCCTCATAATTCCTGTCCCATCACTGAAAAGAACTTTATAGTTGTGTGAGTTTTTTTGCAAGCTTTAGTCCAGAACAGGAAAGTCCGCTTTACGGCAGATCAAATGTAAAGTTCAGGACTCGATGGGGACCAAACTAAGCGGACTCAGTCCAGACCAACGGACTTTTACACCCAGAAGGTATCAAATTGTGCAGCTGTACCAAAAACTACTAGAAACAGATTTCAGAAAGCAGCAAATCTTTGGAGACTTCCATGTTAAAGAGTCCAACCGTTTACCTTTCTGGTTTCTGGAACTTGTTGCACTAAAACTCTGGAGCACTTTGCCAAATGTTTGACAAGCATCTTCATCGTCTACTTTTAAAGCAGGTCTAAAATCCCACTTTTACTGATCTTTAACTAAACACAGGCCTCAGCTCTGCATTTCTTCTTGTTTCATCTTGCTTTTTGCTGCATACTTTTATATGCTTTCTTACAATGCTTTGTTGGTGTGTTGATGATGCACTTCTTGTTTTGTACTTTGTGTGTGCAGTTTGTCTTAAAGTGCTTTATAAATAAAGTTGTGTGGGATTCTCAAATTTTCAACAAAAACATCATAACCTGAGCAAATGTCATTGCCGTTAAAACTTATTAGAAGGTAACATTTATCAGGCTTGGTAAACAGGACAACAAGCCTCTACTTTTGAATGCGATTAGATTTCTACACTTTGTCGTCATAACTGTGGTGTTTGAAGAAATGCTTAATAATGCTTTTTTTATTATCTATTATTATTATTTAGCAGGTGCATATGTGGGCCAGCCTCAGATGCAGTTCACCCCGCAGTGCTTTGCTCCCTCTACGGCTGCAGGAGCTCCTCCTACTGCCATGATGTCTGGCATGACGCTGGCCAATGGGGGCTACATGAGCGCCCAGCAGCAGGGCGGCCCCCCCGCTAACCAAGGACCAAACATGTACAGCTTACAGCAGGGTCAGCAGTGGAGCATGAGCCCGGTAACATACTTCTACCTCCATTTGTCTCCTTCATTTACAGTTTCACCCTTGAATTATCATTGAAATCAGATTATTAATCTGGTTCTGCATTGATTTAATTTTTTTTGTAGCTCATTATAGAGTCCATTTATCAATACAACCTTGATCCGTGGATTTTTCTGACTTTTTTTTCTCACCACATATGCTAGAACCCTCATTAGAAGATACTAGATCAGAGCGGTTCATGAGGTGTTTTTTTCTAGGTTAGAAGCCCTAAAATTAAAAAAATCATTATCAAGGTGGTAATGTGAGGAGATCCTGAATAAGTGGTAGAAACATTGCAGCTAAATTAATTGAAGGTGAATCTACTACAATCCCCCTCCAATGAAAATTATGTTTTTTGAGGTTTTAACATTTATGTGTGGCATTTTTCTTCTGAAAGAGAACGATATGAAGAAAACGATCCAGCTGGACATTACCCCTATTACTGGACATTTTTATGAAGCAGCTGTGAAGATTTATGCTAGCAAGACACAGAGCTGTGATATTCGGACAGAAGGGATCAGGGGCGGGGCTGATCAGCTCAGCTCCAAAAGCCACACCCCCTCGGAGGAGATTTTGGAAACAGAGGCTTCAGATCAACATGAAAAATGACTTCTTAAGATGTTTAGGTTGTGGGATTTTGATTAAAAACTTCATAATTAAAAGACTACAGGGAATGTTTTTTTTAAAATAATAAAAATGATCATAGGAGGAATTTAAGATACAGCTGACTGATTATCAGTCAGTCTAAAAATAGGAGGTACCTGCAGGTCTGTTACGCTAAAATAACCACATTGGTGACACCACAGTGCCAGCCACATGTGGATCAGGTCTTGTGAGCTTAATAATTGGCTAAAATGGTTTTGTCATTCTGCTGTCATCCAGCCACTTAGAGGTTGTTGGATGTCAGGGATGATGCAAAGTGCCAGTTCCCCATTAGTGGGAGCAGCTTTGTTCACGATAGGCTGATTTGTAGTTGTTACTAATAATAGTTAATAGTTTAATACAGTTTAGCAATAAAGTAAATAAAGGAAAAGATTAATAACGTAATTTTAATAAAGAATAAAGGTGAAAACTTTATCCTGACTATGATTCTCTCTGTGCCTCTCCCCTCGTCTTCCCTGGATGACCCAGCAGGTGTCAGGTGTGACAGTGAGCAGTGCTGGACCCCCACCACCAACCACCACTTTGAACCAGTCAGGCGCTTCAGCAGCCTCAGCAGCAGCTGGTCAGACCCTCAGCAATCAGCTGTGGAAGTGAGGACGTCCTGAAGATGAGATAACTCCCACGACCAAGAGAACATAACACAGGGACAGTCCGCCTGTCCCAGAACCAACTCGCCTTCATTGTGGGTCTCTAAGAAGACCAGGAGGACATCGATAATGAACAGAGTGAGGAAACACATCCCTGCTGTCTCCTGTCTTTGTTTTACGTTTGTCCTCCTTCTAGTTGTTGTCAGAAAAAAGGCCTGAGTGATGAAGGGTGTTGGGTCAACAACCGAGTTGTTGTGGTGTGTTAACATTAGCTTTTGTGGTCAAATAAAATGGACAATTAGTGACTAGTGCTTCATTATCTAGAGTAGTTATGGATATTTTGTGGTTGGTCTGTGCAACCCCACCCTCAGCTTTCTCTACAGCGTGTATTGTAGTTCCCCAACCTCTGCAGATTGTCTGATGATTGTGGGTGCTCCTGTGAAAATGGCGTGGACTTCCCAAGCTTTTCAGCTGCAGAAAAAAAGTAGAATCACAACTTTCTGATTTAAAAAAAAAAAAAAAAGAAAGGTAGACGAGGTTTTCTGTCTTATGGATATGAGTTTAAATCTGCTCAAACTGTAAATGTTATTACATTTTTCCTTGAAAAAGAACAGAATTACCCTTCTGTGCTTCTATTTCAACTACTGTCACATCGTGGTGAGGTCAAGAAGTGTTTTCTAATAACCAGACTGATGTTATAACTTAGAAAAAAGAGATCGTAACTACAAAAAAAGCTGCTTTACTTAATTTAAAAGAGTACTACAAAGGGGGAACAAATTCTTCTAAAAATAGGTAAAAAAATTTGAAATTAAAAGTGTATCTTTCTGAAGCTCTAACTGTTAATGTCGATACAGATCTTGGACTGTCAGAAACCAATTTTGCTATTTATTTTATTGCGCAGAGTAAATTCCATGCAAAGCTGTAAAGGTCTTTGGTCGTCTGTGAGGCTCAGTGGTCATGCTCCCTCTGAATCACTCAGCAAAAGCTCACATTTTACTGTAAGTCAAGCAAAACTGTGAACTGCATTAAGAGTCTTTAGAACCTGGTTTTTCTTTTTTTTTTTTTTTTTTTAACTGTAGAGTTTTTTGTATTTTCCATTTATGCAATAACAATATCATTAAACCAAGTTTCATTTAGATCCAAAAAGTTACCTTAACTAATTCCATACACTTTAAGATAATCTTGATCTTTATTAATATTTACTAGTCTTTATAGCAAATGTTTAGTAATGTACCAAAATTTAAAGAAAAACATTTATTTAATAAAAATGTTGAATATCTTGCCATAATTTGACTGATCCATACATTTAGCATAAACCTAATAAAGTCATTTGCTATCATGTCGTGAAAGGAGGAGGATGCAGAAGTGAAGGTTTTATTTGACTGATCTCTGAAGGAGAAACTGAAAGGCAAAGAAAGTCATTTGTTATCATTTTAACCAACTTTTCTCTTCACTAAAAAACAGCAGAGATTCTCTTAACAGAGATAAGATCTAAAGAGAGCTTACTTAACAAAATGTATGTGTTGCTCATGAGCCAACCTGACTACATCATTCGTTAAAATACAGTGTTCCTGTAATATTTTCTTTCTTCACACATCTTCTGAAGCTGCACTTCCTCTTTGCTTGTTTTCTGACAACGTCAAAGTGTACCGCCGCATCCTAAAGAAAAACCTCCACCCCGCTGTCAGCGAGAAACAGTAGTTGTCTAATGAAAAATCCTGTCAACATTAGAAAATGTTTTAGGTCTCAGGAAAACTTTAAAATCATGTGTAAGTGTCTCTCTTTATCTTTGATAGGTTCCTAATTATATGCATATTGTTCTCTTTTTGACTCAGCAGGACCGTCTGTGTATTTTTACTCGCTAAGGTGCTGGAGCCTATCCTCTCTGTCCATGTCAGTCAAAGCATCAGCCTGTCATGAAGTCTTAAGGTCAATATTAGGAACATTTTAATCAAAAACTTACAAGCAGTGAGAGGATCTGAATTTAGGAAGGAGTTCTGTCTGTGCTAAAGAACAAAAAATGACACCATTTATTTATTTATTCTGGTTTCCAGCTAAACCTGGTTTACACAATTCCAATAAGAAGACTTAGAATTCAATTCCTGTGGATCCCACACTAAAGGATTAATACATAGATCACAGAAAACACAGCTGTCCGGAGGTGGAAAGTGTAAGCAAATACTGAAATAAGAAGCAGAAAGATCATAGGTGTTTCTTTGCTTGTAAGAAAGAGAACGCCTCTAAAATGGTTTGAATGTTTAAGCTCCTCACTTCTGTGCTACTGAAATTGTTAGCATGTGGATAAATTCCGGCGCGGGCGTCATATAAACCTTTCAATTTTCTCTCTGCGAGCCAGAAAACAGAAGGAAATGTTTGATATTTATGCAACCTGTGAAAATAAATTATGTCTGTGGACAAAAGACCCAAATGTCATCAGGTAAATTTAAGACCTAATTTTTCCAGGAAACTGTGAAATTTGTCTTTTATTTGCCTATTTTTTTTTTAATGTTGTGTCTGTGATTGATGATTTTTGAAGCTCACACTGAAAAAATCATTAGGAAATTTCTATTTTACAAATGTATTTACTAATGATGTCTCCCAGCCGTTATTTATTAAATAAAAACTCCAGAAAAATAATGAAAAAGAAGGTTAAAACAGGGTAATGGAAACTCAACCAAATCGATTTAAAATTATCCCAATTTTCTAACTAGATTGATTAAGGACCCACTCCGATCATCCTTTGATCTGCAGAAGCGTTTCTCAGTGGTCTTTCCATTAGCTGCGTTTCAATTACATACTTGTGCAAAACTTTATCGAAATTGTAGGAATTTTGAAAAGACACTGTTTTGCAATGACACTGTTTTCATTAAATCATAATTATGCAAATAAATAAAGACCAACTAGCGCAATAAGTCATTAAAAACACGGCGATGGATGAGACGAACATTTTTTTTATTTGATTCACTAAAAGGGAGCATCTGGGTGACGTCACAGCAATGTGGCGTGCAGCGCAGCTCGTCTATTGACAGCCTCAGATGCTCGTGAGAAGCCTGTTCAGCACTGTGGTATTAAAAAAAAACATTCTAACAAGTGAGCAGCTGGACCATTTTTTGTGTTTGAAAATGCAACAAGATCCATTCAAGACCCCTTCCCGTTGCTGAGCGAAGCAGGAAGTTTGTGGCCCGCCCGCGTACTTTCAAGGGTCTTTGAGGGTTTCAATAGTCATTTTTTGTCTGCTCCTGATTCACGACGATTTGAATAAAGTATTTTAATCTTAATTTTCTCTAACTATTTTCTCCATCATCAGAAAAAATGCCACAAAAACACAATTTCTATCGGAGTGGGTCTTTAATGTCATCTTATAGAAGCCATGTTGCTGGCAGCAAAGAAACACTGTCCAAGCACTTTATTATCTTAACTTAAAACCTAAACTGTGCATTCATTTTAATGTCTTATCATCAAATGGAAAAGCTTGTTAAAAATATCTCTTCAGAACTCCCAACATGTGGTTTTGTCTTTAATTCGGTCAGCTGTCTGCAGCTTTCCTCCAGTGACTCACTCTGACTCTACTTCCTAAAATCACAAGTTCTACACTGCTAGCCCACCTGGATCCGCAGCCGCTCGTCGTCTCTCACTTTGTGGTTTTGGCTTTCTGGTTGTTGTCAGGAAGCAGCTCAGATGACAAACCCTTTGGTCTGAGTCCAGGTGTTGTTACCTTTGTCTTAACAAGTTTACTCCTAAATGCTTTCCTCCCCGTGCAGTGAAGGAATCTGTAACGTTGTGGTGTTTGTTGTGTGTACTACAAGAGAAGGACAGTGAGTCGGTTTGCAGTAAATAAGCTGAAGGGCTTCCCAGCAGAGGCTGCCAAGACTCCAGGAAAAACCCAGTATGAAGGTCATGGAAGTGTCTCCTGTCAAGTCCTAAAGAAGATCTCAGAACTCATTCCTCTAACACGCAATAACTGAAACCCACTCTGCTGTTTCTGTAAATGTTCTGACAGATAAAAGCACAACTCTGTTCTTCAGAGGAGATCAATAAAGACATGGAAGATCAATCTGTCTGCTGTTGTCTTTATTAGTCTAATAGCGTGAGACCGGCTGTGTGTCCAGAGCGGTCTCTATTATTGTCTGCCAAAAGCAGCTGCAAACATCTGCATTGATCTGCTTCAAGACGTTGTTGAGAACCTGCACGTCCACATCAAAAAAAAAAAAGTGAAAACTTATTGCAAATCCAGCGGCACTGTGAAGCAAAAAGTCAATCAGACCTGGAGAATAAATATTAAAAACAAAAAAGTGACCTTCTGAAGTCTCATGTGAAGAACACATTTGATTGAAGCGCACATAAATTCTTGATTTTTGTGCAGTATGACCGTAAGGATTGTGGGTTAATCTCTATTAAACTCTTCCTGATATAAATGATGATAAATCCTGGTTTTGTCCCTGTTGTTTGCACATCCGTCAGCATGCCTGATGCTCTCCTTAAGAGCACTTAAGTCCTCCTCATTCCTCAGCTCAAAGATCTGCAGCCCCATTTTGAGCTGCATTATTAATGGAATCTTGTCAGCGATGTTATATTACTCGTCTGGAGCATCTCCAAATCGGATAATGTACTTCAAATACAGTCCAAATGAGAAGATGCCAAAGGAGGCTCCTCTTTGTTATATACGACATGCTGGGAGTGTCTTAAGGAGATTTACAAAACATTGAAGAACCAGGAGGCGATTAAACCTCCACCTTTGACACCAGCGTTTGATTCATTACAGTAAGCATAACAGGTCAGATGTATGAATGATGTGCAAATACACAATCTCTCAGACAACAATGTAGTAAGATGACAAAAAGTTTAAACTTCATGCAAACTTTCCACTTCCAGAATGAGTTTATTTTAAATAAAACAAATATTTTAAGCTCTTGTTGGATATATATATATATTTTATTTGTACATCTGATGGCAAAGAGAACAAATGTGGGGAGATTGTTCTAAGGCTCAGAAATTGCTGCAACACTTCAGGGTAACTTCTGAAAAAGACAAATAATACAACGTAACATGCTCCATCTGTGTCGTTCATTTGATCACTAACCCATGATGACCTGATCAGGTCCTGTTCAAAGTGTTCAGTCATCCAGTTATTCTTATGAAGCTATAGTCTCATTTATTAATTGTGAAAAGACCTGATTGGAAAAATTGTGAGTTTTAGTGTTTTATCTTATATCAGCAACATATGTTTTACATCAGCGATTATTTTTTTTTCTGTCATAACAAAGATAACATTTGTGGCATCACTATGAAAGCAGCTGTTTGTTAGTTTGCCGCTCTGACACATTTAATTTACTGGGAGAAACACTTCATTTAAACAGAAATTAAACAACAACAAATATGTACACAACATTGCAGAAAACCACAAAACTTATAAAATAACATCTTCAGATCAGAACCAAACAGAACATTTAGGTAGAAACATCTCAAAATAAGTGTAAAGCACAGAAGTGGAGGCATGATAATATGGGCTTATTATACAGATAATTTGAAAAGTGAGGCTAGAGGAAATGGGGCAAATCAACATCTGAAAGAATAAATAACATTTTTGCATATAGACATATTATACAGAAAATATTCATTTATGTTGCTCCTGAACCCAGAATTAAGTGCTGCAGGTCGTTGAGTTCTGATGGTACCAAACATTTTGGGTCAGTTTTTTTGTTAAAGAAATTAAATAGTTTTTTTTTTTTCATAGGGATTTATTTAATTGTTAAATCTGATGAGATCAAATGATTTTATTGTGTTTGCCTATAACTTTAAATTATTTTTACTTTTGTAGTTTTAATAGAATCTTTTGCTTTAATATTGGAGATTAAGAATACTTTTATTAAATTCAAGAACTTAAACGTATCTATTGAAATAGACTTCAGTGGATTTAAATTGTTTTAAGTTTGACAGTCTGTCATGTTGAGCATCTTTGCAGTTTTTTCTTAGTAGTGACGCCAGCATACAAGTATTAACATTCGTTTTTGAGTAAGCATGAGTATAAATGCCATGACAGAAGAAAAATGAGACTGAAAATTTCTAAAATGTAAAAACCACAAAAAAGAAACCTGGGTATTTGATTTTCAGGTGCACACTTTTAGACGTGAAGTCACTCCGAGTTTGGTACGTGAGGCTCCTGAGCCGGCTGCATCTCTTACCTTCAGGCTGACCTTTATCAGTTTAAGCTACGATGAAATCGAGAAAATTGCGCTGCCCTTTTACAGCACAGCATAAAAACTCAATTTCCTCAGGATTTCTACTGAAGTTTATGTGAAAGCTTGACAAAATCTGTTTTTTTTCACCATATAAAGTGAAGGCTGGAGTTTTAGTAGAGGAAAACATTTACAGAGCCTTTGAAACTAATTGGGAATCTTGCTAGGTGAATTCAGCAGTAAGTGGTGAGATTGTTTTTTTTTTTGCATCCTGATTTTAGGTGAAAATTGATTTTTGGATACACTTTTACAATTGTGTGTCCTGCCACTCATGAGCTGTTGGAGCTCAGTCATATCCTCACACAATCATGAACAGACAGACGTCTTAAATCTAGTGTTTGTCGTTAATTTAGTTTCATTGAATCAGAAAGTGACTAAAATTTGTGAAGTGTTGGGAAACAAAACTGTGACTGGAGACTAAAATAGGAATCTATCATTAATATTTGTGTCATATATATAAAAAAACATGTTAAAAAAATCTAGGATTCCACCTAAACTCTATTTTATGAACATTTCATATGTTTTGTGTTGCAGATTCAACCTAACATAAATAAGAAATCCAAAAAATAGAGTTTGAAGACATTATAATGTTGTTTCCAAGAATAGGAATCTGCTCTCTTCTATATATTTTTACTGACTGCAGACATAAATGAGACTCTATCACTATGAGTTCATGGATGTCACACAACTGGGCATGTTGCATGAAATGTCCCAAAGGACATTTAGCCCAAAACTTAAAAGGATGCTCATTAATATAAATGTAGGGGCCTATATCATGCTATTCTAAGCTCTTTTCAGAGTAAACTATATCCATATACATGATAATATATTATCTTTGGCACACAAAAGAACACATTTTTTATTAAGTCATTTTTGCAAGCTACTTTTACTACCTGGAAATAAGACAATCTCTGAGGCTCCGCCTTTCCCTCCTTGTGGGTGCCGCCCATTTCATGACATCAATCTGGAACCGGCCTCGGCAGCATGTCTGGGTTTCACCCACAAAAACATGAAAATGACACTAAAATAAAAACGTTTTGCTGACCAACGGATGTAGGTGTGCCTGGGGGCGGTGCTTCCGCAGACTCTTCCTGGAAGGGGCTGTTCACCACTTTGTGACATCACAAGGTGAGGACCTACTCATTTTCGTGCATTGGGAGGGGCTAGTGCTCAGAGAACATGGTAGGAGAAGAAATCCCACTTTAGAGGGTTTTTTCATGAGGAACTAAAACACTTAACAGCTCAAATAAGTAAATTTTGCTTAAGAAAGGCCCGTTAAATGTGGCTTCAATAAAAAATTGATTCTAGTTTACATATTATCTAATCACTAGCTGTCACTTCCCAGTGAGAGACCACTTTGGTGTTTAGCATGCTGAGTAAACTATATCTAATTCCAAAAATGTGAAAAAGTTTTACCATCAAGTTTGAGACGTAAATATTTTCTTTATAGAGACAAATTTGTTTGCTAAATGTTCAACTCCTTAATTCCCTCCAGTCCTCCAACAAGCTTCAAACCTGCTGTATTCAGACAACAATAACACACAGAGAACAAAGGAGTCGGGATGCAGCAGATGAGTCCATTTTGTCTTGAGTCTTTGAATATAAGCAGTACCGATTTATCATGGGACTTCATACGCGGAGACATTTAAAAAAAAATTAGAATAATCTTTTTAAAACTGGATATTTTACACTTCTGGTTCAGTTCAAATATCAGTGCATTGAAAACGATGGTGTGAGCTCTTCCAGTCTGTGTGGTGAACACAATCCGAGGCGGCCCGTTCCACCAAGTCCGTCCTCCGTGACAGAAAAGGTCTTTGCTGTTAGTGGAACGATCACACCTCGATGACCACCGAGTCTTTTCGGTGTTTGGGCTCATTGGCGAGGTGAGGTTTCTCTGTGCGAGTGTGCCAAACCAACACCTGCAAAGGGACAGGAAGGAAACACATCATCAGATGAAACTTCATTTACAGCATCCATTATTGAATCTTTTTAAAATCTTTTCTGTGGGTTTTTGTGATCGTGATAAATGGTTGTAGTGAATTTCCTGCCTGTTTTTTTTCTGTGCTGTCTGACCTTTCTTTCCTTCTGGCTCGATCTACTCTGATTGGTTCCAGTTAGTGCGCATTAGTTTCCCTCTTCACGTGTGAACGCGTCTGTTTTCCGTCCGTTTCTAGCCCTGATTGTTCCCATCTCGATAATAGTTTTGTTGTCTCTCCTGCTTTCCTTTCGGCTTCTCCTTAATTAAATCTGTGTTGCTTTCTTGGCCTCCAGAATGAGGCTCACACTCGAGCCTTCAAGTCAACTAACTCGATTTCTTCAGCTGCTGTTGTCAGTTCTCCATACAGTTTTAGTCAAAACGGCACACAGATGAATTGATTAACTGCTGTCTTCTCTTAGCGGCTTCTCTAGGGGGGTGTTCGATGGTGAGCTTGAGCAGCAATCCACTTCACCTTAGAACTGCTTTATTGAAGACCTGAATGCAGCTCTGTGCCCACGGTGGCAGCTGAATGCTGATTAACATTTCTCTGTTGCACTGAGAGGGCGGATGCTTTCTCCTGTAATGAAGCGCAGTGATGTGCAGAAATGCCAACACAGCCGAAAAGGTTTCCTGCCCAGGTTACTGTCGGTAATGTGAGGTTTTATTTTTGCTGCAAAAACGAATTTTTCAGAAAGTAAAAGAACTTTGTTACAAGACAAATGATCTTCTTTTTAGTCTTTTAAGAAAGAAATCATCTTATCAAGTATGTTTTTCTATAGCAACATAATCCTAGTTAGAGAAAACACATCATAGAGCAGGGATGTCAAACTCAATCGCACAAGGGGCCAAATCCAAAACACACCTTAGGTCACGGCCGAACAGGATTAACATTTATTAAACACTCTAAAACTAAATTTTAAAAACTTTAAAACGTAACTTTATAACATAACTATAAACTAGAAATATAGCATTAGCAATGCAAATAATGCTGGTGTGAATGCTACAAGCTGAATTTGGTCGCTGAAGATGCTAGTGCTGATAGCTGAAGATTCCAAAATTGATAGCTAAAAACACTGAAGCTAATAGCTGAAAACACTGAAGCTGATAGCCAGCTAAAATATTAGCTAAATGCCAAATTAGCCTTAAAAACAAAAAAAAAGAATAGGTTAGCCAAAACAGCTAGCATGTAGCTAAAAAAATATAGCTAAACTTCAAATTATCCTAAAAACTGAAAAAAGCCCAAATTAGCTGAAAAAGCTAGCATGTAGCTGATATATTAGCTAAACTCCAAAAAGTAAAAAAAATAATTTAAAAAAGCCTAAATTAGCCAAAACAGCTGCGATGTAGCTGAAATATTAGCTAAACTCCAAAATAGCCTAAAAAGTCTTAGTAATTGCCGAAATAATCCAAAAACGTAGCAGAATGGCAATTTTTTAATTTTTAAAACCTTAACTTTTTAACTTAATTATGAATAATAAAAAGGCAGGATTATTACTCAAAAATAAATCAATTTAAACCTTAAATAAATTTCAATATTTTCTTCTTCTTCTTCTTTTCCTTTCAGCTTTTCCCTTCAGGGGTCGCCACAGCGAATCAGTTTCCTCCATCTAAGCCTGTCTTCAGCATCCTCCACTCTAACACCAGCCACCTTCATGTCTTCATTCACTGCATCCATAAACCTCCTCTTTGGTCTTCCTCTAGACCTCTTTCCTGGCAGCTCTAGACAAGTCAGAAATGAGCGCAAGATAACATTAGGCCATTAATAAACAATTTTAAAAAATGATCTTAAGGGCTGAATATAATCACTGAGGGGGCCAGATACGGCCCCCGGGCCTTGACTTGACTAATGGGGTAATCATTTTTCACTTATTTCTAAGGGATCTGCTTTTGTAGTAAGAGTGCTGCAGTTTTGTAAACCATCCCTTCGTCCAAAAAAAAATAAAAGTCCATCTCCAACAGATGGATTGCACCCAGAGGAGCAACTGTCTGTTAAAATATTATTTTTTAATAGACTCTTGACACCCTCATACAGCACTAAGCTGCTGTTCAGAGCTAGCTTGTCAGTGCTGTAAAGGTGAAACTAGAGCACTGAGATACAACCATGAGTTTGTCTTTACTATACTTCAGAAATACTTCTAGAAATGTACTTCCCAATTCCCAAAAGCTAAATTCCATGACTTGTGTTTGAGCCGCTGATGCATTCGCCTTCAACTGCCACCCAAACCACATTTCACTGGCGCCTTCTGGGCCCTCCTGCAGGCGGTGGTCCCACTGGAGAGGGACCCCGCGTTGCTCTTTCAGCCTGGACCTGACCGGGGTCCATGGGAGGAGCCCCAGCCCACCAAGCGCTCGCCTCCAAGCCTCTACCACGTTAAGGTGTCGGTTCAAGGATGACCAAGTTGAGGTGGCTCTGGCTGGTCCAATCTTATACTACATTCATATTGCCCTCATTAACATGCAGTCAAGCGACCACTTTAAATATAAAATCTACGTAAATGCTGTACATGTAAATGCTCGGTTTGGGCTTCTATGCTCAAAATCTATTCCATTCATGGGTCGCTACGCAAGTTTGTAGGACCATTTAATGACGATTTGATTCATGTGGCCAGTGAACGGGACGTTTGTTAAACCAGGTCAAATTTTGACCAGTCTGGGAGTTGGATTTGGTAGTGACGTGTGAATGGTCTCTGCTTTAAGTCCTGGAAGTCCCAACCGTTTGAAAATTGATCATAGAGGAGAAATTAATAATTACGGTTTGTGCTGGAATTATATGACACCAAGTCTTTCATGTACTGGAATAGAGTTTTGAAAGAAAAAGCCTGGAGCAAGATTCACCAGATTTGCATCACAGAAGAAGCCCCTCCCCCCTCATCCAGTGTGAACACAATATGCTAAACACAAGTTCAAAAACACTCTAAAAGAGTGTTCTTGAACATGCCCAGAGTTAACACAGCAATATTCTTTAAGTCTAAATGCTGAATGCTGTTGCCAATATCAATTTTAGAACATGCTGCACAGGATGTAAAGACTGAAATGTTTTTTGAGTCAGCAGATTTCATCCGATTCATTTAAATGTGCAGCATTGAGTGAGCCTATAGGGTTGTGTTTAAATCCACACACACACACACACACACACACACAGATGCCCATGGGCATGATTTATGGCTAACAGGAAACATTGATGTCTCTGGGATTCTTCAGGTGGAACATGTCACTTCCTGCACACTGCGCTGTTAATTGGCCTGCTTTGCATTTCTAATGAGGCTAAATGGAGGTGCTCTTTGGAAAGCGCTGATCCAGAGCTGTGGGGAAACAGAGTTTGAGTCTGTGTGCACAAACACACACTGACACACACTTTTTTTTCCTTCTCATTCATCATGAGCACTTTTCCTCCTTTGGCCCTACGCAGTTTTTACCTCGGAGTCCTCTCTGCACTCTGCGCTTCTCTTTCTCTTTCAGGTAACCTGGAGACAAAAAGCTTTTTTTGGTCTAAAGGACAGGATGCCCCCATTACTCCCCATCAGAGGAGGAAATTTAACAAGAAGCAGTTTTACTTCAAGACAAGCCTGCCTGGTGTTGCTATTGAATTCAAATTCCACTCCAGCAGCTTCTTTCATTATGTCCTGCATTTTAAAAAATACATTGATTTGTGGTGCAGTGTTCGCTTTACACATTCAGAAGTGGCTCTTGGTGAGAAAAGGACTTTGTTTCTGAAGATAAAGTTCTGGATGACACACTCGACAACCTTTTCACGCCACATAGTGTTTCATGTAAAACAGATTTCGATACAAACACCAAACTCAGACACAGTGTTGAGTTATTTATTACAAAAGTGATGTTTTACTTTTATCTGTAACAAAATAAGGTTACTAATACGTTTTGATACAGATTTAGGGATTTTAGTGGTGTAAGGTAGGTTCAGTTAAAACTTTTTTCCCTCTTTAAATTGAAACTATTGTTGCATTGGTCGGTGTATGCCACCCAACGGGCAACTCTTTACACATTTGGAAACTAAAGGAACACGAGTGAAATTAGTTTATCAAGTAACCACAAGGTGTTGTCCTATACACCCATGTTGGTCTTTATTCACTTTAATGTAAAAAGTTTCAAGTTTAAGAACTTTAAGACTTCTCACCTCTACGGTGAGATATAATTTACAGTAGCTTTAAAGAGGTTACTGTTTCTAAAAATTAGATTTTAGGTTTGAGCACGAATAGATAAGTGGTACAACTGCCTCAGTACTGTATGTGTGTTAATTCAATTGTCAGCCTTGCTATTTTCTGTATCAAAAGAGTTCAGGGAGTCAAATCCATCAAACCCTGTGATGTCCATAAATCTTACAATAAATCTTAAAATCATTCCAAGATTTTGTTCATCTTTTTCACGGTCACTGTTTCAAATCCATCTGGTTTTAAAACTGGAAGATGAGCCCAAATCACAGTAAATACTTCCAGTCTAAGACAGCAGACCACCCTCATTCTCCTCTCCTTTGTCATTGTATCTTCTTTTTCTTATCTCCTCCTTCAGTCAATCCATCAGTCTTCCTCTCCCTTTCTTCCTCTCTCTTTCTTCTAGATCTCATTTCCCTCCTGTGCTATCTGTCTCCATCTGTTCCTGTTTCCCCTCTTTTCTTGTCCTGTCCCTGCTGTCTGTTGCCATTACTCTTGTGCTCTGACTACATTACAGTTCCTGTCAGTCGTCTCCAGATACTGTCGAGAAGATCTGATGAGCAGTTTTGCCCACTTCATCAAGGTCAAGCTTCAGGCTATTTTGACTCTTCCAGACACTTTGATCGCAGAGAAACACAGTAAACAATGTAAATGGTGACACTGGTAATCCCCAATGAAGAAAAGTCTAAATTAGCTTAAAACGAGTGAAATCTGGCAGCTCAAAAGCCTTTATTACTCTGAGAATATCTTCTAAAGGTTTTTAAGTTAGATTTCTAAGGTTGGATTCATACTAACCAACTTGATTTTCTCTTGTGGCCAGTTAAACTTAAAAGCTAAATAGAGATGGACCATTCAAGCTGTTTACCTCTTACAATAGAGTGGAGTCTGGGTCTCCCTGTGCCAGTCCCAAGTCGGGATAAAATACATGCCTGTGTCAGGAAGGGCGTCCGGAGTAAAACTTACAAATGTGTGGATCGATGGAAGCTGATTCTCTGTGGCGACCCCTGACTTGATATGTCAAAAGGAGAACAATAACCTCTTGTGATCTAGATCTTTCATTAGCAGATTAGCTGTAGTTAGTGGTTAGTGTTTTTTTTCTGGTTTTGAGATGTTCCTCCTCATTGTTTACTTGGTCTTTTTCTTGTAACTTCTTTGGTTTGAAGGGACATTTAGGCTTTTTTTCCATCACCTAGTTTAGATTTCTTTCAGCAGAGCTTCCTTTCATTTCCTCATCAGTTCCCCAGCTCATGTATTCGGGCCGTCAGCTCCTCGTCTTTAGTGTACGTTTCATCTCAATCGGGAGTTCTGATCCGACTGGTTCTAACAGACAGACATCTTTAGTCAGCTGAAGTCAGGCTTCAAATATTGATGTTTTATCATTTTGACTTTTTTATGTTCACGGTTAACATGGAACCTCAGCAGACTTCATACATTCAAAGTGAGAGGATCTGTGCCTTCGGTTCGGTTCGGTTTGCTTAATTCAGTTGTTCTTTTTCTGCTAGTGAGTGTCTTAAAATATTACAGTCTGTTCAAGTATGCTAACATTCCCCCAACATGGTTTTCTCCTGTTGTAGTTTGTCATCATCATTGCTGCTCTTTAAATGTAGGATTATGGTTTTTGTCCATCAGCTTGTTTGGCTCTATGGTTTGACTTATTCATCATCAGACCATCGTCATCTCACTCTGTCTGTTGTCTAGGTCACTGCGTCACTTTGGTTTGAGTTCTTTCATGTCACTGTTTTTTCATGGGGTTCTGTTTCATTGTGTTTCTCGATGAGTTTCATCTGTTATGTCAACATGTGTTGCACCTTAGTTTCCGTCTCTTATTAGGACGAATCACTTGCAGAATCAGTTAGTGGCAAAAACGTGTTTCTCCACAGGAATGACATGACCAATGTGATTAAAAAGGAGCAAAGCATTGGAGTGGATACAGTCTGAGCTGGTTTCCTGAACCTCTGGATCTTGTAGAACTGACTTGGTAGAAATGTCTTTACTGTATTAAGTGAACATCAGGCACTGGATTAATAAAAGGGTAACCAAACAGGGAAGTTGGAGGCTGAGTCCACCCACAGCCAAAATGTGAAAATCCAGTCAGAGGGGTGGGGCTTGGGGGCAGAACTGTTACCATTACTGGAGCTGCAGATCATGACGTGGGACTTAAATGGTTTGACCAATCATGGTTTGACCTCGATTTAACCTGTAGGGGGCAGCACACAGAGAGTTTTTGACTATATCTTCAAGAATTAAACAAGTTTATTTTAATTTGTCAAAAATTTGGAAATGACCAACAGACAACACTTTTAAAGTCCCCTTTATAGAGGTCAACAGCCAAAAAATAAAGTTTATTTAGGGTTTGGTTACCCTTTAATTACTCCGTTCAACCTCACATTTTAGCAGTTACATGTGTTTTGTGGACTGAAAACACTCAACCAAATCTCTCTATCCCATCAAATGTTTTCATTTTTTTTCAAAATATTTTATTTTTGAAATTTGACTAAAGCCTTAAATTTGTATAGTTTTTTTTCTCCAATTTAAACCCAAACCATAACAGTGCATAAATATTCAATTGGAATAACAGTGAAGCTACTGTGTACATGGAAATTTCACATGCAGAATTCAAAGTAAGCACAAAATACTAAAACATATGACAAAGATCTGTCACAGGGTTGTAACATGTGGGTACACCAAAAAAATGACGATAACAATAATAGGAAAAATATTTTTTACAGAACTTAAAAAAATCAAATTAGTCTTTCTGCTCTATTTTATTCACAAATTTCTTTAGTGTTCATTTATATTTCTTGAATCTCATTTATACTTACAGGTTTATCAAAGGAGAGCTTAATGAAAAATAAAAAAGACAATTAGGAACATAACAGGACATCTCCAGCCTGTATAAATACGCTTTGAAGCAAGGCATCAGTTTTTACATCTTCACTGCAGCGGAGTGAGCGGACTCTTTCAATTTGTCTGAGTGGCACTAAAAGTCTGAAATACTGTTAAGCTTTTGTCTTTGTGAGCTTTCAGCTCCTGTTTTGGAAGCAGATCATGCAGAGGAACTCTTAAACTCACGGATGAGCTGTCTTCTGTTTTTACTCTGAGGATATAGAGGTAGAAGAGTTGTGCATCTCCTTGAGTTAATCTTGAGGCCTCTTTTTTTTCTTCACTTTTTCCAGGTGCAGCTTCACTCTTTTTCTTTTAATTCTGAACATTGCAGTTCCGAAGCAGAATAAATAGCCTAGAGGTCATTTGAAGACAATTCCAGGGTAGAAAAGTTCCTTTGCTATCAAATCCGTAAGGGGTCTCAGAGTGGGAGCTCAGGTACTTAGGACAGGAGGCTAACAATCTCTCTTCAAAACCAATATCCAGGTTAGCTTCAAGCATGGTTTTTTCAAGTGCAAGGAGGTAGCGTGAAGTGGTCATCTTTAACCCTGTTGGACTCCCAAAAAATCAGACAGATCACTGATCTCAGGCTACATCCTCGGCAACAACCTATTTCAATGAAATGTCAACGTAATTGCCGGTAAACCAGTTTAAGGTTTCCATGTTCAAAACCCTCACATCTGTGCATCACTACGCAATTTTTTTAAGTCCCCCTCCAATGAAAATCATGATTTTTGAGTTTTTAACATGTATGTGTGGCATTTTTCTTTTGAAATAGAAAAAATATAATAAGAAATCATTTCGTGTTTGCATTTCCGAGTACTTCTCCTTTTATGTTGTTGTCAGTCAATGCCCAAGAAAAACTCCGTTAGAATTCCTGAGCTTTGCTTACTTCACAGTAGCTAGCTAACCCGGATGCAGCTGTAGGGGCCAGAAAAGATAATATAATGTCCCACTTCTGTGCTTTAAAGGATTGTAATTCAGTGAAAGGCCATACTGATGTTAGCTTTCATTATTTTCCAAAGGAATCTGGATTGGATTTATTGGTCACAGCAACGTCAATAATTATTTGATTATTTACGGAAAAAGAGACATTTTTCAACTGGACAGAGTTGCGAGTGGTCGCATTATCCGCTCGTATTTTAATTAGATCAACAGGAACAATGGCTTTTTAAGACATTTAGGATGTGGAATTTTTGTTAAAAACTTCAAAGTCCTAATTCAAATCCACTGGGAACGTCTCAAGAAAATAAAAAAAAAAACTGTTGTAGGGGGACTTTAAATCATTTCTAGGGCTCTATGTACAATTTGGGTATTTACTGAACGCACAATGAACATGATCAGACCAGCGCTTAAAAACAGTTGAAAAACAAAAATAGAAGAAGCCCCGATATTTTCTACTTGTCCGGTGTGAATACCGTATGCTAAAAAGGTGTTCATGAAACCGTGTATTGAACGAGCAAATATTTGTGTGTACGTAACATCAGACTTACGAACATTAAATAATAAAATAATGAATGAGGTGACTGGGTTATGTCTGTTATAGTAAATATGTGATGCAACATACAGTGTACGTTTGAGGGAACTTTGCATAAAAAGTCTGATCTGGATTAAACGTGTCGAGTTCTTCTATGTACCATTTCACACAAAAATAATCCACTAACCGAAGATGTAGTCAGATAGATGTCACGCTCCGCCTCCCATTTGATGGCCTGTTCATTGTTCAAATGTCAAACGATAACCACGAAAGAAGTGGCCTTACAAGCAGTGATATCACAGCTCTGTGCTGCTGTTGAATGTGACACCCCCACTCCCCCCAGCCCCCATCTAAAGACTGATTTTATCACAGCCTGCAAATGGCCTGTATTAATGTCAGTGGCAGGACTCCTCCATTAGTGTAATGGGGCTGATAATGATGATGATAGTCTCAACACAGAGCTGTCTGCACAGCGGCAGTCAGCTGTATATGATGACCCAGCAACTGTGGAGTCTTTATCCTGGTCCCTGCATGAAACGTTCAGCCTGAACCGGAGGGAGGGGGGACTGCGAGTACCACGGTGTGGAGCGTGTACAGGTGGTGACTATTCAAGCTTTTAAATGTCTTGTTGAAAACAAAACAAACGTTCATCTGCTGCACTTACTTTAAAGACCAACTCCAATGAAAATTTTGGACATAAATAAAATATTCTAATATTAAATCTGCATTTCTTAGTATTCCTTTATTCAAATCGTGTTGGCTCAGGGGCAGACAAAAATCTGCCGTTTGAAAAAACTCAGATTTGTGTCAGAAACTACCACTGGTGGACAAAAATCGCCCAGCTCTGCTCCAACTCCTCACTTTGCAGACAAATGGATCCATAAACGTCTTTGTCTTCCTCATCTGAGCTGCTTTCTGGCTCAAAACTGTACAGCTGGGGGATAACTTGGATATTACTGAAAGTTTTCTTGCTAGGCTAACGTTAGCTTGGGGTTGTGAGAGTTTGTAAGCTATTTGGACCCCATAAGATAGCACAAGGCTTAAACATAAAAGGAAAGATACACCACCAACCTTCTTTCAGTAATGCAAACCTGTTAAAAAAAACATGCTTGATGGTTAACCCTTTAACACCAGAGACGTCACCTAAATAACTCACGCTCTTTGACTCACCGTAAATATTTGATGACCTCTGTGATCAGCTAACTCTTACACCGAGAAAGGTGGAATTTCATATGGTATTGCATTTCTATGCAACACTATTTAATAGTAAAGGCTGCTTTCTCAGCTTCTGAATCAGCTGGACATGCGTCAATAGTTGAAGAGTTTCCGTAGTTGAAAGACTGTCAACACTGACGCTAAATGCTCCAGTGTAAAATGGTTAATTCAGGAGGTTAGGATGGTGGGAGTAAGCTCCCCTTCATCTATCATTGTTCAGACAGTAGTATGACATGACCAAAAAACGAGGGAAACAAGGGTAAAAGTGCACCAAAAAAGACAATTTCCCTCCAAGATACCAAACCACTAAGTCTGCACTCTAATGGGAAAACACAGTTTTCATATTGTTTAGCCCTCATTTTCTTTCCACTTTTCAGACTAATAATTGGAAATTCTAATGGTACAGTCATGAGATCCATTGACTTTTGAAGAGCTCATTTAAAGCTCTATGAGTGTCGCCAACTTGACAGAATTTGAAGCCATTGGGTTATTATAAAGATATAAACAATCTGACATTTGTTGTCATTTTGTGTATTATAAAGCCATAAGTATGAATGGAAAAACCCAACCTAAGCCACTCTAAAGATGAGGGTTCAACAGTCTATACCAGGGCTCTCCAACCTGAGGCCACATGCAGCGCCTTTATTCCTCCATTGTGGCTCTCTGGTTTTGAAGAAAACTTCAAACTTAACTAATTAATTCATTTACGTTTAGATTTTTGACATGTCAGATAGGCCTAACTTTTAAAAATTATAGTGATAGGTTTAATCTACTGTCAGAGAGGTTTATAATCAGTGACATTTTCTTATTGGATTTACATGTAAAGATTTTAAAATAATTTGGATTCTACACTAATCTTGTCAGGTTGAAGGAACACAAAAGTCATAATAACAGAAAATCTCAAGTTTCTTGCACTTTTAACTGAAGTAAATCTATTGCAGCTGGATGATCTGATTAAACACAGTATGTGTTTTATTTTGAAAGGAATAGAATGGAAGAAGTTATATTTTTTATATATAGAAACACTCAGTTTTAGAGAACATTTCAAAGCTGTGTTTTATAAATGAATGGCTTAATCTCCTCAAAGACATAAAGTGTATTTTTCTAACTTTGAGGTGAAACTGCGGTTCTGACTGAGTTTTGGTCCATAAGAACTTGGACCAAGTGGCTCTTTTACTGTTAAATGTTGCAGAACCCTGGTCTATGGTCTAATAATATCTATCTTTTTGGGTCAAGAGGGCCATTTCTGATTCTGTTCCTGATAAAGACATTTCCAAATTCTGATCTTTTGGATGTTACCATCCACCTGTCCCACATCCGGAAGGCCACCACAGCCCCCCTACCAGCTGCCCAAAATACCTGCACTCTTCATCCTTCTTCCATCAATTATAAGCACTTTTTATTATTATCAACATTAACAGGATCACCATCACTTGCCCCTTTACTATCAGCTCCCCCACTCTAACATCTTGATTGAATGAGAGGAATCAAATGTGTTTGGAAGAACAGTAGACGTCAACGTTCTGGTGCATTTGTTCCTTAAAAAGTGAAAAACAGCATAGCGCTCATTTCTCACCAACAGTCCTTTTTAAAGCAGCTTTGTGACGGTTGTCAAGAGGATGAGTGGCTTCATAAAACCGAGTGCCAACAGGCCCTCTGTTGATTTCAGATGAGCCGCATTCATCTCCAGCGTCTCACTGCAAGACCAGAATTGATGGAGCTACGCTGCCTTCTCTTCTCATTCAAGCTGTGTGGTTCTATGTTTAGACCATGCCACTGACTCAAAGAGTGACTCATGCTGTCAGTTGTGGAGAGAGATGGTTTGTTGCTGCTGTGACGGAGACCATTATTGTGACTTATGTTTCATAGCAGTCAAAGACACGAACACAGAAGGGCAAAAAAGGCATAAACAACTTTATCAGGGGTTCACTGATCAGTTGTGCCCTCAGGAGTCCAACTGCACGGCAGAATCCAGATAGTCCCAGGCTGCACGTCGTCCTCTCACATTACACAACAGACTTCGGTGGCGCAGGGTTACATTTCATTGTATACACTAGAAAAACCTGCCAACTGCAGAGCACCTCAGAGTAAGACCCAACCGGGTTTAAATAAGATGTGGATTCAGTCTAAGAATGACACAATTAGTCAGTACATAGTGACATTACAGCATGTAAAGTGACTTACCATAATAGGACATAGTCTTAATGACATCTATCAGAGATCTCATGGTATGACAGAAGGCTTCAAGCGTGTCTTGTTAAATGACACATTCTAATTTTCTCTCCAATTTGACCTAAAAGCCACAAAATATTTCAGACCAACACAATCGTATCAAAGCACACAGACTACCAGACCTAGAAACCCTTTTTTATCAGTTATTGAAGACCCACTTCAATGAAAATTGTGTTCTGTGTGTTTTTAACATGTTCTTGTGGTATTTTTTCATGATGGAGGTCATTTATAAAATAATTTTAGATTCAAATCGAATTATTGAGTGTTTCTTTAAATTGTGGTGACTCAGGGGCAGATGAAAAAATACAGTTGGAGAAAGCTTGTAGTTGTTATGTGCCAACTATAATCTGCAGACCACAAGCTCTGCTCCATAACAGAATAGAATATAGTCTTCATTTGTCCTTGTACATTTGTTCAATGAAATAAAAAGCAATCCTCTTTTCTAGGGACAGAAAGCAATAACAATAAAATATAAGGTATAAAACACAATGCTACATTCAAATGATCTTCCTATTAAAATATACATAAATACTAAAATAATAAACAATAAAACAAGAGCATATCCCCCATTCTGCATGCATACTATTGCATAGACTCCTTTAAGTTTAATTTAAGGAAACTATTTCTCTTGGATAAAAACTGTTCTTGAACCGATTGGTTCTGCACTTCATTGTTCGGTATTTTTTTCCCAGAGGGCAGCAGTTCAAACGGTTCATGTTCTGGGTGTGTTCTTTTCATAATAAATGAACATTTTTAAAGTAGTTCAAAAGATGGACATATTTTTTTTTTTAGCACAAAAAGAAGGAAAGTTTGTGATTGGTTGGGTTTTTCTTTCCTGCATCGATGCTTCATGACAGTAAATTTTAAACAGCAGGGAAGCCTGTTTATTTCCCTTTCAGATGATGCCACATTTGTGAGCAAAAAGCAATTTTGAAATGAGCAGCACAGCTGAGGATGTGAGTTCATTTCAGTTAATTAGCCAAATTTTCTCAACCCATTCCATGCAGTTTTTAATGTTGTTGCATTTAACTGTTGTTTTCAGCTTGTGAGGTCCTGCTGCAGTGATCAGGAGACGTCTACTGACTGGACCACCATGTGGGTCTGTGCAATCAGGCAACTTAAAGTCTGTGTTCTACTAAACCAAGATGCAGCAGTGTTTGGCGTGAGCGTCATCAGACTTGTGAAATGAGCCCAAGAAGATCTGGCAAGTTATTGATTAGGACAAAGCAAACTTTTTTTAAAGCATAACAAAAGAAAAGATTCATGTTACAGGGCATGTTCATAACTGAAGCTGCCGAGGAATCTGTGATGGAGAGACTCAACAAAAGTGACTGGACTGACTTTTTTTTTAGGTTGAAGAAGCTTAAGGCTTCAGCATGAGGACATTCTGTGCAACACTGTCCTTCCATCTTGGAGAAAAATGAAGAAGACAGTTACACTTGATTGTATTTAATATTAATGTGTTATTATAAATTATTAATTCGTCTCAATACGAAGAAACATTTTTAACTCTTTGAGTCCTATTAATGCAAATATGCATCAAACCACTTCAGCTCCAAAATTACCTTCATTTAACATCTTCAAAAAAACAAAAACATGAGGGATGTTTTTGAATAGCTTACAATTCATTCAGGCATTAAAGTGTTAAAATAAGGAGGGTTAAAAATACAGGGATTAATTGAGTCAAACTGAACTAACTTAAAACATTTAAAATCAATCAAATGCACAAATCTCTTCTTTTTTTTAATAAGAAAAATACATTTCTGGTGTTTTTTGGGGGCAAAATATTTTTTAATCAAACAATTCTTTTTTTTTCAATTGTGTTTGAATATAGATTGAATCAAATTATGAACACTCATATCAAAACTGGAAAGAAAACGTAAAATGACTGAGCTCACGTGCTGAACTCATTGTGGACAAACTTTTGTGTAAAACACGACAAAAAATGAGCTGTTGCTCGTTAACACGTTTCACATCACTGACCCGTGTGCAGTTGTTGGCCTTGGGTTCCAGCTCGGACACCTTGGTGATCTGCTTAAGGAAGTCGGACTCCTGCATCCCTGGCTGGGATCCTCCCCGCTTGAACTGCGCGCGGGGGTTTGCAAGGATGACCTGAAGATTCACCGCGAAGCCTGGGGGGGAGAATGAGAGAGAAGAGAAAAATCCCAGATTGTGAGAGCAGGGTTACAGTAACCGACGGTTAGGTTCAACCATTGTCCTGTAGGAATCCGTGTGCCAGTTGGTGATGCACTTGTGTTTTTAGAAGGGGCTGTTTTGAAGAACAAAATCAAATCAAACGCATAAGAAAAGCAGCTAAATATAAGAGAACACTATTCTGAAGCAACAGGATTTAAAATATGAAGAAATCAGTTTGAATGCTATACATCATTTTTTACCCACATTTCCTGAAGATAAATAAAAAAATGAATAAAAGGTAAAAAACAACAAAGTAACTCCTCCTGGTGCTTCACTTCATCTTGAGCTGTCAGCACGTGTGCAGAACGCGTCATTCTCACATCCAATGTGTTTGACCTTGAGGCCAGATGGCTGCTGGCGACACGTGCCGAGTCGCCTTTACTTCCAACCAGCTGACCTTTTATGGCAGGAACACAATTTGTGACTTTAGCCCGTCAGTTTCAGGATTCTAGACCCCTTAAACTGTCCTTAAAAGAGAAAACAGATTTTCATGTAGAGGCTGAGGCAGATAAACTGAAAAATGCTGATCAGAATATAGAAAAAAGTAGCTGAAGGATGAGACTCATCTCAACACTGTGAGGTTTGTTTTACAAAATTATGCCTTCTTTTTGTGGAGTTTTATAATATTGGTTCTGTTTAATCTAAATATTTTAATTTTGTAACATTTTATACAATGCTCTGGCAAAAACAAATATGTTTACTATTGAAGTAAAGTAATTTGCAATCATTTTATGAGGTTGGATTAATTGGGAAATTTCCACATTATAATTTTAACATTGGCCTATTAGAAAGACTAGAATATACATTTATTTTGACTCTAAAGGATGTCTTATCTTTTAGTCATCTTAAAGACTGAATCTATTTGTTTCCCAGCAGCCATTTTTGTTGCAGCCTCCAGAAGACCTCAGAAAGCCTCATTGGCAAACCCAGTAAAGGTGAATAAAGACCTTTTTTTATAAAGAAAAAAGTCAGATTTGCTGAAAATATTAACTGTAAGCTCCTTAAAAATGAAACTGTTAACTAAAATAGTTGCAAAAAGACAAAAAAAACTAATTTATGACCTATGATGAAATAGTCACAGAGACAATTGAAGGAATAGTGAAGCAATCGTAAAAATGGGAAAAAAATGCATGACTAAATGTCAAATAAGCCTTAGAGGTGGTAAAATTCCTTAAAAGGCGTAAAAAAAAAACCCAACAGGTATATCTAAAAACAGTTCATTTAAGGCCAGAATTGCTCAATCTATTCTTACAAATGATAATGTTACAATTAGCTTAATTATGGAAGAGTTTAGACAACAGATGAGAGAGTGATACGGTCTGAATAACTGATGAAAAAAGGGTAAATGAAAAGCTGCACAATGCATTTAGTTAGCAGTTTTAGAAGAGAAATAATCAAAAACTTATAAGAGAAAACCGCTATAGATTTCATTTAAAAAATATATTTGTTATTTTTTTTCTGACAGGTTTTTATTTATTTATTTTTTTACTGACAATATGTGGAATCTCATTGTTGTGAATGAAGACAAAAACAGCCAAAAATAATTTTCTTGAACTTTTTTCTGGTTGTTTTTTTACTGATTTTAATGTGATCAATTACCACCAAACTAAAATATTAATATGCCCCCAAAACAAGAAGACCCCCCCCCCATTTGCATGACAGCACTTAAAATCAAAAAGTGAAACATTTCCGCTTAATTTACTTTTAAATTGTAGTCTTAAAATCCTAATAATAAGAAGTCTGTAAGTTCTCATGGGAATTTACCCCCTAACTCACAGCCACTCCCCCCCTCCTGCTCCCACAATAAGACTTCCTGAATTCAAGGCCAGGTCGTCCCCTGCTGTAAATATTCTCTCTGACTGTCCTCATTTTGTGCATTTTCAGAGCAGAAAGCCTCTTAAAGAACCTTTCTAAATGTCTATGTGATATGAAACAGAGGTTTCAGATCCTCCTGATTTAAGCAACATGGTTCATTGATGAGATAACATGAAGTCAAACCCAGTGAACAGCATGAGGAATGGAGCAGCGTCTGGGTTTGAGAGGTCAGTCAGGAACAGGACGAACCAGGAGTTTAGATCAAGAGTCAGTCAGCAGCAGAAAAGTTCCCATCAACTCTGGCCTCAAACCAGAGAAGAAAGAGGTCGTTTGTGAGAACGTCACCCACTAAAATCCTATCAGAAAGCCAGGCTTTACAGGTAAAAGAAGAAAGTTGATGAGTGTCATCTGATATGAAAGAAACATTATTAATTTATCACAAGTATTTTATATGAATTTTTACAAACTGCTTGTGATAAATTGGTTATGTGTCATATATATATTTACGTAATCAGAGTTTTCACTTCCTAGAGTCAAGGCCTTTTAGAAAAAAATCGTACAAATTACTAATTTGTGAACAGCCATGGTGCAGAGGTTGAGTGGTCGACCGCTGATTGGGAGATCACAGGTTCAATTCCCACCCGCTCATGTGTTGACGTGTCCTTGGGCAAGACACTAAACCCCACATTGTTCCTGGGGGTTATAAGTTGGCGCCAGTGTTCGGTAGTGCAGCTGCCATCAGTGTGTATGTAAACATGATTATAGGGAACTTTTCAAAGAAAAACTAAATATTTCTACCAAAATACAGAATAAATACATTCAGTTCAGCCTGGTCTGGTTGAGAAGAGCACATGTGATGTGAGCTAAACCAACTTTCAAAAACAAAATGAGGATTTCCTGCATGTTAGACTGACAGAAAGCAGTTTTGACAAATATACAAAAAAAATTACTGTAAAGAAAAATCAATGTACTGATTCTATATGTCAGTAATGCATACAAAATGAAAGATCAATAACATGAATCAACTTGTATTCTTCAAACAGTGATGGATTTGTGGGACTCGTCTTGTTGTGTAACGTGACACTCTGAAAGCCTCATAAAGCCTGACGCTCTGACGGCTTTTTCTGTCCGTATGTTTCTCCCCTCGTCTCTGACCTTGCTCTTGTCCATGTGATTCATTTTTAATTCAGTTCAGACAGAAATGAAAGCACTCATCTGCTCCCTTCTGAGCATGACTGCTTTCAGCCGCTAAAGAGAATGATTTGAAAATCCATACAGCTTTAGATTCCATCTCTGTACATTTAGTGAAGTGTCTGAAGTCATGCAGATTGATGTGTCAGGTATCATTTACGGCTCAACTTCTCTCATGTTTACAAACCTGAAATAAATATTGATGTCGACTCCACAGTTTCTTCGCTAGAATACTCAAAAAACACTTTAAAAATGTATTTTTAAATCAAGAATCATTTAAAAAAAAGGCTAATTTTAATGCAAACTTTTTAAAATATTTTTGTAAAGTAAACAGTGAAGTTATTGCGTTCAATATGAATTTTTGTAACTTGTTTGACTCAAAGAAAATGTAATAATTTAAACTAATAAACATGAAAATGTAAAAAGTAAAAATTATTAACCTAAACCCATTCACCTTCACTGATTTTAGTTTATTTTATTCTGTTGTCAAAATCACTATAAATACTAAAGAAGTCATAAAACTGTCATATTAATTAATGTCTTTAAATTAATACTATAATGTGACCCTTACTCGGCATCATTTGTAGGTTATAATAGGATTTAAACTAAACTCTCTTTAGTTTCACATAGAATAGAGAAACATGAATGCCAGACTCTAAAGTAGATGACTAAAAAACAGAAAACTAGTAAAAACAATATGTATATATATGACTTTAAAACTAAAAACAGAACCTAAATCCTAAGGAACTAAAATGTGACCAATGGAGAATCGGATCACTAAAATGTAAGTAAATGTGGAGGGTCACTATTCAAAAGACCAATGTTCAGTAGACCATAATGCATTCTGGTCAAACAGTAAAAAAAAAAAGTTTTTAAATGTAATTTTAAAATCAATCAATCACATTTTCATCATCAGAACACAGTGGAGTCACGAATAGATTTAAAATGTTCGTATTGATTCAATTTTCACTTCTGCCGCATAGAAAAGTAAAGTATTGAGAATTATGTCCAAATTTCTTTTGAATTTAGGACTCTATAGTCCTGCACTATATCATTTTTTAGCATTTAAGGGTTAGGACGGTAATTCAGACATACCCTCAGTCTTTGTTATCAAGAGTAAATACTTTGTTCAATAAGAAATGATAAAAAGATCATTTTAAATGTATTGAATGTGTACGTTTTCTCTGCACTCATGAGGAGATGCTGCAGTGCAGCAGCTGATTGACATCTAGTAATTTCTTTCCAAAGGTTCCCAGAGCTGTGATGACTGTGCTGACAGAAAATTATGAAGCAAGAGTGACTTATTGGAAAGGTTCCTCACTTTCCATCGCTCCCTGTGATTTGTCATCAGGCTTTCATGCCAGGAGAAAAGAGGTGAAATGAAAGCATCAGAGTTTGCAGTGAAATCTCCCTGCAAGTCTTTGTTTCTGTGACATATCAGCCTCCTAACTCTTAAATAACTGCTTTCTGAGTCTGTCAGCGGATGGGTCCCCTGTCTCCTGTCCAGTAAGCTCGAAGACACTAAAAGTTTCTCCCCCTATATTCACAGTTGCCACGGTGACGATTTCCACCCATATGAGCAGCTTCCTGAGAAGTAGCAACAACAGCAGCCTTCTGAAAAGATCTGTGCATCTTAATTGCAAGCAGGCACACAAACAGAGCGGTGTGAAAGGGGCTGTTATCCTTTCAGGGAAAGTGTTGCAAGTGAAAGGGCTTGATGACACTCATGTGTGGGTGCACCAACACTGAAGAGCCTCCATGTTGGCCTCACTTTGCAGACCTGAAGGTGAGACCTGTAGCGCTCTGATCTGTGTTTTCAGTCATTTTTTTATTGTTTTTTTTTTCTATAAAACATTAAAAAGAAGGTTTTTTTGGATAGTTTTGGATTTATAGTGGAAAATAATAAGATGGAATTTTGACGAAAACTGTTTTAAAGTAAATTATTAAAGCAAATTGTAAAGTAGTGGGCTACTAAGGGTTAAAATACTTTGAAATCTCCATTTCTACTACAAGACCTACGTTTTTTTAAGATTTACACATTTGCTGGTTTATTATTCTTTCCAGGTAAATTGCTATTTTTGGTCCTTCGGCAGAGAACAAAGGTCTCAAACCTCTCAGCTCCTGCTGCTCCGCCCTCTCAGCAGCAGAATGAAAATACTGGGGTTACTCTGGGTTAAACACTTTCATGTCTTTATCTGAGGTACACAAACCCCAACAGCAAAGACACAAACCTCTTTGTGTTATACTTCCTTCGTGTACCATATGTGCGTTTCAGCTGGGAGGTGGTGTTTACATAAACGGTCCTGTCTGTGCCCTTGCGCATGCTTTTCTTTTTTTTGGTTTCAGTTCAAGTGCTGGCAGGTGTGTGCCACTGTCTCTGCTCACGAGAGCTCCACATCACCATTGTCTGCAGCTAAATGAGACAGAGCAGAAGATGTGAGGCTTTAGAGGTCTGCTAACAACACCCCACAGTGGTGAGACACACGCTGACAGCCAGCAGACAGCTCATTATAAATGCTATGAATAATAATTTAAGAGTCAATAAAGTTTGAGCTGATGGCTTTGTGCAGCCATTGTTGTCACTGCATAATTTAAAGCAGAATATGCTTCTTAATACAACCACAGCAGCGTGTGACTTGAGCTGCAAATTAATGGTGTAATTACATCAATGGTTTAAAACAATGCTCAGTAATTGAGGTCCCTGTGTGAGTGTGTTTGTGTGAAGAACATTAAATGAGGTGGAGATCTGCCAGTTTTAGCTCTGGTTTTAAGCTGTACGCTACAAAAACTATATTTTATAAATAAAATCAAATTTCTGTTTGAATAAACTTTGATTTTAACTGATTACATTTAACTAAAAATGAATGTTTTAGGAAATGCATCTTGCAATAAAATATCATTTGTAATGTCCCAATGAATCTGGCAATAAAACAAGTATAAAAAATCAATCAAAGATGTATTTTTGTAAAATGAGTAGTCATATCTTAGTGTCGCATATCTACAAAAGCAATGTGTCGTATCAAGTGTAGTAAGTTATTATTACTTGAAATTAAGCAGATTTACTTTATCATGTTTGATTTTTTTGCATGTAGCAACAGATCCAAACACTAGAGGGCAGTACAGAGTTTTTGACTTCAGCTGGAGCTCAGGTAGCAATCGTAATATGTAGAGATTTTCTCCTCTTTCTTCCTTTCTGACATCATCTGAAAAATAAGGTCTTTTATATGTTAATTTTTCATTAGCACAAAGTCAGCTGCTAAACAGTTAGCTTAATAAATAATGAAATAAATATTAGAATATTTTTGAAATTCTGAAAGTTTAGATGTTTATACTAGTGTAATGTTGCCTTAAATACAAAACACTTTGATGTGAAAATTGAAGATGAAGGTTCGCTTTTTGCAGTCGCTGGAGCTGAAGCAGCATTTATAATGCTCACAGTTTAAAAGTTTTATGAAGTAAATATAAAACTGAAAGCTGTCATTTGGGGAGTACAATGGTCCCTCGTTTATCATGGAGATTAAAAATGATTACAGATGTTTTAACTCCTCGCTACACGCTTTAGACCCGGGGTGAGCTAACTTTTAGACTTGTGAGCCACAAAGGGTTCTAAAACTTGACTGAGGGGCCAGACCAGAAGTAGATGCGTTGGATTAGAAATTACTATATTACAAGTTTTTATTTCAGAATGTGTTGCTTTTGTTCTCATTTTAGAACCAGTAACACTGATGGGTTGATGTCCCTCAGGGAAAAATGCAAACCTACAGAAACCCAAGTTTCTGTGTTCATTTGGTGTTTGAATGATCAGAAAAATACTTGTACAACTTCAAAAACACACATGAATGTTTGAAAAACGACATATTTTCCACCACTGCATGAATGCGGAATAACTTTCTGCACCTATAGACAAGGATCAATGTATTTGTTATATAGGGCACACCAGAATTACAGAGAAATTAAAACATTATGAAGGAATATATATATATATATTAATATATATTCCTCAATGATGTTTTATTTTTACTGTAATTTTTTTGTAAATCCAGTATTATAGAACAAAAAGAAAGATCTGATCGTGAATTAAAATATTTGTATATTTGGCAAACTAAACACATTCTGTTAAAAAATACAAAATTGCACTGAAAAAATTCCAAAGAAACAGAGAGACTGCGAAAAGTGAAGCGCAATATAACAGGGAAACACTTTTTTATAGATTTTTTTATTGAATAAATGTATAAAATCATCAATAACACGGTGTTCAAAAGCATGAAACAAAAATGAAGGTTTAGTTGTAGTTTAATATTGTTAGGTTTACTCATCTCTAAGCTGCACCGTTAACTCTCCAGAGAGTACCTGTCAATCGTGTCTTACCTGCCATGTCTGTGGCGAAGGGTCTGTCCGGTCTCCAACCGGTGTACCAGCCCACAACTTTACCCCCCGACACCAGGGGGCGCTCGTAAGCTCGGCCGCCCACAAACCCCACAGGCCACACAGAAACACCTTGGGTGCTTCGCATCTGCAGAGAGGAGAAGGGAAAGTGGATTATTTCTTGCCTGAACCGCTGCTGTCATGTTTCCAAAACAGTTTAAGCAGAGAAGAAGAAAGACCCAGAAATAACGTTCTCAATGTATTTATTCTCTCCTCACAACATGAGTCCATGAGAAGCAGATCAGAAATGATGCTGAGCCTCCAGGTCGTATCTGAGGGTCAGAATCTGTGGTTCAGACTCCAAACTGAACTGCAGCGTTTTTCATAAATACTGATGAGTCTTTGATTTCCTCAGTGTATGTGAGAGCAGCATGTATTCTGCTAACTGAATATGACCGCATGAAAGCGTGCAGCAGCACAGGGCTGCACAGCCTTCATTTGAACAGCGAATGAGTCTGCATACAGCCGGAAGCAGTGCAGCAAGAAATGAGATGGAGAGGGAGCCAGATAAAGGAGGGGAAGGGTGTCTGTGTGTGGACGGAAAAGACATCCGCAGCTTCTATTCTTCGCCCAGAAAAGAGAAAGCCCCATCACCACTCCCTCAAGCGCCCTCCAGCCTGTCAATCATGACAAAGCAACATTTTAAGCAAGGGAGGGGGTTAGTCCTGCAGGCGCTCCTTTTCGTGCATCACTCGTCTTTGTCCTTCGAGGCCAGAAGTGAAGCAAGTTGGCCTAAACGTCTGACAAGGTTTAAAATAAAAAGTCCACATTTGCTAAATCCAAAAGAAAGAAGAGTCAGTGAAATAAAATAATGCTAATATGCAGTTTAAATTGGATGTATGAGATTTTACTAATTTATAGGTTCCAAAAAAACTTAAAGCTCAGCATAAAGGAGATTTGTCTGGGGTCTGGAGGCAACTTAAACAGAATCAGAGTTTCCTTAGTTGACATAAATCTAGAAGATTATTTTATATAAATATATATAAAAAAACAATTAAGCTGATAGTCAAAAATGTGAAAATTACATTGTATTTTATAGGGTTAAAAAAAACGCCACCTTTCTACCACTAAATGTTTTTGTTGGTCTGAGTATTTTAATCCTAAATTGCTACAAAACTTCAAAAATTTATAAACTATAACCCCTTTACCTAAAACTCAGTTGCAGTAGATTTTCTTATCAGGGTTTATTTGAATAAAAATAATCCAAACCAAAAAGAAACATTCAGATCCAAAAACAAATGAAGGCGAAGAGCAAAGAGGAAGATCGAGTGAAAAGCAGGTTTTCTGCTTAATCCAATTTTGCAAACCAGATTAAATCCATGTAATGAAATTAGATCTTGAATGAATAAATTTGCATTTTTTTCTATGCGTTTGGATTTTAAGCATTAACAGAGTTTCATTTATCAAAAATATGTTTGTTTTCTTACCATCCAGGGTGTACTTCACCTCTGCCAAGCTGGGATAGACTAAAGCAACCCTGGAAAAAAGATGTTTTGTTTTTTCTTTTTATTATTAGCTATAGATTTTTTATTTTAATTTTCATTGTATATGTGCTTTAAATATTTATCACCTTTGGGTTTTATTGAGAAGAAGTCTGACAAAACAAAGTATCCAGTGAGCAGCAGGACGGTAAGTCCCTAAAAGGCATGATCCCCCGATCTAAACAATCGTGCAATCACTTCAATCCTATTTTTTTGATGACTGCCTTAAACTCCAACCGGTCACCTTGACCATGTTTCCATGCCGACGTGCACAGCACTGCTGCCAGACACTTTCCGTCCTAACAGTTTCCAGTGAAATTGATTCTATTCCTTTAGAAAAAAAATATATTTATATATATACATTTGATCTGTGGTACTTAAAACTTACAATTCCAGTTTGAGATTGTCCAGTCATTGTCTTACTTTAACAGAACTGCTCACTTGCATCCATTTTCTAAACTCGCATAGTCATGTTAGTTTGGGGTTGCTGGAGCCTATCCCAGCTACTGTTTGAGCTAAGGCATAGAACACCCTGAATGGGTCCCCAGTCCATCACAATTACCACACATATTTATATATGAGAGAAGTCATTGTTGTTTTAAATATATTTAAGATTTGCAGCCTTTGTACAATTATTTTGATAAAAATGTACTAATGTCCTCCACTTGGCATCTACAGGGGACATTTGGGGCTTTTCAATGATACCAAATAAGAAGGTTTGTGGCTCTAGGAGTTGTAGTTTATGGTAGGTATAATAAAAATGTTGACACATATATTTCTCTGGTAGTCAGAAGGTTAAAACAAATGTAATGTCTTAAATTGGAGATAAATTAGACAATATGCTTAGTCATGTCAAGTTTTTGCAGTGTATTGGCTTATTATCAAATTTAAGAACATTTGAGTCTTTAAAATTCAACCAAACTGTGGATATATTTAATTAAAACAGTAAATTACCCTGGTGTGGTTGTTACATTTGAAAAAAAGGGGTTTTGTTTTAGTTTTGAAAGGCCGGATATTATGAAAGGCGCTGGAGGACTCAAATGAAGTTGGATCATTGATTTAATATCTGTCAAACACACAGCTTAATAAATGCTTACTGGCTTCACTGTGGTCATTGTAGGAGAGCAGAGCAATCTGTTTAAGGCAGAATTTTTCATACAGGCCTTCCTCTGTTTTACTTTGCATTTATTGAGGAAAACTGAATAAAAAATGTGTTCAAAACAAGTCTCTCTACCGAGGCAGTGCCTCCACACTCTGCATCAACAACAGCACTGTCCGGCTTGCCCTATAAAAGCCTCTTTTGATAAAAATCGGATGTCTTTAGGTGGAGACCATCTCACAGAAACCAATTGAGTATACAGGAGCCACAGAAAGCTGCAGGGGGGCAGTGTCTCAGCAGATGGTGCATGCTTCTGCTCGGTGCTGACTGAATTAGCACATGCTGTTTTCCTGCCACCTTCTGCGCATTACTGCTGGTACTGGAGACGTCTGCAGTACAGACCTAATGTAACCTGCGTAAGCAAAGCTCAATGGAACTTTTACATCAAGCTTTATAAGGTTTGAATTATGTCTGCCGCACATCCCAGTTTGAAATCAGGTAACAGGATTTTAAAATTTAGCTACGTTGACACATGGGAACGCTCTTTAACGAACCGATGCCAATCTCGCACATCAGAAGCCCAAAATGTACATATAGGCGCGTCTCCATAGGCCAAATGCAAATTGCTCCCCTACCCCTCTGGGACCTCCCTATAGGTAGTGGTGTCTGAAATGTTTTTCTCAGGGGGAAGCTAAAGCTGGGCTGCACGGTGGCGCAGTGGTTAGCGCTCTTGCCTCACAGCGAGAAGGCCCCGGTTCGAATCCCGGCTGGGACCTTTCTGTGTGGAGTTTGCATGTTCTCCCCGTGCATGCGTGGGTTTTCACCGGGGACTCCGGCTTCCTCCCACTGTCCAAAAACATGCTTCATAGGTTAATTGGTGACTCTAAATTGCCCCTAGGTGTGAATGTGAGAGTGAATGGGTGTGATTGAGGCCCTGTGACAGACTGGCGACCTGTCCAGGGTGTACCCCGCCTTCGCCCATCAGTAGCCGGGTTAGGCTCCGGCACCCCGCGACCCCGAAAGGGAAGAAGCGGACAAGAAGATGGATGGAGCTGAAGCGACTTAGGGCTGGATATCCCACACTGTGGTTGTGGTGCGGAGGAGCGCTGTTCTTTATGTGGGTGTGCTCTGAAGCACAAAAGTTTACATTTAAATGTAAGTAATGACTTTTTGTTTTAGCACGACCTTTTTAAAGTTATAAAACTGATGTTATTATGCATTTTCCGAGCGCTGGCAGCTACGCACTTATGTAGATGACTGGCGAATAATGATGACATCATCAAGCTGTAGTACAATTTGAATTTGAAGGCACTTAGTATGTTACAATTCCTTCCTTACTCACTACATAGTGTATTGGCCATTTTGTAGAGCTGTACAAATCTACCATTCCAAAATTGAGTACAAAAGAAATTTCCCATAAGTCTTTGCAAAAAACTAGCATGTCTCCATGCTCACTAAATTAGTGAATATAGACCACAATGCATTGCAGGTTAACAATTTTTGCAAAAAAAAAAAAAATATGTGTTTAAATGTATTTAAACATGCGATCCACATTTTCATAATCAGAACACAGTAGAGTCACAATAAACGTTGTGAAATGTTTATATTGATTTGATTTTCACTTTCTAAAATCAATGACGTCATATCCAGCGTAAAAAACAAAACAAAATAAAAGTAGTGAGCATTGTGTCCAAATTGCTTTTAAAATCCAGGACACTAGATATATATATATTTTTTTAGTAGATCAAATATTTTTTTACATATTGCTCCACTTGGAATAGGGGTAGGGAGAAGCCTTGGACGTAGTGATTCAGATTTTTCCATAGACTCTTCACTGGAAGTGGTTGCATGAATGTGTATTTTGAGGACGATGTGAACGTAGCTTTACCACAATAACATGGTAATCAAAGATTTGTCTTCTGATCGGAATCTCTTGTTTAATTTGTCACAATCCAGTTAAGCAGAATGAACTACCGTGGTAATATAACCCAAAATGTGATGTCAGCACACGTGTATGCCAGGTTTTAAGAGGTCAAAGGTGACAATAATCTCTGTCCTGTAACATAGTGTATTCCACATTAAACGTGGACCTTAGAAAGAGAAGAGACTTGTCTGAGATGAAAAAGAAAACCGCAGCAGCAGGTTCAATCCACGCAGCTTGATGAGCTACAGCTGCACAGATTATTCAGCAGATAAAGGTCCACAGGAGAAGAAAACCTGAAGAGATGGGAAATAACAAGCAAGAAACCCAAAACGACCTTTAGACATTTAAGGTCAGCTGCAAGTTCAAAATTCATCAGTGTCAGATCTCGCTGTCAGGAGTTAAAGCAGACTTCTTGGAGACGAATGAGTGAATCTTAAAAAACTAAATTATCTTAATCCAACTGAATGTTTAAGTACCCCAATAAGAAAATGTAAACTCCTTAATGTATCCTCATTGCAACTATTTTCTCATTTTCTTTGCTCTTCACTGGTTTATCGATTGAAGCTGGGGTCATCACTGACACAGTCATGCATTAGAAATGCTCCCTCATCATCATCATCCAGCTGAAGGCGTGGCTGCACCAACAAAACAAATCATTTATCCCCACAACACATGATGAATGATTTCAGGTCGAGCTGCGTGCGTGACAACCTGGAAGGCCTGACGAATTACAGCAGCTCACGCTCTCTGTTTAGGAACAAACACAAGACGAGCTGCACGTAAAAAAAACGCCACCGCTGCGAAGGATCTGCATTTCATTTGACTCACAGCCAGTACAACCTGGCTGTGAACACCTCGGCTTAAGTTGTGTAATCAGCTCTTACTCCTTCCTGCAAACAAAGAAGGTGAGGTGTGAACTGTGTGCAGACACAAAGAGATTCTGACTGATGAAGTTTATGAAATCCATTATGGATGTCCTCATTTGCTGCTTTCTTCCCCAGAGAAAGCCATCACTGAGCTTATTTATTTTTTATTTTTTTGCATCTGTGCATTGGAGCGGGTGGGATTTTAATCAAGCAAACATTTATCTGTGCTGTATTAGAAGGAAAGAGAGCAAAGAAATGAGCTGGAGGAAAATGAATGAATCGAATTAGAGAAGATGAGGATGAGCCGTGAAACTGATGCGATGATGCCTAATATGTGTGGAGGCTGAAGGCTTTATGATTGTGTGATAAAATTAAGGAAAGGTGTCTGCAGCTGTGCAGGGTTCTGGGACTGTGCATGCAGACTGTGACAGGGTTGAAGAAAAGATATTGAAAAATAAGACAGCACAGAAGGAAATCTAAAAAAAAAAAAATCAAGGGCAAGCAAAAAAAAACAAAAAAAAAAAACAAAAAGCAACAATAATTTATCCACTTTCAGTGTAACCAAAACTGACATTTCGGCTGAAAAAAAATTCCCTCCTTTTAAAAGTGTTAACTCCTCCCACCACCAATTAAACAACAAATTAGAAAACCTAAATATAAATATTAGATTTTAGCTTTCTGACTAAAAATTTAATTTGGAAAAAAATAAATCTTTTGGACGGGAAAAGAAAGCAAGAATTTTAGCTTCTGACGTCACTTCCTGTTTCCTGGGGGCATTAATTTGTATAAGGATGTGTATGCTGCTCTTGTTTAAAGTTTGTGGGGAAAATATATTAATGATGGGTACAAATGTGTTTAAAACCAAGTGTGCTTTGACTCAAACAGAATTGACACAAAAGCATGATTCATCTGGACCACTTACACCATATGACACCATCAGGTGTACATCATAAGTGTATGTAACTTAAATTATCTTCAAAAATACTTTACAATGCACTTTCCACACATGACAATAAAACGTTCACTTGGTACGTTCTAGATCAGGGGTCGGCCACCTTTAACAGTAAAAGAGCCATTTGGGCTCGTTTTCTACAGATCAAAACCTAGAAGGAGCCGCATAGTCTTCAAGAAATTTGGATTTGTATTCATGACCTTCTTTTTTTATAATAAATATGAATTATGTCTTTTTTTGGCACAAACGAAAGCAAAACTATAAAAGGAACCTTGCATCTCTCAAAATGGGATTTTTTTCCGTTTGAAAGAAGTCCAAATCACTTATTTTCAAAATAAGACATTCTCTGTGTCAAACTCAGTGCTGCTCTGGGAAGCTAATAACCAATGTTGTGCAGCATAAGATAATATGTGCTTTTAACTCATAAAAGATTGAACTTTTTACCAAAGTTTTGCTTTGCATATAAAATCTGTTCATTCTGGAGGCAGAGTTGAACAAACAAAACGTCTTCAGGTCAACAGGATGTAAAAACCTACATAGTTTATCATCTATGTGAACCTCAGCCATCAATTCATAAATTTACTAATCGAAATTAAATAAATGCAAATTAAGTAATCCTTACTTCAAACAATGCTATTATTTTATTTTTCTTCAGCTAGAGAGCCACCATGGAGAAATAAAATAGCCCCATGAGGCTCTGGAGCCTCAGGTTGCAGACCCCTGATCTAGGGGTGTAGAGAAAAACTGATTTGGTAATGTATAACAAAATTCATGTTGCGATTCTTGTATGCATCTAAAATGCAGAAAAAAATATATTTAATGAATTATTTATGAACAAACGTAGTTCAAAGTCTTACTTTTTATTCCACTTAAACCCCTGACCACTAGTTGGCAACGCAGTACACTGAGCCTCTTTGAGCAGCTCTGTACAAAACCAAAACAACAACAACCGTTTAAACGGACTGGAGACGCTACAGTACACTGAGCAATGTTGGAAATAAGCAGCACTTTACTTCCTCAGTCAAACTTTCGGAACCTTATTGGTTAAGGAACATTTATTCTAGTTTTTATTTTCTTATACTGAGAAATATTTTCTTGTGGAAATCAACAGGGGGACTTTTTCCTCTAAGAACAAATATTTCTTAATTTACCTAAAGAAAAACAGCATGAATTTGCTTGGGTGAAAGCAATTTTTATATGAGATACAGTTCCAGTGTTTAATGTCGTGATCAATAAAAACAATAAATTTTACAATTTTATTACCATGAAAGACGTATTCATATTCGGGTAGTTTTCTTTTCAAAGTCAACCCTTAAAAAAAAAAAAAAAAAAAAAAAAAAAAGCGAAAATTGTCCTGGTACACTCTATGGATATATCGCAATACTTATCGCATTGTGAGATGTGTATTACAATAGGGCTGGATTAATAAAATCATTTAATCAATTTGAATCGATTTGAATCTAAGCAATTTCAAGCTTAATAGATCAACTATCAATTCATAAAAAGTAGAAATCAATTTAGCGTATAAAGCTAAAGTCCGCTAGTTTGATGCTAACATTTAATTAAATTTCCCATAGGACGACTGTCGGTAACGCTCGGTCGACCTAAATATACATTGTTGACTAAATGAAAAATTTTATAAACTCACAGGCATGAATTTTCCAAACTCTTTTAAGGAAATATTTTTTACGGTAACCATTTGTGGTCTCTAACATTGTTTTTTCATCATACTTTCTCCTTCCTCTGGAATAAGGTGTAATGCTATAGCACAATCGCCACCTAGTGTCCAAACTGAAACGTCCTCCAGGAGAACCAGAACAATGTTTACAATGTTAATGATCTGAACATTTTTGTTAGAACTTCTCCTTTAGAGAATCCATGTAACACTGGATGATATTAACAATCTCATTATTTCACTAATAAATGTTACAGTATGTGAACTGTATCAGATTAATATAAATATATTCAAATCATATAGTAGATTATTAATGTATTTCTAAACAAATGTGTATAAATGTGCAAACTCAGAATTAATTTGAAGAATCGGATAAAGATCCATTTATAATATGGCCACATGCCTCTAAGACCCTCCACAGGTCCAAAGAACCCAAAAACCTGCAGCACCCGTACAGGTGCTTATAATTAACCCAGGGATGGACAACCCTGATCCTTAAGAGTCTCAACCCACCCTGTTTTCCAGTTCTCCTTGACCAGCTACCCACAGATTTGCTGACTCTGTAGCGATTCCATCCTGATTGACTAAAGACACCTGATTTAGGTTGTCAGCATCAAACAATCCAGGTAGAGCTGGAAAACAGGCATTGTTGAGGGTCTCGAGGACCAGGGTGGGCCTTCCCTGGACTAAGGCTTCAGTAGTTTCTCTTAGCTTCTTTAAAATCCTGTCCTGTAAAGTATTAAGGCTGCTGAGGTAAAATATCCAGCACCAAAGAGCGCGATGTTCACCTCTTGATAATTTAATGAGCCAACAGAACGTTTGAACACCTGAGAGAAAAGTTTCACTTTGAAAGAAGGGAAACACGCCCAGAAGATTCCAGTCAACCAAAATGATTAATTAGAAGACATCAGATGTAAGAAGAGTGTCTTTTTATTAGTCTGTGGTGAATTTCAGATGATGTCCATCTTTAACATACAGTCCGAGGCAGCAGCATCACAGGAGAGTCACACGAAGGAGTCCCTGGAAGAGTTGCAGTGAGTGCTGTGGAGCTCCCAGGACCGGGATGGTTCAATAATTCAGACGGTCTGATTGATGAGGACCAGCCGGCCAAACCGGCTGTCACAGCGGAATCGGACAGCTCCGCTGGCTGCTGGAAAAGCCTCCTTTCAGAGTCAGCTGTACTGCAATTAACTGAGTCGGTTCCTCGGATTTCAGAACAGCTCGTCACGATGAGCGCCTGAAATGCCCCCCCAGTTAAAATATCTGTAACTTCAGCAGCCACAGCGTGGAGCAGAGGTCCTCCTGGCCAAACCCCACTGGAGATCACAAGCTTTTTTAAGCCACTGAAAGCCTTATGATGTAATCTCAACGAAATTTCAAACTATGCACTTAAAAATAAACAAGCTTGAAAACAAATATATAATATAAAATAAGCAGAATATCTGATTTCAGTTAAATGAAAGCTTTTTCTTTAAATATGTTCGACCTAACATATTTTACCTGAAAGAAACCTTTAAAAATGATCTATAAACACACAGTGCAAACAGCATCTTTCCTTTCAGTTCTTCTTTAATCTGCTTTTTGAAAATAACTGATGTTTCATGGATCTATGAGGGAAAAAGTTGCAATGTTGTTAAAAGAAGTACAACTGAAGGTTTATCCTTCCACCTTTGGTTATTTTACTCTGAAAAAATTATAATCGTGACTACATACAGCCTAAATCTACAAAATTAAAACTCAAATGGTGAAACTGAAGCCTTTGTACTTATAGAATGACTAAACTAGAAGATTAAAGCTTTAAAAACTCACTTTGGCCACAAAAATGCAATAAAAAAAAGTTGTCTTTGGTTCTATAAAGAAAAATATTTTCAATCATGACTTACTCGTGGTATTTTTGATTGATTGTTTAATTTCTAAGAATCTGAGTTCCACTCACTGCATCCTTCTGCATTCTAAGAGTAAACCTACTTTTAAATTTCAAGAGTTATAGGTTTAGCTTCAAGTTTGTCAAAGCTGATTCCTGGAACAAAGCCTCAGGGCTTGACTGATCCACACCTGGAGGACAGAGTCTGAAGACAGAGAGGGGTTGGAAATGACTGGATCTTTCACTAAACAATTGAAATGTTCTTTGTCGTTTGCCTGCTCTTCTTTAAGTCTTTGCTACTATGAATCATCCACCTATCTAACTTTCTCATCTGCACCCTCCTTGTTTACAACAGCCACTCTAATGTCCTCCTTGACCACATCCATGAACCTCCTTTTTGGTCTTCCACTAGGCCTCTTTCTTGCTAGATCCTCTAAATGTGTCCAAACCTCTCAATCTGCTTCCCTGCATTTATCTCCAAAACATCTACAGATCTGATCCTCTGATAGATTCATTCCTGATCCTATCTATCCCCATCACTCCCAAAGAGAACCTCGTTTTCTGCCTCCAGCTCTGCATCCCAACATGGCTGCTCCCACCACAGTCTTCTGTGCCTTTACTTTTATTCCTGACACTCTTTTGTCACACATCACACCAGAAATCTTCCTCCACCTGTTCCAACCTGTTTCCTCTTTCCTACAATCTGTGTTGTTCTGACTGTTGACTCTTTGTACTCCACCCTTTTCCCCTCTGTAATCTCACCATTTCACTTGATCTTTCTCCTTCACACACAGATACTCTGTCCAGCTGCGGCTGACCTTCATTCCTCTCCTTTCTGGAGCAAACCTTCACTTCTTTAGATGTTCCTTCACCTTCTCTCATAACCCTAAGACTAACAACCTATATCGTAGGACTGAATATGAAGTCACATGCAGACAGTTTTCTGCAGGTTTTTGAATGTTCAACAGTTGAGCATTTTTAACTTTCTTTTATTTTGATGCAACATGTCCTTAAAAACCCATTCCAATGAAAGGTGTGTCTATTTTGGTGTTTTTAACATGTTCTTGTAGCTTTTTCTCATAAATGAGGACACATATTGTTGCAGCCTGGAAATATTAAGTTAATTTGTTTTAAGTTAGATACTGTCCATGAGAAATGTTTTAGCATAATTTCTGTCTTACTATTGAGAATAATTTCTTATTTTAGTTATGCTATTTTAATTTGAAAATGCCTGCTAGATGTGTGCGCATGTGCAGAAAAAGATGCATTTATGGTGTTTATCTTGTCTGGCTGCCTCAAAGAAAGTAACAAAAGAAAAAAGGCACTCAGTTCGGGCAAATAAAGTTGCTAAAACGAAGACGGAATCCTGACTATTTTCAAGAGTTCAACTCATATAAAATAATTTAAGATTAAAACTGCGTTTCACAGTATTTCTTTTTTCAAATCTTGTTGGATGAGGAGTAGATGAAAAATCGCAGTTTGAAAAGGTCAGGTATGTGATGCAGTCTCTGCCATAGGCGGGCTAAAGTCTCTTCAACTGTGATGCATCAACTTGCTGACAAATAGATCCAGTAACATTTTCATTCTCCTCATCCAAGCTGGAATCTGGCTCAACAATTTTCGCCTGGGTAGCTTCAATATTGTCATTTTT
>NC_050526.1:13530436-13542324 GCF_002922805.2 Oryzias melastigma | reverse complement strand
TTTTTGCTATACTAATGTTAGCTTGGAGTTGTGAGGGGCTATAAGCTAGCATGAGAGAGTGTAAACCATGGGGGCCCAAAGTGAGACCCACGGACCAAATTTGGCCAGCCAATGGTTATCTTTTGGCCCACCAAGTTGTGGCTGTGGAAGCCGCTGAGTGCTTAGTTAAAACCCATTTCCTATTGATTCTCTATGGTGTTCCAAAATTCTACAGCTGTAATATACTTTCGGCCTCCGGATGGCGCTGTTAGCATTTTCTTTGCCAGCGGCTATGGGTGAAACAACCCATAAGTGAGTCAGCTCTGGGCTTCTTTTTTTTTTTGTGCTAAAAATTCCCAAGGGCCTTTACGGTCAATTCCAATGCTACTAGCCGCCTGTTTTAGCTAGCAAAGATGGAGTGATGACGGCAAAAGGTCTAAAGAGCAGCTCTATGTCTTTCATCGGGATCCCAGTTTGCTGTTTTCACTGGAACAAAGTTTGTTTTAGCTTGCTCTTGTTTTTTAATTAAAAATGCCCAGTGAGGGGGCTGCACGGTGGCGCAGTGGTTAGCGCTCTCGCCTCACAGCGAGAAGGCCCCGGTTCGAATCCCGGCTGGGACCTTTCTGTGTGGAGTTTGCATGTTCTCCCCGTGCATGCGTGGGTTTTCACCAGGGACTCCGGCTTCCTCCCACCGTCCAAAAACATGCTTCATAGGTTCATTGGTGACTCTAAATTGTCCCTAGGTGTGAATGTGAGAGTGAATGTGTGTGTGATTGAGGCCCTGAGACAGACTGGCGACCTGTCCAGGGTGTACCCCGCCTTCGCCCTTCAGTAGCCGGGATAGGCTCCGGCACCCCGCGACCCTGAAAGGGACAAAGCGGTCAAGAAAATGGATGGATGCCCAGTGAGGCCTCGCTGTTAAAGATTTCAAAGATATTTGTACCATTGTGTGTTACCTTATTAAATACAGAATGAAAATAAATAAATTAGACCGTATTCTTTATTTTCTCCTTTTATTTTATCACATACAATAGAAAATATTGTATTTGGCCCGCGGACCGGGATCACCTTTAGATTTTGGCCCTTTGAGTGAATAAATCTGGTGTAAATGAAGGGATGATGGGATATCAGCTGAGGCTTACTTCCATGCCAACAGTCCCACCCAAAACTCAGAGATGAATTTCTGATGAACTCCTGTAGAAACTGTCTAAATTTTTTTTTTTTTTGTTAGAAACTGCATAATCATAATTAAAAGACCACGAGGAACAACTTTTACAACAGACACAACAATAGTTGGAGTGGGTCTGTCAAGTTGTTTTTACAGCATGTGGTTTAAATGGGTGAGTTGGTCCTGAAAAATGTACATATCTTTGGTAATTTGGTTATTATTGGATGTCAATCACTACTGTGTTGTGAACAAATGAGAATTACAGTCAAAGTGACTGCCTCTGCACAGAAGCTGGAACTCAGAGCAGAGGGTAGTACCTTTTTTCCTGCATCTGAGCGCCGTTTGCTAAAAGTCAAGTCAGCAAGAGCAGGTTCCAGCAGAAAGGCAGCTCAGCCAATTACACGAGAAACATTTCTATTGACGGGCACATTAAACTGCATCATAATAATGTTGATGTTGCACCTCCATGAACCCTTGCATTTCATTTCCCAGCAAACTCTGCGCCGCAACAATGAAGCGCTCATCAAATGTGCCTTTAAATTCCATCTGGAGGCAGTGAATGTGGTCTACAGCGGTTTGCAAAGCTGTTTCCCTGATTCGCCCAGGCGTTTTATGACTCATTTATAAGTAAGCCAGTCACCTGCTGGCAGGCACTTTACAGCTGCAGCAGGAACCTGGTGAGATCCACACCGACTCAACAGGAGGGAGAACAGGAGCTGCTCACTTCATGCAAGAACTACATCATACTGCACCCACAGAGCCCGTTTGGCAGCTGATACAACATTTACATGCCGACTCTTCTTCTTATCCTCATTCCATTAGAATAAAAATGAGGCTTACATTTCAACACATAACTCAAAAAATGCTTTTTAGGATGAATGATTCCTTTTGGCTGCAGAGACATGTGAAGGTCTGTAGTTCCCTGAAGCCATGTTTTTTTCTTTACTGTCGTTCGTCAGAATTCATCTTCAATTAGCTGCAACCCTGACAGTTTTCTGATGCAACGGCCCTCGATTTAGCAGGCATTCAAGGTGAAAGCTGCCCCGGACAGTGACCTGAGCAGGTAAACACTCCCAGCTAATTACCCAATAAAAGGGGTAACAGTACAGTAATGGCATCACTGTTATCTCAATCACTGCTCCCTCTGAATGATGTGGGAGGTTCTCATTTGTGGCAGTGAGAACAGCGCCTCTCATCAGTCTAAAGTTTGTGGAGCGTTTTTGCAGGTTATTACCTCCGTGTGACAGCTTATTATCTCTCTATGACAGACCATTACCTGCGCAGGGGAGCAGGGTAATGAAAGAGGAAGGGGGACCGGGAGGAGACGGGGTGCTATCAACAAATCAAACAGATGCTCTTTACTGAGCCACAAGCAGCACATTTAACACACCAGACTCGACGCCGCGTCAGTTCAGTGTGTTGAGAGGTTTTTACCAAAGTGCCAGCTTCAGTCTGGGAGAAAAGGTCAGTGTGACTTTACTGATCAAACCAAACTTTCAGCCTAGACTTGTAAGAACGATACTTCTTTTCTATTTCAGAAATTGTGATTGAGTTGACATTCAAAATGACACTTACTGTATATATCAAATTTACAATTTGTGAATATGATGTAAATTTGATTTGAACTCCTTTAAATATCTGGAACAAAAAAAATAATCATGTTCCACAGAAGTCTTGGACTGCAACGACCAGATTGTTCTTCACAATTCGGTGAAAAGGAGGGGCCGTCAAAAAATGAAAGGGGATAAAAACTCTCATGGGACTTAGAAAATAGTTTCAAGAAAACCAAACTCTCAAAATATCAAAAGGAAGTTGTAAAATTATCATGGGATGGCCACAGAACCTGAGTTCTGTTTTGCGACAGTGTCAATTTTTTTCATTTTCATATTTTTGCACAAAATGGTAAAAAAAAAACCTTTTGTTCCAGCAATCTTCACAAAATTTCATATGCACTTTTGTCAAAAGTAAAAAATGACTTTATACTTTGAGAAAATTTCATCCATCCATCCATTTTCTTGACCGCTTCTTCCCTTTCGGGGTCGCGGGGTGCCGGAGCCTAACCCGGCAACTGAAGGGCGAAGGCGGGGTACACCCTGGACAGGTCGCCAGTCTGTCGCAAGGCCTCAATCACACCCACAATCACATTCATACCTAGGGGCAATTTAGAGTCACCAATTAACCTATGAAGCATGTTTTTGGACGGTGGGAGGAAGCCGGAGTCCCTGGTGAAAACCCACGCATGCACAGGGAGAACATGCAAACTCCACACAGAAAGGTCCCAGCCGGGATTCGAACCGGGGCCGTCTCGCTGTGAGGCAAGAGCGCTAACCACTGCGCCACCGTGCAGCCCGAGAAAATTTCAGTTTATCCTAATATTTATGGATAAATTTGCACCCAAAAATAAATATAATTCATATTTATTATAAAAAAAACGACAATGTAATGATGCAAAGAAACATCAAATTTTCCTAAAATGATAAAAAAAAATTCCTATTAGGTTTTGATCAGTACCAAATCTGACCTGAAGTCTTTACATTTCACTAAGTCGTTGTTTTCAAATCCAGAGTTGATCAAAATCCTTGGAGCAGGTTCAAATTTGGAGGCGCTTCTCAAAAAAAAGGTAGCAATCAATGAAGAGCAATCAGCAATCAGAAGCATTCTTCTGAACTGTTTACTGCACTGACTCGACCTGCTCTGTGCGCTGTGGACGACCTCAAACTGAGCTCTGACAATAACGTCAGGCAAAAGTCACTCTAAATGGAGATGCCAAGTTGACAGAGTGCGGAGCCGACAGGCGCCTCTTTGCTTTCCTAAAGCTGGTCAATATGATGAAATGTTTATCCCACGATTTTAATCCCTTCATCAATAATCAGAAGAAAAACTAGGATGTTTTCTTATTCACACCGGCCCCATTAACAGCTCTGATCCTCGACAACAAGAACACAAGCTAAATAATTCCACACACGCTGCATCAAAACAGATGCTGCCTCTCCTCCCTTGTGCACCCCCCCACCACCCATCCCTCATCTCTTTCTGTCAGTCACCACTCTTCCCCCGTTCCCTGGTTTATTCCCAGCGTGCTCTCCTTCTGTGAACGCCGCGGTCCTCATAAATGAGCTCTGGAGCTTTCACGGGAAGCTGGAGCAGGGTTTCACTGGAATTACACCAACAGCATTCATTTTTAAACTCCTATTTAGTGACTCGGCTGCATGATTATGCAAAAGCAGCGTAGGCTTTTATTGTCATGTGTGGTGGTTATGGGGGACCCGCAGGAGCAGGAACAGGGGGGTTATTGACGGGAATTTAAAGGCTTTAATTCACGAACTCCAACAGGATTTGAGAACAGAACCAAGTCATGTCAGAACAAAATCCTTATTAAATGCTGAAAAGCAGCAACGGTTTCCAGCCGCTGCTCGTGAGTTCACCTGCTGGGCTTAAGGAGCAGTATTTTAGTTCAAATGTTGTCTTAATTTGAATGAGTTTATTAAAGTTTGGATAACACCTCAAAGCTGGACTCTCTACAGACTGTTTCCATAGGGAATCTGACATCAACGTGGAAAAACGTGACCAGAAGGTGAATACAAACCTAATCTGTAAACATTCATCATATAGTGGTTCTGTCCATCATTTAGGACAAATCAATAAGCTGCAAGGCAGTGTCTGTTTACACAGAAGTTGCATCACCTCATAGATGGCTTCAACCAACACCTGTCTAGACTGAGATGGTGAAAGCTCCAGCTAACGACATGGTGGAGCTGTGAGTCTTTATGTGAACACTAGTGCTCCATTTTAGCAATGATGGAAAAACTGAATGACAGGCCTCAAACTTCTGACTGTTTTCCTTCCTTTCCTAGGAATTTCCACAGTTTTTATTACTTCCTGGTCTACGTTCAACCAAAAAACAATGCTGCTGAGTACATCAGCTTCCCTTTAAAGGGTAACCAAACAAGGAAGTTGGAGGCTGACTCCACCCACAGCCGGAATGTGAAAATCCAGTCAGAGGGGCGGGGCTTGGGGGCTGGACTGTTATCATTACTGGAGCAGCAGATCATGATGTGGAACTTCTGAAATAATGTGGGACAAATGGTTTGACCAATCACGAAATTCAACTGTAATACCTTGTTTCAACATGTAGGGAGCAGCACACTGACAGTTTTCGACCAAAAATGTCAAAAATCTGTCAAACACCAATAGTTAGCACTCTTAAAGTCCGATTTGTAGAGGCAAACAGCCACAAAAAGTTGATTTACGACAAAGACTAATTTCCATCATTGTTCTCCTGATCAGTTCCCATCACCTTGTAACATGCACTACCTGAATGGGAACATTCTGGGTTCTGTCCCATATGCATACAGGTCTCTCCTTCCTCACTTTGGGTCCAGTGAGCATCATCAGAATCATCAAATGAAGGACAGAGGAAACCATCCAAATCCCGCAGGAATGGTTTAATTTCACAGACTCATAGGCCCAATCCGAGTTCTTCCCTTCTCCCTACCCCTTGTCCCTTCCCCTTCATTTAACACTCCAAACGGAGGGTTAGGAAAAAGTAGTGTCATATTTTGGACCCTACCTTCGTTCGATGACATCATCAATAATTGCTAGCTTTAGCTCATCTGAACACTGCTGTCAACACCCCCAGAATCTCTGAGGTGGAGGTAAGCACCATCCATATTCATCCCTGATGATATTAACTCTTCATATCAGGTTTAGACCAGACAACAGATTACATCTGTATTCACCTTCAGCACTCAGGTTGTGGTTGGAGTCTTCAGGATGACCTCAGTTCACATCTAAACATCAAAACCAAGAGGATGGAGTAACCTTCTGAGTAGAGCAGAAGGATCTGGCTCCAGCAGGACCACCTTCATCCATGGGGACTCCGTGGAGCTGGTGGAGGTGTGCAAAAAAAATCTGGGTACCATCTTTGATCATTTTGTAAGGTTGATCTCCAATGTGGAGGAGATTTTTTAAAAAAGCCAATAGAAACAATACCTCCTTAGGAAGCACAATTCCTGAGGAGTCAGCAAAAACGAGCTGCTGACATTCTACTACTCATTTATTAAAAGTGTCTTCACATTCTGAGGCACCGCCTGCTTTAGATGCAACATCAGGAGAATCTTAAAGTGAAAGAAAAAACTGATTATAAACAATAAAAAAAAAATAATAATTTGATACGTTAAAAATAGTTTCAAACTTCAAAGTACGTATTGTGAACTTCAAAGAAATATAGAAATTTAAAAGATAAAACTGAAATTTTAAACTTGAAAGAAATATTAAAAATTGAAAGAAAAAACAAGGTTTATATGTAACGGCTGCTGTTTTATATTTTCATTTTTGTTTGTTTGTTTTTCTCCTTCTTTTGCTTTCAGTCCTCAATTTACAGTTACATTTCAGGCATTTCTGCTTTGTAACTATGCGTATGGGGCAGGGCTATGAGCCCATTGGCTACCATGACATGATTGACATCAGGTGATAGAGAGAATTTTTGGGCATGGCATTTTCGTTCAAATGAAGCATTTACTGATGGTGCCACAATGTATCACTTTTAAAGTTAGAGTTTTTTTCTTCAAATCAAGTTTCAAATTTACTTTTTTTATTTTCATCATGTCTTTCAAGCTTAAAATATATTACATTTAAATTTTGCAATTTTTATTTTCAAATTTGCAATTTTTCCTTAAAGTTAATTTTAAGTTTAAACTGTTTTTGATTTTTTTTTTTTTTTTTTTTATCTTTTCAAATTTACAATCTAGTCTTTTGTTCACTTGAATCTGATTCTGACTTGCCTGTTAGCAGTACAAACAATGAAAGAATTCTCACAGCTGCTCACGCAGCCTTCCAGTGGCTTCCATCCAGAAAAAGGATCCACTGTCCTGACTGCAGGACCCAAAGAGGGAGGTCATCTTCATCCAAAAGACCCTCTGCTCCCTAAATGCCAACGATCCCCAACTCACCATTCTGGTATGTCATAATGGTTTCCTACACTTCTTACTCACAACATGTCCCTAAATCTATATGCAAACTTCTATAATTCCTTTAAGGACGTGTAAATATTTTACATTAATTTACTTGTTTGCATTTGTGTGTTCTCTTTGTTAACATTTTTGTTCTCTTCATATCATTTGGCTTCACACTTTCCCTTAAGATGCCCCAAGAGGATGAATAAAGTTTATTAATTTGAACTGAAACCACTAAATACACTGAGGATGAAATAGAAACAGTCGGAATAACTCCGACTGAAATCCTGAGTGAGTCTGAAACACTCAAACCTAAAAAACCTGAAATCAGAAGGAAAAAGCTTGTATGGGTTAACCTGTAGAAGCAGATCAGATTATAAGTGCTTCTAAAGCCACAGAAACCCCACTAGTTACTGGAACTAAAGTAAAATAAATCAAAGAGGATAAAAAAAATAGTTCAAGCAAGTGGAACTCTGAAGGGCTGAAATGCAGACACAGTCTCACGGAGCAGAAAGAAGTCCAGACAAACACTTCTCCATCCTCATCACAACAACATCCAGGGAGGAAGAGTGTCACTCACAGCTGTCTGTGTTACCCAATCCGACATAAAGACGTCTTTATGTGAAAAAAGCCGCCATATTCATTAGAGCCACTTCCTGTTTAATGTCTCACTCCACAAGTGTCTTATTTCCCATCTGAAAATTCCATCTGTGAATACAGATGAGTTAGAATTTGGTTTACAAAGATTTTAACTTTGTTCAATCAGATTTCAGAAGTACAAAAACCGTTTTTTCTTCAGTGTAAGTGTAATGCATGTCATGTATGTAATCATTCACATACAAACACAAATTTGGACTCTTTTTGTTAAAGTCTCATCTGAAACTTTGCAGATGTGTCAAATCCTGTCATACAAGACAGGCTGTTTGATAAGAAATTTGCTTTATTTTACTGTGTTTATTTATTTTTCTTTGCTGTGTTGGTCAGATTCTCTAACGGAGCGATGACCATCCAAAACTGATGTGCTGATAAAAACGCATCACTAACATTAGAAGCGCAACAAAAATGTTGATCGATGTTGGATGTATCCAGCTGAACACTAACTATAGTTTTCAGAATGAGCAGGTTAAGATTTTCACCTCAGATTCCCATCAGGAAGTTTGTAAAAGCACTGGAGGTAACAAAAAATAGGGAAAATGTTTGTTGATTATCATTTAAAGCTTCAGTTAAACATCAGTTTCCTTTTGTGTCTCATCCTCAGTGTCATGATGGTCATGGCTTCAGTCGCTCACAGTGTCAACCTGTTTTTCACATATTCTTTTTCTCAAGATTTTGTTTTTTCTTTTGAATAATGTTAGAATTATCAGATAATTATTTGAATCTACCTTTAAAAAATCACCTGCTGTAAGAGCTCCCACAACTTCACCAAGCTTAAAGCCCCACTGATCGTTTTCTCAGATGTTTTCAAAGCGTTTCCAGTGGTTTTGAAGTTATGATTATGCAGTTTTTAGCCAAAAATAGAAAATAAAAAAAATTGTCATTTTCTAGGACATGATTTCTGAAGAGCGACAGGAATTCGTTTGAAATTCACCTCTAAGCTTCGGGCGGTACTATTATCATGGAACATCACCTATCTCTCATAACTGACTACTCTCTCTTTACTTTTACACACTCTCCTGCTAGCTTACAGCCCCTCACACCCCCCAACCCAACAATACTGGTACAACAAAAATGGACAGCAATATTGGGGCTTTCCAGCTGTACAGTTTGGAGCCAGACCAGCTCAGATGAGGAAAACGAAGATACATCTACAAGCGGACGCATCAGAGTGGAGCTTGTCACCTGCCAATTGTAGCATCTACGTTCACACCAAAATGCTATATTTTTCATATCTTCCCGATTCACTCAGAAAAAAAAAATCTTTAAATTTACTTTTAAGCCTTGGGTCTAGTGGTTGGACTCAACCACATTGAGCATTTGTTCCGAATTATGTCAGCTGCAGAATCCTACGAGAATAAAAATACTTAGTTTTCCACTTGTGTAATTCCTTGCTTAAATCACTAAGTAAAGCAAAAAAAAAAAAAAAAAAAAACAGATCCAGTGGGGCATCTGGGATCTGCCTTTTTGAGGAGGGATACTGCAGGAATTTGTGTTAGGAAAGCTGTTTGGGTTTAGTTATTTTTGTTGATTTAGTGATCGTTTATTATTGACTTTTTTCATTTATCAGTTTCAGAGCTGGACTTGAATCGGGTTTGGCTATCCAGCAGCACCAGATTCCTCACACTTTAAAAATAAATCATTTCATTTTGTAGAATATTCAGAAATATTTAAACACTTTTATTATAGTAAAAGTTCATATTTCTTATTGTATCTCTTGGAAGTATTAAATATGTGGTTTGTGTTCTGTTTTTGACCCCTTAAAGCCTGAGTCCACTTGAGTGAAAATGGTTTGAACTTGTCAGAAGTTGTACCTCCTCAAACAGCTCCAGGCTGTACGTGTTGTCGTCATCCGCGAAGAAAACCACGCCGGAGTCCCGCCGGCTCCGGTGATGCCGGAGCCACGCGAGCGCCGCGTTCCGCTGCTCGGTGGCGCGTGGCATCCCCACGCGCTTGAACCTCCGGTGCGTAAAGACGTGCAGGTGCGTGAACGGCACCCTGCAGCCGGCTAGGAAGCGCGCCACCAGCTCCGTGCGCACCGTCGAGTCCTCCACCACGATCCAGTGGAAGCGGGGCACCTGGCGGAAGGCGTGCGCCAGCCGGGTCAGCTCCGCTTTCTGCACCGGGCGCGTGTACGTGGGGGTGATGGCGTAGATGATCGGCAGGGCGGAGTGGTTGGACCCACCGGCTCGGACGGCCTGCGGCGCCCTGCTGTGCCGGCCCGCCGCCGGGCTCCGGACCGCTCTCTTACTGTCGATGTCGATCATGATGATGACGATGAGGATCCAGGGCAGGAGGATGAAGAAACGGCTCAAAAACACAGATTTCATGGCGAAGCTGAAGTTCCCGTCCTCCTCCTGTCACTCCATCACATAGCAGAAAGCCCCCTCAGTCAATCCCGCGCTCCTCCTTTGTGCGCCAAACCCCGAAAACGGCGCACTGAGTCCATAGCAAACTATTCTTCCATCCGCTGCGCCCACCGTCCCGGCGGGACCGCTTCCGTCCTCCCCCTGCTCCTCTGTCGGATGGGACTCCTGCCTCTCCTCCTCCTGCTGCTGCTTCTCACTCTCCCATCATCACCGCCGTCCTCCCACCAGCCGGTCCAGAGGAGAGCGGGGCTGGAGCGAACCCCGCTGATGATGAACCACAGATCTGTGCGCCAGCGAAGAGCATCACCCGGAGAGGTCGGAGCTCTGCTGCTGCTGCTGCTGCTTGGAGCTGCTGTGAGGATAACAAGCGAGGAGGGGAGGAGCAGGTGCTGAGCGGAGGAGGAGAGATGGAGCAGACGAGAGGGAACCTGGGGAGGGCAGAGAGAGGAGAGCAGAGGAGAAAGGCGTTGTTGTGCGCATCAGTGTCTTCAGAGAATAAACACAACTTAGAGAGAAAAGCCCCTCTACCGGTCTGGATCAGAACAAGTGACTGAAACCAAATGATTGATGAAGAAATCCACTCAACTTATGGGTTGCAGCTTCATTTATATTAAGATGATCTGATTTTATTCTTCAAAGTAGAATAAAATTAAATAAAAGTGATCAAAGTGTCAAACTTACATTTAAAGACCCATTCTGATGAAAATTGTGCTTTTATGTTCTTGAAGAATCTCGATTATGATGGAGGACAAATATGAAGAAAATTAAACCTAAAATTGCATTTCTTTAATCAAATTATTGTGAATCAGGAGCAGACAAAATTTCTGTTTGCTCTGCTCCATTCTGATGCATCCCAAATAGTGGGACAACAGATGGATGATGGGAAAGGGGGCAGGCTACTCCGCCCACAACTCATGGGTTTTAAAGTTAATATTGTTGGACATCTTTAAGTCTGTTCAAGATTGAGCATAATGTGTCTTTTAATTGTGATTGTGCAGTTTAAAGGCACTTTTTTTAAAACTATCGTTTTGTAGGACAGAGCTTCTGCAGAGCGGCACAGAGCAACCCCCTTTCCTCTCTGTTGTGGAGCACAGTAGGGGGCACATTTTCTACATCACAAATATGCTCTTTTCCAAACAGATTCTGCTTTGGATTTACAACAATTTAAATAAAGAAAAACTCAGAAATGCTATTTTAATCTTATTTTTTTTTAAATACAGTCTCAATCTGTAAAAAAATCAACAAGTTTATGTTAAAAACACTGGTCAGAGTGCTTAATTCGTGTTTTTTGACTTCCAATATTAATTTATGACTAGGATGTGTTCTGTTTATCTATACTCATATTTCTCAGCTATGTTGTTTTTGCATTAAGACATTTACAAACTTGATTTCATAGTCATAAAAACAGATCTTACCCCTATTTTTTCCTTAGATTTGCAGTTTTAACCTGACTGAGTATCACTCTTTAAATCATTTCTTATGTTAGACATTCTGTACCAAATGCTGTAGCCTGATGGTTCTCCCAGTCCAAGTTTGCTCACATTAGCGGTCCAAACCTGAGCTCAAAAGCCACAGTCTCAAATCTGCGGGCGGCAGGAAGCTCTAATAGCTCAATGAAACCCAAAACAGCTCCTACTTCAAGTCTAAACCAGGCCCTAATGGCCCTGATCTACCCAAATGTTCCTGATGGTTTGCTGACCCAAATATCTGCTCTGCTCTCCTGTGGCTCCTGCCTTTCATCTCACCGATGCCTAATGCTGGGAG
>NC_050526.1:13516324-13530413 GCF_002922805.2 Oryzias melastigma | reverse complement strand
GGGGGGTAGCAAAGATGTTTTGTGGGGAAAATTCAGCTCAGATGCCACTTCCCCCTTTTGTGCACAACGTGTGTGCTCATTTAAAAAGAACAGGATTAAATGAGTCTGGGATCAATACTGTGGATCCATCTGTGGGCTGCTGACACAGATCAAGATTCCTCGCTTTGATGGCTAATTATGCAGCAGGAGAGCCGTTTGGAGTTCAAATGCGGCTCTTGTGAGGATGCCTCACAGCAAACCTGAGTGGGAGCACCTCTAATTGAGTGAAAAAGGCCTGGGAATGGAGGAACATGCGTGAAGAAAGCTGATTAATGATGACATTCTTCTTTATATTTCTTATTAACACTCAGCAGAGTAAACTGGATTTTGTCCCAGGATAAATGACTTACAGAAAACAATATTTCTCTATTTAAAGATTCAGTCTGTCTGCAGTTCCACCTGTCAGTCACTTGTCAAACGGTCTTATCAGTGATTAACCTTCACAGCATGAAGGTTGTTCCATTCAAAAGCACTTTCTATCCCTGTCTAAAATCACACTGGTGTAAGTCAGTCCAAAGCAGCACTGATCCAGTCCAGCCTTTAAGTCCCGACTTTCAGACCCGAATACTTCTTAAAAATGTCTTGAAGTTTACCTGAGAGGAGGCTTTTATGAAGCTGCAATATGCTAATACTTCACAGCTGCAGGCCACATGAATGTTTAATGCTCAGGAATTAGTGTGTGAAATTAAACATGAGTCTACAGAAGAACAAATGATGAAAACAGAGAGAAACCGGAGGAATGGAGGAGCATCAGCATCAGGAAATGGTTCAAAGAATCCACAAAATAGATTTTTAGTAATCTCCTTAAAAACAGCAAATAACTCCCATGTTTTTAATACATCTGGCTTGATGCTTTAGCTTTTTTTATGAAGTCCTGCTTCAAAAACATTGATTTTTTTGTGTTCAATTGATAAAGATATAAAACTAAATAATACAATTATTGGGTCCTTTTATTTACATAAGATTTTATATACTATATTTTTCGCTTACAAATTGGGCAGGGGTGCTACTTATACTCAGGAGCAACTTATTTGTGATGTTTGTAAACATAAACCGGCTCATATATTCGTTATTTTCCCACTAACAACCTGTTGCCTTTTAGCGGTTGTTCCCCACTAACCTCTCAACATCATCCGTGTCTTCTGTGCCTTTTAGACGAGCTATACGGTCAAAGCATTTATGTTGTGACGAGGTTAAAATCTTCAGACAGCTTTTCCATACGCAATGGGAGCGTTTAGTTCATGAACACATTTTTAGACAAGAATTGAGCATTAAATTTGATGCACGTCAAATGAGGCATAATTCACGTTCGGTGTCAAATGCAAACACTATATCTTGTTTGATGAATTTGTTCATAAATGCTGGCATTTTCTCTTAAAAGTGTGACTTATACTCTGGAGCGACTTATATATGTTTATTTTCTTCTTCATTATACATTTTTTGTGTTCCTTTGTCTTATTCTCCGGAGCGACTTATAGTCCAGAAAATAACGTAAATCATGTGATGAAAATTTTGTTTATAGATCTAAAAAACATATTTAATGCAAATTACAGCAAGTTCTATGAAAAATATTCCAATAAAAGAAAATAATGTGGGTTTAAAATGAAAACTTGAAAGTTGATCTCTACAATTTAGACCAGTGATTCTTAACCTTTTTGGAGGTACCGAACCCCACCAGTTTCATATGCGCATTCACGGAACCCCTCTTTGGTGACATTTTTTTTTTTTAATCTAGAAACAAGTTTTTTACTGGTACACAAAATGAGCCGTGCATGAACATCACCTTGTTCAAAACCAACAAAATGGATAAACTCACAACAAATTACATACCTGAAAATCAGTGTGACTTCTGCTGCTGCCTTTGAGAGACCAGTTCAGATATGCGTGGTTTCACCTTGGCGAGGGCCACTCTCATGTCATTTTCACAGCAAAGTCTGTTCCTTTTCTTTATTTTTATGTCCAGCAACCTCGAAAAGGATTGCTCACAAAGATATGTCGTAACAAATGGTATCAAAAATTTGACACCGACAAGCTGCACCGTTTGCAGCAGCTTCTTTCGGTTTTGGCAGAACCGCATAAATCATAACGGTTTCTACTTGGAACCGAACTTCGGTGCCCAAACCTACTGTCGAACCCCTGAGATCAACCCATCGAACCCCTGGGGTTCGATCGAACCCAGGTTAAGAACCACTGCTTTAGACTTATTTTCAGGTTCAAAAATGTATTTTTTTTTATTTTACCTTCATTTAAACACATTAAAAGGCAGTGAGATCAAAATCTCTTTTCAAGATGTCCCAAATCAAATCAATTTAGGGTATAGAAGAAAAATAAGTACAGAAATAATATATATAGAAAAGGAAATGAAAAAAATAGTTATTTAAATTACAAAAAACAACTAATATTGTATAAATGTGCTAGTGCAATCACTAAACCTAACATGCATGAGGTGTTGGTTGAGGAAAAACTAGCTGAGATCAGAGAGAACTAAATTAAATTCGGGATAAGAAGGGGCAGAATTTGTCAGTAACAAAAGACAAACCAGATTAAGTGGTCCAGACTCATAAGGAAGGCTGGTTTCACTCCGGGTTCTGCTCTGGAGCTGATTATAGAGGAACCTTCTTAGAAAAGCTTGACGATCCTCTTCACTTTAACTCATCAATGATGTCAAAGGTTTCTTCAGAAACTCTTTCTGCACAATACTTTTCAACAATGTCAGAATATAAACATCTCAAATATAATCTCCATTTGAGGATTAATGAAGGATTTTTTTAGATTAAACTGACTAATCCTAACAGGTTCCTTTCATTCATTTTGATAGTCGGCTGTGAATCCTGGAGTGAGATAAATGAGGGTAGAGACTATCAACATGATCCTGTTTACATCCTTAAATGGTGATTTTAGTTGAAGAGAATGAGAAGGCAGCAAGGACTCATGGGTAAAGAGGTGGAGGAGCCCGCAGGCTCAGTAAAATACTGCCCTCCCTTCCAACTCTGCTGAGGTAGACGACTGAAGATGGAGAGCTGAGAGTTAATGAAAGCCCCGTCAGCACGGACAAAGGAGCGAGGTAATAATGAAGAAAGACGTGTGAGACAGCAGCACAACAAATGATTTAGAAAGAGGAGAGCAGAAGGGAGAACTTAAGAGGAGAATTCTGCAAAGATTGATGTTTATTGGCGAGGAAGCGGCCTGCAGGGCTTTGAGTCAGATCAGCTGCAGAGGGGCCACAACCAGCAAAGTGTGGCGCACGCCGCCGACGCCGGCCTCCGTGTGCACATCAACTGCAGCTGGAAATTCAATTATATGATAATTCACAGTACAGTTCAAATTCAGGGGAGCCGTTAGGATGCACTCAGAGACGACAGCCCCATCACAACACATTCATCAACACCATTAGCATAGAAATAAGTTTCTGTCCTGCGACTGGAGCCGCAGAGAGGCTCTCACTGTCAGAGAAGAGGAGATGCTTCACTCCATCAGAAATCTTTGGCACAAAAAGATCTGGGAATTAATTACATTTGGCCTCTTCAAGTTGTTGCAGTTTGAACACTATTAAAGATTCATGTCTTCCATCTGAGGTTACCGTCTGATGGGCTTCTTGTTGAAAATGTCTCTCTAAGTTTTGTAAAAATCAAATTGACTTTCAGACAAATTTCAGACCTGATGATGCAGAACATGTTTAGAGACTTTAAATGTTTCAACTTTCTCTAGGATTAAAGAAATTAAGACAATCATCTCCCTTAAAAAAAGCTGAGTTTTAATTCAATCCAGACATATTTATGAATTGTATGCATGATCTAATTTATTTCATAATCGACCAATGTTCAGTGGATTGATTAGGTACGGTGTCCCTGAAGTGCCAATCACATTAACAGATTACTCAATGTAAGAACATATTAATGATCAAGAATATTAAAAAAGAAATTGAAAAAAAAATTCAGAAACCAAAATGCAATAAAAAATAATTAACAAAATAAAAAGGAAATATTTAGAAAACAGAGGTAATTTCCAGAAATCAAAATAAAACAATAACAAATGAAATAGTTACTTTAGGACATCACTGATTGGATATTAATGTTAGTTCAACTCTTCAACAGAAAGTTGTTTTTTGACCCCGCGACAGAGAGGGTTGCCTTTGCCCAACAGTAGCTCTGATAGGCTCCAGCAACCTTGTAACCCCCAAAAGGGATTCAGCAGTCTAAGAAAATGGATGGGTGTTCTCATAGAAGTTACTACGGAGTAACATTGATTGTGGAGATGAAACCACCGAACAGCACAGATGTTTGTATTCTACTGTCATACATTTGTAATTAAACTACATGGAATTACACTTGTAGCTGCAAAATGAATTAATTACTTTAAAGGCACAGAAACACCCCCATGTTTTTCTGTTGTCTCCAAACACACAAATGCAGAGAGTTCAAATTTCTCACAGAAAGTGCAGAGAACAGTCTCAGTTTGAGGTTCTTCATTCTGCTTTTTAAACTGCAGCTATGAGACCCTGTGACTCATTCGGGGAGACTGAGCTCTTCTGATAATGTTTCAAGTATTCCTCTTAAATCCTGTTGTCAGTTAGTCACAACTCATATAAGTAAAAACATTTGAGTTTTGAAATATGAGAAGCAATATTTAGTTAACACTTATTCTTGTGTGTTAAAAGAAACCGTATATTAGAGGACATAGGCACTCTGAAGAGAATTCACCCTCAGAAAAATGTAATTGGAAAAAAACAAGTCTTGAGCTGTTAAATGGTTAGTAGTGCCTATAAAGCTGCTCTTTAATCCAAATAATTCACTATTTTATTTAAAAATATGTTTTGCATAATTAAAATTTTCCTTAATATTTACTTTAAAGTAGAAATTCACAAACTAACAATTAAAAATTAAGGATGTACTTTACAATCATATATTAATGCATTTACTAACATGATTCTCTTTAATGTTGACATTTAAAGTTTTAATTTAATAGGATTTCTGTTCCATGTCAGTAGGGAGCTTGAAGGAAACAAGAAAACACAATTTCCCTTTAGTTATAGAACTATGCTTTGTCATTCATGAATCACTCAAACTGTTTCAAATCAACAAGATCCTGTAACAGTTTGTCTCCTCGGGGGATGAGAGAAACCTGTGAGGCTTTTTCTGTCCCTTAAGGCCAAAAAACCTGAGAGAAATGAAATAAATCTTCCAGACGAGTCTGTGAAAAGAACAGAAGAAGATGTATTTTAGCTGTAGAGAAAGATTTACAGGACATTATAACTTTGCCGGAACACAGGAGTGTGAAATTTCAAAACCATCTAGATGAAGGGATCAGAATTTCTGAATCTTGAGTTTGTATAAATGATTCTAAAATCCGAGAGAACTAGACTAAAATATTCCAAATTCAGTTGCAGCAAGAGGCTCAGCTGTTCTTGACAGAATTTGGATTTTAGAAGCTGAATTCACTGAAATATGCAGAGCAATAATGTGTGGAAGCAGATTTCATCCAGATCATTCACTTCAAATCCATTCATCCTTGACTAAATGAAGTTATGAAACACGTTTATTACCTAAAAGAAGACAACATTCTTCCTCATCTTCAGACAACTTTAACCCAAACTCTTCTTCCTAAAAGCTGCTGTTATCCAGCGCTGCAGAAGAACAGTCACATATTTAGTCTGACTTTTTAAATATATATTTATTTTCAGGCTGTTAGTTTGTTAGATGAAAGTTTGAGGTTTTATCCCATCAAGGAGCAATCCTAAATTAAAGCCGCGATCGGCGTTGGATGGCCCGCAGTCGCTACCCGCCCTCACCCTCGCTACCCGCCCTCTCCCTCGCCGCCCACCCCTACGCACAATCGCCACCCTTGCTGCCCGCCCCTATGCACCATCGCTGCCCTCCACGCCCACCTTTGCCACAAGCTCACCTGCTAAGCAGCCCCTATGCACCACTAGTAATTTCATAAGAATTGGACCAACAAAAGCTGCGTTTCACCTTTGTAAAATTCACAAAATGTCAGATTTCGAAGCAAAATGGCTGCCAAGTCGTAGGTCGTGGAGCCATCCCATAATAATGTAAAAATTAGCCATGGATATATCCAGTAAAGCTATGTTGGTTTAGTTCGCGAATTCTGAACAAAATTTTTGTTTTTGCTGAGTCAGCAGGTCAATTAGGGGTTGTTGTAGACTCGAGCTGAGGACATGATTCTCAAGTTTTGTGAAAATCGGACAAACAAAAGTGACGCTTTCCCTTATTGTGGAAAAACGTGAAAATCGTCATTTCTCTGACTTTGCCACAAGATGGCCGCCCAGCCGTAGGTCGTGTGGCCATCCCATAATAATTTCAAATGTTCCTGGGCTTATCCCCGACACGTGTCATGGGCTTTTGTTTGCGTGTTTCGAAATATTTTTTTTGGCCCCATAAGCGATTTTTGGCCCATTCATTTTTTCAACGAAAACTCTCGCTGTGTTCTCCTTGCAGTCAGTAGACTGCTGCTGCGGGCCATAAAAATTGAGTTATTTTGAGGATCTTTTGACTACGGCAGGGGTCCGCAACCTTTAACAGTAAAAGAGCCATTTGGGCTAGTTTTCTACTGCACAAAACCTAGAAGGAGCCGCAGAGATTTTGATCTTTAAGGAATTTGGATTTGCATTCATGACCTTCTTTTTGTTTATTTTTTTTAATAATTTGAATTATATCTATTTTTTGGCATGAACAAAAAGCGAAAAAGCTAGCCTGTTGCTTAATTACTAGCTAACTCCTGAATAGCCGAAAATTCCTCACTGAACCTAAAAACTCCAATAGATAACAATTAGACTAATTGCTAAAATACCAGCTAAATTCCAAATTAGCATAAAATTTTAATTAGAGGTCAAATTAACAAAAAAAAAAAGCTAGCCCGTTGCTCAATTAGTAGCTGAACTCCTACAGCCCAAAATTCCTCTGTAAACTAAAACAGAATTAGCCGAAAACATCACCATGTTGCTAAATTATTAGCTGAACCCCAAATTAGCATACAATTGTTCAGTAAACTAAACAAGTCAAAAATGTTGCTAAAATAGAAGCTAAACTCTAAATTAGCCTAAAAACCCCTAGTGGATAACAAATTAGCCAAAAACGTTAGCACGTTGCTAAAATAATAGCTAATCTCCATTTTTTTTTAAATGACTGTTTAATTTTTCTTCAGCCAGAGAGCCACCCTGGAGAGATAAAAGAGCCGCAGGTTGCAGACCCCTGGACTACGGTTACTGAGTGCAACCGTGCAGCAACAAACATACAGGTTTTTCAGCAAATTTGGCAGGTGTGAGATTAAAATTTAACCAGATGGTGGTTAAAATTTTACAATAATCTGACAAATTTTTCTTTAAAAATTGACATGAGTCAGTGGGCGCCTGGGTACATTTTGAGGTCACATGGTGGCAGAGCAGTGACAGGCACTGATGACGCCATTACGAAATCGTGGGACAGCTGGGCGGCCACAGGTCAGTAGAAGCCGGATCACCGATCAGCAGCATCTCTTACTGGTTGATGTGTAAATGTCTCCAGACGGCGAAGGCCACATCAAGAATCGCAGGCCGTCAACCCCCCAGTACCCTGAGGGTATATAAATAGCGAGCCATTCTGCCTGGTGGCCGCCATCTGCATTCATGACCCTGCCATTTTTTTACTAAAAATGATAAATCTTGAAGATTCTTGGAGTTATTTTTTGGAGATATGGACACCATGTTGGAGTTAGACGACGTCAGTAATCAGTGATCTGAGACAATAGGTGTATTTGAGATGACTTGCGCCTCGCCTGGATCGTCGACGAGAGGGAAAGGCGCCCAGGATGAAGACTGACCGCGGGCTGAACAGAACAGGAAGTCGGGGTTTGTCCTTAACATTCCGTTGAATTTTAATATTCCTCTCCCCCTTAGTGTGAACTTCACTTTCATGTTTTTTAGAACAATTTTCAACATCTGTCCACAGACAACAGATCAAAAATAGACGCTGGGTTAATTTAATGTCCTCTGGTCCAAAGAAATAAATAAAATTTGAATTAAAGTTAACTTTTCAAAGCAACAATAAGACGTAAAACCACAGATTATTTGAAATCTTGTTCATTTTCTCATCAGTGATTCAGTATTTCAAGAAAGTTTTACAAAATGTGCGGAATTCCTTCATTTAGTCCCAATCATTTCTGATCAGAATCACATCAAAGTACAAAAACTACCAGGACACTGTTTCCCACAATGCATTGTTTTGTAGTCAACCAGGTGGCTTGTAGCCAGCACAGCACCAGATTTCCAGCTGCAGCCGCCTGGATAGGCGCCTTGCACCCGCCTCTTTGTCACGATATTTTCACAATGATTGTCAAGTGACGTCTGAGTCAAAGCTACCCAGCATGCACCACAATGCAGGTGATCTGCACAGCGCTGCGTCCGCCTGCATGATCTCAAACACACCTATTGGTTTTATGACAACCACTGTAACCAATCAGGAGAGAGCTTGTTGGAGGTCCACACCCCTACTCCTTTAAAACAGTCTCTGGAGAATCAGTCAAACGTCTCAAGTGTTCAAAGTGAAACAGCATATTTTATTGAGATTTCTGATTGGTCAGATCATAAATTCATGAAAAAAAGTAGAATTAGCAAAAAGATGTTAAGAAACATGTATCGGAGCAAGAATAGTCATATTGACTATTGGAATGACTGAGTAGATGTTAATTTCTCTATAGAAGTCTATGGGGTTTTGGCTTCTTGGAACCAGCAGGTACTTCCTGTTTGGAACGCCAGGAGGGAGGAGCTTCTCAGTCCAGTTCTTATAAAGTCATTGGGTATTAATCAGTCTGGAAAGAGTTATAAAATCAGATCAATTGTCTCAGAACTATTATTATCTAAGAACCCAAAGGGTTAGAATTTAAATCCTTTTTGGAACACAGGTTTGAAGATAAAAAATATATTGATTTTATGTTTCTACTCTAAAGCTAGAGCAACAAACTTTTAATTTCACCATCTTTTCTCTTTACATTGACTTTTTTCTGTGTTTGCATCCTCCACATCACCCAGATCTTCAAACCCATCATGGCTGCTGTGATTTATTAAATCTCCATTTTTTTGCACCAGGTTGGTGAAAAAGTTCAATCTGAGGACAAGCAGCAGAATTTTAAAGCGTCCCTAAAAGACAAAAAAAAGCTCCCTTTTCTCCTTTAGCCAAGGTCTCTGCTGGCTCGCCGCCTGGCTTCCTCTTTGAGAACACCTCAAGGCCGGACATGCAAACAAATGCTCCACCCTGCAGCGTCTGTGCTCTGACACTGATATGTGTGGCTCTGCCAGCACGCTGTCGAGCCGCGCAGGAAAATCTCTCGAGCGCGCCGAACAACTAAACAACTGCTGTTTGAGTTGTAGCTGTATTAGCATACGAGAGGAGACCTTCACTTTAAATGAACAGTGCAGACGTGGACTCACTGTGTGCATGATAATGACTGCATGTTTGCATTAGAAAATCAGACATTTGAGGTAACATTATGCAGCAGTTTACTCAGAATTACTCTGAATTAAAAAAATATATATATTTCAGATTTTCTGTCTTGCATGAAAAATAATCTTATTTAAAAAGTTTATACCAAAAATAATCAGTTTGAGAAATCATGTCATAATGATTATGTATTTATTAGTGTATTTTCTTTCTTTAAAAACTTGCTTGTAGTTCTCACAGCATGCCGATGGATCCACTTCAACCAGGATCATCATGTCACCTCAGATGTCTGGTTCTTCATTCCTACAGATCATATCAGGAAATTCTTACTTTGAGAATGTGCTAAGTCTTTTTGGGAAAAGCAGACGCGATGTTCTGAAAGTTAGTTTGAATAAAACCCCCCGCACATGACAAGTTCAGGTAAAAGCTCATCATAAACTCTAGTCCTCATGAAATACAGCATAATAAAGATACAAGAATGTTTGAATAAATGCAAATATGTCCCATTTGGAATGAACACTAAACCATTTTTTTAAATTTAAGAGAAACTAAAAACACTTAAATTCTGGAAGACAGCACCTCAGCAAGAATTTTACACACAAAATCCAAATATCTAAACTATTTTCCACTGAAGAATAGTGTTCAGGAAATATTTTCACCTTTTCTTGTTTTGTTTTTACTGTTTTATGACGTCTGAACTGCATTTCACATCACTCATTATAAAAAAGGAAAAGGACTATTTTTGTCTCAACAAAAATTGCATTGAGTTATCATTATTTATACAATTTGCAGAGTTGCTGATGGTTTCTTACTTTAGTTTCTTCACATAAAAACAGGTACTTGTAAAAATGATGGATGAATTAAAATTCCTAACTTCCCAATCGTTCATAATAAAGGTGTAATCAGGTGTTATGTCCTGGTGGAGTTTTTGATGGAAAGACTGAACACAAAAACAATAAAAAGACTTCATAAAGCTTCATAAATGAGTTTCTTCAGTGTTAGATGATGGGTGCACCAGCTTCCTTTATAATTCATCTGATTGTTGTATTCAGAAGGTAATTCCTGCAGATAATATAAGTGTTAAGACGCACAGAGGAAACATGAATTATTGATCGTTAGCTTTGTGTTTTGATTCTTTGAAAATGATTTTCCTGCGTCTTTTCTGGGACGGATGACCCGCAGACACAAACACCTCAAAAAAACACAGGAGGAGAGGCAGTTTTATAACTTTGAGCACAGCGCCCTCTGCTGGACTGTCACAGTAAGTGTGATTAAAAATAAATAAATAAATGAAGGGGTGACATTATTCATCCCATAAGGGGAAACTCGATGCCATCAGCAGCATTTACAATAACGTGCAAAAGGAATTTGAAAAAGGAACTTTAAAAATCGCTGACCTTCTGAATTGGTCCAGGAGCGGGTGGAAGGGGCGGGCGGTGTAATCCAGGAAGCTTCACAGTTTCTTCAGCATCCTTCTTTTTAGTGAAGTAAATGAATATTGAAGATATACTTAGTGGATTTGATTGCACTGAATGAAAAAGTCAACTATTTTCTTATTGCTTTAAACTGGGGTCATGATCTGACAGCATATGTCCCAAATGTTCCAGAATAAATCAGATTACTTTAATCCAAGTAATCTAACCAATGGAATGATGACTTTAGTTGAGTTACTTTTACTTACAAAAGAAACTCAGACATGAGGCATGTTTCCTGATTTCTTAGAGTAGGGAAACTACATTCATCAATGATACTACAATGAACCAAATTGGTTCACAATCCTTGAATAAATAAAAAAAGTCTTGAAACATATTTTTTTTCTCTTCTTTTTGAACTGTAGAATGATTTCAAAGTTCTTTAAGAGTTTGTTTAAAAAAATTAAATGAAATTGTGTGTAGATGTGTGTCGAGTCTTTTTCCAGAGATTTTTAAAGACATAACCGTGACAGCTGCCTTTGACACAATGAACCAAACAACTTTCTGACAGTTTTAACAAATAAAGAACATGTTAAGGATATTAACAGATCTTTTTTTTCTTCCAGGAAATTCCTACAGATAAAAGGAACCAACCTAGAACCAACCAATTCCAATTCCGCCTTTCTGTGGCACCAGGAACATGTGAGGTCAAAGGCACAGAAAGGTCATTGAGGACGGGGTCAGTTCTATCAGAGACTTTCCCAGATCTTGACCTAGTGGGGTAGGTAAGCAGGCTGGCCAGCAGCCCCCCCCTCATGTAGCATTCTCTGCTACAGACATTTGACATACACTACTCACAATAAGTTATTTCTTTAAAAAAACATATTTATTATATATTTTACTTTCATTGTGTCTTAGAAACAGATCAGACGCACTGATCAGAGAGTATTTTGTTGTACTTGTAACAATGACAACAATAAATAAAATCTAATATTGTTATTTGCACAAGTGTTTTTCTTTTTTGATCCGATTTTTTCTTGAATTATTTAATGTTACTTAATAAATAAGAAGAAAAGCAATTTTCATTCCTTTGAATTTTTAAATTTATAAATAATACAGAAGGACCAATTATCAAAAACTAATCATGTTAGTGGCGAGTATTTCCACCATTTGCTGCAATGACAGCTCGACAGTGACGTCTCCTGCTCCTCATTATAGGCCTATTTTGCTCTGAGGCGTTCCACTTTTTCACAAATTCTACACATCATTCTGTCAGGTCATTTGGGGGTGGGATACGATCTCTGTATCAGCTGGTCCCACATGTGCTCTACGGGGTTCAGGTCAGAGCATAGACTGTATAATCAATGGACATAGCAACCACTCTCTTCTTGCGTTCCAAATAGGAAGTACCCACAGGTTGCAAAAGTCCAATAGATTTCTATTGAGTAATAAACAGTTATCACTCAGTCATATTATTTTTCAGAATGACCATTGATCTGATACATTCTTCTTAACATTTTTTTCCAAATCCTATTTTTTTAAAAGATACTTTTTCTTTATCGCAATTGAAAAACTGACCAATCAGATGCCTTAGTAACAGCATGTGGTGCCCTCTGGCCCCGCCTCCAACATTTGTTTGACAGATTCCCCGATCCACTTTCAGTTGGAGGGGTGTGGACTTCGAACAAGCTGGAACAAGCTTACTCATGATTGGCGACTGTAGTTCCTCTAAAAACGTGACTCAGACCGACTCGGATCGATCAGTTCCGACGGGTTACAAAATGGCGGAAGACGTGTCAGGAAGTGACGGAGAAGGCTCTGGCCTGATTTTGCGAGGGCTGGGGGTAAGGCATTTTCAAAGGGGGACGTCAACACCTTGCTTTGTCCAGTTCTTATGAACTGTCAGTGGGTCAGAGGTAGTTGCTGGTTCTACCATATGAGGCACTCCTACTTCCTGAAATCCAGATGTGACAACGCTGGCATGTGGTGGAGCATTATCATCCATGAGCAGAAAGTCGGAGATGTTCTGGGGGAAATAGGGGGAGATGATGGTTCTATGATGTTGCTGAGATAAAAACATGCAGTGCAGTGACTGGACCATCTATAATAGTTGTTGATTCCTACCCAGACTGTTGCACCAGTAAACCCTGATGACCACGTTGACCTCGCCATATTGCTCACCTCGTCTTCTCCTGCAAAACTGACAACCATCATTTCTGTGGAAGGTGGCCCAACACTCATCAGTGAACAGACCATTGCTGCATTGTTCAGGTCACATGGTCTTGTACTGCAAACGTTCACAGTCTTAGTGCCAGTGGAGTCGGCTGCATATTCAAGTCAAAGTGGTGGAGTCAGTTGTGAAGGGTTTGTCTGGAAACCCTAGTACCCCTCACATCTGGTAGATGGAGTTACAGCTGTGTGGTGTTTGCTAAACCATGTCTTTAGGTACTGGTCATGATTGTGGTCAGCCACTGGTGGGGCTCTACTGCTGGCTCTGTCACAAAGTGAGACTCACCAAGTTCACCTGCTACATCTCACTGCCAACCAGAAGGTACGCAATGCAGGTGGTGCTGCTCGTCTGTTAAGCGATGGCGTGTGTTTATGGCTATTTGAGTGAACTTGGAATGACTTACTGGCCCTCAATAAGTAAGAAACACTGTAAACAGAGAGACCGTTATGTAGAAAACATAACTATTATCATAATACAATACGCTCCCCATCATATTTCTCCATGAGACAGATTTAACCTCCTCGCGTGTCTGCTATTAACGGGAGTTCTGCATCATCAAACCCAACAGAACATCAGTCACTGTCTCACACACACAGGGCCGGCCCTGGATGAAACGTGATTGGACTGTGTTTCAGAGCCCTGACAGTGGGTGGAGTTGATGCCCCCCACAGTCATAGGGGAGGAGTCAAGCTTCCCTGGACTATTTCTCAGGAAGGGGGAGGAGTGTGATTTCCAGGTAGTTTGAACACACCTTCCGGTCCTCTTCTTGAAAAGAGGAACCACCACCCCAATCTGTCAGTCCAATAGTACTGACCCCAACCACCATGCACTGCTGCAGAGAGGTGTCAGCAGAGACGTGTCAGCAGAGACGTGTCAGCAGAGACGTGTGAGCAGAGACATGTCAGCAGAGACATGTCAGCAGAGACATGTCAGCAGAGACAGTCCCAAACAGTCATCAGGTACTCGGGGCGGCCTCC
>NC_050526.1:13445920-13510336 GCF_002922805.2 Oryzias melastigma | reverse complement strand
AAAAAAAAAAAAAAAAAAAAAATGTCACCAAAGAGGGGTTCCGTGAATGCGCATATGAAACTGATGGGGTTCAGTACCTCCAAAAAGGTTAAGAATCACTGCAATAACCTCATATCCCGCAAACTTGTGAAGTGAAACAAACATTGTGTTTATGACCGAGTTTATCACGATATCCCAAACTTATTGGGAGTAGTGTCAACGCTATGAAACTCTCAGTTCCTGAATGTGCCACCACGACGATACTGATGACACCCTCTGAGTCTCGGTTGCTTCATTCCACAGTTTCACATGAGTTCCTGGGGTCACAAACCGCAGACTCTCTTGTGACCTCTGTGACACACTCAAGACGTAGAGCTCAGGATCTCAGTGATGTCCGACCTACTGGACGCCGAGGTTTCTTTTGGTAAAGCTAGTTTCTGAGGTCAGGAGCTTAGGGCCATGCATGAAGAGGTTGGACTAGTAACACTCGTGGTCTCTGCTCTTTCAGCGTCAGTCACCCTGGTGAACCAAGGCAGGTGATCAGTGTCTGATTTTGGTGATGAATTTTCCTGGTAAAGGAACTTAAGATATACAGGATAATAAAACTAAACTAAATGACTTCTTATTGGGTTTTTTTTTTTTTTTTACAAAACATAAAATAAAAATAATAAAATGACATTTAATTGATGTCAATTAAACTTGAATCAAGTTTCTACATCACATTAAGTTCCCAGAGTCCTGTTTACAGTAAACAGCCAGTCTATCTTTGCATTTCTCAATAAGCCGATCAATAGGACCACATGAGGCTGTGGGGACTCAGGAAGGTGACAGACCTCCACCTCACAAGGGACAAATACGTTTGAATGGTTACTCATTCTGTCCCAGATGAACCGGAGTTCGTCCGGATAGGTGAGGAAACTGGAACAGAGAGGTTCTGACTTGAACCGCTCCCTTTTACAGCAGATGATGAGGATGTGATGGAAAAATCAGGAGGTCATTTGAAAAGACATGACTTTTTACTGTATCTTCAGTCTTACTTACAAATGAGTTCAGTCTAGCAGTCATAGACCTCAACCTTGTTACTCTTTGGTGGGTTGATAAACTTTATTCTGTTCAATGAGCAGAAATATATCTTTCAACATGGCAGAACACATTAAAATTCAATTCAGTTAATACAATTTACTAAAAGAAAAGACCTAAAATAGTATAAAAATTAATAAATACATAAAAAAATCATAAAATTACACATTTATAAAAAGATGACACAATCTTTAGTGACACAGTCTGTCTCAGCCCCAACCCAGTCAAGCCCCCTCTCCTTATTGAGACTTTTGGTCACAATAAATAGCTTAAATCTTTGTCTGCTTGCTGTCTCTACTTTGATCTTTCAGACCAGTTCTTTACAACAGGGTGGGACTGTCGGCTGGAGTAAGCCAGCACTCGTTTCCCATCATCTCTTTGTTTACGCTCTTACAGCCCCTCAAACTCCCAACGTTTCTGGTGCAACAAAACCAGTGCACAATATTAGAGCTACATTCATCGTACAGTTTAGATCCAGATTCCAGCTCAGATGAGGAAAATAAAGACGTGCATGGATCTATTTATCTGCAAGTGGATCCATTAGAACCTACAAGCTTTTTTCCAGCAGTATTTTATTTGTTGCTCCTATTTAAAGAAATAGGCAGAAATGTAATTTTAAGCTTGTTTTTGTTCGTATATGTCCTGCTCCATCATGAGAAAAATGCTTCCAAATTCATTGGAGAGGGTCTTTAGAGAGCCTGTTCGTTGTGCCTGTGCCTTTAAGAGCGCTGCTGTCTCTCTGTGGCACTAATCAGCCCTCATAGCGGAGGCGCATCATCGCTGCTGATGTGGAAATTCCTCCTTTGTGGCGTTTAAAAGCCCCGCACCGATGAGGGAATGATGTAGCCCTGCGCTCCAGCACGACCACGTTCAGCAGGCGCGGGCGGTGCGTGTCTTTTAAATGGGAAATCTGTTGGGCAGCTGGCGTTTCAAGGAGCCCAGCACCATAGAGGAATGCGACTCGACGTGGGGGTCGGACTCGGAGGGCGAGGAGCCGCCAGCTGAGGATGACAGCGGGATCTCCGACTCCATCAGCCCGGCGGAGAGCGAGCGGGCCTCGGGTCAGGCGGGGGACACCTCCCCTCAGGTGCGGAGGCGGGGGGGTCGATGCGGGGGGGATGATGCGGGAGGATGCAGCCTCCGGCGGCGCGCGGTGTGACGGCAGCATCATCCATCCAGCTGAGGATGCTGCTCTCACACACAAAGGTCGCACTCCGGCGTGGAAACGGAAAACATGCAGGGATGCACTGCGGCGTTTAATGTCCTCTGGAAAAACCTGTTCTTGTTCAAGTCCAAACCATTTTGGAGCTTTAACCTTGAAAATATTCCTTTGTGTTTTGCTCAACATCTTTACATTTTTATGTTTTTCTCCTCAAGACTGTACGTATTGATTTAAATTAAACTTTAGCTAACTCTTAAAGGTATTGTCCTATATCATCTAAAGGAATAATAAAACATATTCAAGTTTTTTTTTCTTGAATCAAGTCGAGATGAGTTTATTTCATCACATTTCTCATGACCCAGATTAGAAGCATCCCGTAGATGGAGGCATGCTTTACACTCCTGTGAATTGCTCTCCTTTGTCAGAGAGAAATGCGTGGTGACAGCCGCCGACCTCAAAAGCAACGTCTGTGCTTTTAATCCAGATGGACGGGCACCTGTTTTACTTGACTTTTGTTGGATGTTTTTATTTTTTTTCCTTTTTAATCTCTCGTCATTGCTTCATCTCTCAGCTGACTGATTCTCCAGAGGCAGCTCCAAAGATGAAAAGGAGTTTCTACGCCGCCAGGGATCTCTACAAATACCGCCACAGCTATCCGGTACATACCCCGCACCTATGAGGCATTCAACTGCTAACTTTTGGACTGTTTGTTTACTTCTTCTGTGCTTTTTTTCAGAACTTTAGAAAATCCCGGCAGCCTAACGAGTACCGAAACCTCCGCTTCTACATGAACAAGATCCCTCTGGTACCTGATGGTAGGATCTCTGGACAACACACAAACAAAAACAAATAAACAAATAAAAACACTCAACTGAAACCAGGTCAGAAGACACAGGAATATACCTTCAATCAAACTCATTTTGACAGGTGACCTTTAACCCTACACCATCAATCAGTTTCAAAGGTGACAGATGGCCTTATATAAATATTATAGGAAATTTATATTAAAATATATCTTTAATCGGAAATAAAATAATTCAATGGTTATTATTTGAGAAGACTATTTTCTTAATAGTTCTGTTTAAATTATAGTCGGATACATCCACCTGCATCTGAGAGGGGAAAATATATAAAATAAAATTTATCATAAGCTATCTGTCACCTGTTAAATTAGTTGGATTGATGGTGTAGGGTCAAAGGTCACCTGTCAAAATGACTTGGATGGAAAGTCTATTTCTGTCTTCTCAGGTCAGTTCAGCAAGTGGCCACTAGGGACACTTATTGCGTGAATGTCTCAAAGCATTCACCTTTCCGTATGTTTTTCGGCACGTAGAAACTCAATCACGCTTTCAGCGATTTCAGCAATCTTGAAATCAAAACGTTCAGTTCGTTCAAGATTTTACCGCTTGTACTTTTGGTATTCATAAGCTTTACAGTTTTTGAAATACTGAGCAAAATATCACCCACAGGAAATGAATGTGAAATTGCTTAAATCCTTCAAAAACTTTGTGCACTTTGAAATTTGTGAATTTCTGTTATTTCTTGTTGATTCCAGCTATGCAGAAACCATTCAAACTTTAAAATGTTCAACAACTCCTGGGCTTTTAGGGTAATTTGTAATTCAGCTTTTATTTTAGTAACATGCTAGCTGTTTTTTAATTAATTTAGACATTTTTTCCAGTTTTTTAGGCTAATTTGGAGTATAGCTAATATTTTAGCATCATGTTTTGGAAACATTAGACATTTTTGCTTTTTTTTTTTTGGCCAAATAGGCATTTAGCTAATATTTTAGCAAGCTTTCGACTTCAGCATTTTCAGCTATCAGCTTCAGCGTTTTTAGCTATCTAGCATCTTCACCAGCCACATTCATCTTACAGCATTCACACTAACTTTATTGCAGATAATGCCATATATCTAGATAGTTCTTATTTTTGCTAATGCACAATCCAACTTGAGAACAGAAAAAACGTGCACACATCCTAATTTCAAAATCTCTAAAAGCAGGATTGTTGATTAATGAAAACAATTATACAAAAACATTTAGAAAACCTTTGATTGTTTTCACTTTTTTTCAACATTTGTCATCAACACTGTGTTACAACCAATTGTCAGCCTCTGTTCGGCCTTTTTAAAAAATATTTGGTTCAAGCAATATAGATAATTTCTTGATCTACAGGGAGCTAAAACCAAAGTTAACAAACCAGTGGGTCTCTTAACCGCACCTAACGTGCATTTCCCACACAACTGATCCAAATCTGCAGAACTATCCTATACTTCTATTGCGTTTCCTTCCTCAAAGGTCCAGTGAATCACAGTTTTCACCCATGCACCCACACATTCAAACAATCTATAAACACCAGAGCCAAAGTGAGGTTCAGTGTCTTGGGCAGAGCATTGAAGGGCAGGCAAGGAGCTGAACCTGCACCTCCTCTGCACCATGCTCGCCTCTGTAATGCAGATGGATGCATCATGTGATGTTGAACGTTCCGAAGTTTGCTTCATTAACTTTCTGTTGCTTAGTAGGCCTAAAATCATATGGGAATTACAAGCAAACCTGCATTTCTCAACACACAGTCATAAATTGTGTCTCCAAAAGTTATTGATTCATTATTTCCCATTTTCAGAAACATTTTTGGCCCAAATCCTGGAGTTTGTAAATGTAAAAAAAAAAAAAATCTAACTTCAACTCCATTTAAGTTCAAATACCACAAATTGAAGATCTTTCTTCCAGCTCTAAAACTCCGTCTGGCGTTCTTCATCTGTTTGAATGAGACACAGCTTTCCCTAAAGGCTTGAGCAGGAATCCATCCCAGCTCTCTGTGTACGTGCTGCCGCTTGGATCCAGTATCTTTTTGGCTCATGAGAGAACAGAAAGCCGTTTGTGGTTTTCTGAAAAAGCAGAAAAAATGCTCTTAAAAAAGTCATTGTAGTTCAGGAAGCTACTTTGCTGCTTTATTATGACAAGAAAAAAAACACAGTCAAACGAGATTATGCCATGAATTTAGATTCAAATAAATAATTTTCTTAGTAATTACTGTTATAAAGAACTTGGACTGCACCTTTATGCACGTTTACGTTTTGTAATATCCCAATTTTGGAAAGTTCATTTTTAAAAAGTCAAGATATTATAAAAAAATGAATCTGCAAAAATGTATTTTAGTGCAGCCGCTCTAAATTGGGTGGACTAGTACAACCTGGATGAATGAGAGTCTGCAGGAGTTCTGCACAGCAATTATATATATATATATCTGACCAGGATGTACCAACAGACCGATCAGCTCATCCACATACCTGCAGCAGCTGACAGCTCTTTGTGTTTCTTCAGGCATCTACATAGAGGAGATTCTCACCAAGTGGAGAGGCGACTACGACAAACTGGAGCACAATCACACCTACATTCAGTGGTGAGCAGTGACCTCGTCATCCTTTAGGAGACTCCATCATCCTCAGGATAAATACATTCAATTCAATTCAATTTTATTTATATAGCCCAAAATCACAAAGGAATTTGCCTCATTGGGCTTCAAAATATAAACAATAGTTAAAAACTAAACAGACTAAATAAACTGGTTATCCCTGCCCTTAGACCCTCCCTCCCGGTAAGGAAAAACTCCTAAAAAAACCTGAGTCAGGAAAAAAGAAGAAACCTTAGGGATTCCCACATGAAGGAGAGATCCTATCCCAGGACGGACAGGCGATACCAGAACTATTAAAGAAAGATTAGCTTCTACAACTACGTATCTAGAAGAGTTCATTCAGATAAAGCTGAGGGACAAGTGATGATTAAGACTATAATCAAGATGAAGCAAAAGTGCAGTCCACGACAAACAGTGCTGGTTCTCGCTGGTTTCTGAGCATTCCCTGCTCTATGCAGATGTTCCAGCTTCATTCTCCCGCCGCTGCATGAGCATTAGCATTGTGGGACAGAGATGTTATTTCTACCAATAACAGATTTTGATGATGTCTCTTTGTGAAGTCTTAATGTCGTGGTGTGAAAGTCTTCAAAGTTCCTCCTCTTCGCCTCCACCAGCTGTTCATTTAATCGACTTTAGATTCAATTACACAGAATGTTTTTTCCTGAATTCACATCCCAACTCTTCCTTTCTTTTTATGCACTTGTTGTCTCAATTCAGTTTGAGTGTCAAAAAAGAGATCTGAAAAGAAACCAGCTCTAACTGCATTACATAATATTATTTTTATTTAATGTTTTTACAGTGCAGAAAAAAATGTGTTTTGTAAAAATTCAAATTTCACTTTAAACATGAATTAATGTGATTTGAGCTTTGCTGATTTGACAAGTGATGGCTTAGCTAAAAGAAGGAAGTATTTTGGACGTTTTAATGTTTAGTTGGGTACCAAATATTTTCTTCTAGATTAATTTAGACATCATCTTTTGTGTCTATTTCTCTTCTGTGCCAGGCTGTTTCCATTGAGAGAACAAGGGCTCAACTTCTACGCACACGAACTGACTCAGGACGAGATCAAAGTGAGTGTATTGTGTTTGTGGTTGTGTTGCTATTGTTTCATCTGAACAATGATCATGTTTGTGCCTCTAAAACCCTGCTGCTCCAGACAGAGCTTAGTCCACTTAAATAATTAACAATAACAGGGAGAGCAGAAACAGCATATCTATATAGATTTAAACATATAACCAATTTTATTCTTCCTCTGTCCTGCAACAAGTGTTGCTGGAGCCTATCCCAGCTACTTTAGGGTAAAGGCGGGCCACATTTTGGATAGTTTGACAGTTATTTTGATATATAATGTGTTAGAAAAATGAATGAGCTCTCTATTCGAATTAGTTAAAAACTTTAAGTCCCACTCTGATCAGCCTGTGATCTATTGAGGTCTTTTAATTATGATTATGCTGTTTTTACCTGTTTTTTTTTAAGTATCAGAGTTATTTTAGGACATATTTTCAGTAGTGCGGCAGGAGTTCATTAGAAATTTACCTCTGAGTTGTGGGCGGGACTGTTGGCAGGAACACCCCACCACCACCCTGAGAGCTCATAGAGTTTAATGTTTAAACTATGAGCCAGGACAGACGTTCTCACCTTTATTTGGTTTTGGTTTGATTTTAAATCGCACAGATTCACTGGCAGATCACAGAGTTACAGCTCCAAAATTAATCTGCAGTTTGAAAAAGAGCCTATCTGTGAAAATAAACTGGGTGGGCCACAAGTTCTGTAAGCACAACAGTCCTGCCTACAACTCAGAGGGGAATTTTTAATGAACTTCTGCTGGTTTGCAGAAACTATGTCCTAGAAAACAACACAGAATTTTTTTTTTTAATTTGGCTGAAAGCTGTTTAATCATAATAAAAAGACCACTGGGAACAATTTTAAAGTAGATCGGAGCGGGACTTAGAGGCTTCTTTAGGAAGCAGACTATGTTTAGTTTAGTTTTAACACAACTGATATTTTAAATGAACAACTCAAATCAACTCAACACAAAAAATAATGTAGACCTTGACAAAACAAAGTGATTTCACCAAATAACAAATTTTAACATCAAATGGCATAAAGGGTCAAAACAGAGGTGGTTTAAAGGTGGTTTGAAGGTTGTTTGGCATTAAGAGTTTTCTTCTAACAATAAAACTTCAGCCCTCCACCGACTCTTGTGTTGAATCCTCTCAGGAATTCCAAAGCACTCGTGAAGCAAAGCGGAGGTTTGTTGCTGCCTATTCCATGATGTTGGACTTCTATGGCGTCAAACTGTTGGATAAAAACGGCAACGTCACCCGGGGCCCCAACTGGAGGGAACGGTTCCAGCACCTTAATGAGTAAGTCCTGATTCCCACGCAGAAAACGGAGTAGTTTCTGCTTCCAGAAGCTCCAGCTGAACATTCTGAGTCGTGTTCTGCTGCATGTTCCTCTGTCTGAGGCCCAATGAGAACAGCTAGACACTTCAAGGCCAAATCACATTTGTTCTTCTGAGTAGAGTTTATCATCTGTTTTATCAAGTGCCACTATGTAGCATCTCAATTCATTTTTAATGTAGATTTTTATGAGAACTCTCCAGACACTTTTGAGCCACTGTTGAGTTCGTATGCTTTTTGGGAGAAACTTATGAGAACTAAAGGGACTTCAAAAGTTTTAATCCTTAATTTTTTTTTAAGATCCCACCATAATTACCTGCGGATCACTCGGATCTTGAAGTCACTGGGAGAACTCGGCTACGAGGCCTTCAAAGCTCCACTGGTTCGCCTTTTCCTGGAGGAGTCTCTGTGCAACGGCACCCTCCTTAATATGCAGCACAGCGCGCTGGAGTATTACGTCTACACCATCCGGCTGCCGGCAGCCCGTCGACGTCTGCTGCGTTTCGCCCGCCAACACTACAGGCCTCCCCATGCCTTCCTTTGGGGCCCGCCGCCTAAAAAACGAGGCGGCTCAAGCGTGGGTGCCGGCAGCAGTGGGATCAGAGCTCCTGCACCGACACCGGAGCAACAGCGGCGGGGAGAGGAGAGCACCCCACCTGCAATCTTGTCTTCCCATGATGCCATCATGTGCCAGGAGGTGGCTGGAGGAGGGATCAACGGCTGTACAGAGCTGGGTTCCAGCGGCGCCGGCGTGCCGAGAGCACTGATGCTGGTAGGAGGAAGAGGACAGAGGAGTGACTACGATGAGGCTTTTCCTTTTTAGGGAGCACATCTTTTACATTTTTCCCACTTCAGTTACAAGAACCCGGAGAGGAAAACAGAGAAAGATATTCGGACTGTTACCCACACAATTAGAAGCAATTAAGGGCTCATCATAATCATTGCAAACCAGTTTATAAAGACAATATTCTGAGCCAAAACAGACTACTCTTGGAAACATCTAAGATCAAACATAGATCTAGTGTCAGTCCGGATCTGAAAAAGGTTTCCTGTGTTCCTACCGACTCTTTAGATTCACTTGATGGTGATTTAACTGACAGAAAACGTGTTCAAACGCCTTCCCTATGTTTCTTACACGTTAAACTGACAGGAAAATCTTGATTTTTTGTTTTTGTTTTTTTGTTTTTGTCAACATAGTTTCAGAGGACACAAGGGAAGAGACGAGTAACTGTTGAGCAATACTGTTAGATTTAAAAAAAAAAAAATCCTCCTAACCGATTTATGCACCAACTTTACAGTTTTAATATGTCTAAAAGTCGACACCTGCTCCAGAAATTGTAAAAAAAAAAAACTGCAAATATTCGTAACTTTTCATCTCTTTATATACACTTCCAATAGTGAAGATTTTAATCATATTTTTACCTGTATAAGATGCTGACGGTCAAAAGCAGCTGAATGTGCTGTCACACTTGTTCTCTTGATGCTAACATGCATCAAACCCTTTAGCTCCAGAATTACCTTAATTTAGCATCTAGGACAAAAGGCAAAAACATACATTTTTTTCAAAGTTGGAATAAATTCAGATGTTAAAGAAAAATAATCAGAAAAATACTTAAGACAAAAGCCAGAAAGAAGTGCAACAAGTCAGCTGTGTAATCCTAAATCTTTGTACCTATAGATTTTTATTTAAAAAGCTTATTTAACCATCATCTTCATGTGTGACCAGACTTTACAAAAAGGGTCTTCAATGTAATATTTAGAAACATTTAGTGTTCCTGCACATTTGTTCTCACATCACTATGATTACAGACTTCAATAAGAGACGCGACAAACGTCCTGGTCTAATGTAGCCAGTGTGGCAGTGCCTTAATTTTGTGCATCTTTCAGCCAGCAGGGGGCGACTCCTGTGATTGCAAGTCGGATTGGCAGAGAAATTGTCTGGTTCTGCAGAGCCGCTCAGTCTTCTATTGTGAACCGACGGTCCCGTTGCTGGTTAGCATTGTCACTGAAGTAAATAGTATAAATGAGCAAAGTAACCTCTGGTGTTAACTGTTATCTTTACAGCTTCATGCATATAAAGCGAGTAAATGTTAGCAGTAGCGTTAGCTGTCAAGCATATAAGGGACGTGTGATTCATAGAAGTAATCTGTGTTATCTGATCTAACTTTTCTGTTGTTCATTTCTGAAAGGAAATCCATTTATTTATATGTAGCTTGATGGTTGTCATGACTCAGCAAAAAAGACAGTTTTTCATAGAACTCTCAATTGGATATATTATTTAGCTGCGGCTAACATCTAAAACCCGATCCGAACTCTCCCCCGCTCCCCACCCTTCATTTGAAGGAGCAGTTTAAGTGCAAGTCATGTCCAGAAAATGTATTTTTTAAATTTCACCCTCCAACCGGAGGATAAACAAGTCCTCTGTCACGACGGTAAACCATGTCATGCTGAGAAGCGCTTTTCTTCTCGTGGGACGTTTACATTTAAATGTAAGTAATGATTTTTTGTTGTAGCATGACTTTTTAAAGTTCTAAAACCACTGTTGTTATGTATATTCAAGCGTTGGAAGATCCGCGCTAACGCTAGCGGACTGCCGATTATTGGTGACGTCATTGAACGAAAGTGACGTCCGAATCATGACATCATTTTTTTTCATAACTCTCTGTTTGGAGGGCTAAAGGAAGGGAAAGGGAGAAGGGATGAATTAGGATTGGCCCCAAGACTACGGTCACATATCCCATAATGCCACTGAGGCAAGTGGCCATGCGGTGGCATTAGTAATTGAGAGGCGGCAGTCTCATTTGAATACGCCACTGTGGATTTAAGAAAAGGTTAAAAAATGTACAGAAACCTTACGATTTTTCTTTAAAAGTTGACATCAGTCAGTGGTCACCTGGGCACATTTCAAGGTCACGTGGTGGTTTTTGTACACAGAAGACTGTTGAGGTTCATGTTTATGCATCACATTAATTAAGTTGTATACACAGAATTTATAGCTATAGAGTAGCATGCAGCATAATTTCCTCCTGGGACCCGAATCTGCATCACAGCAGCAGATGTAGCCCAGCCAACAGTCGTCTAGTCACAGTTTGATTGAAAAAGGCAACATTTAAAAAAGTGATGGGTCGTATACTATACTTTTCTTGGCACATCCTAGTATGATTGATGACTATGTCAATCTAATTTATGCTGTTGCATCAAACCATTGAGTGCACAAGAGAATTGGACTGAGTGTGAATGTTGTACTTGTAGTTCCAATGAAATGAAGTCAATTAAGTCGCCATGTTGGAGCCAGAAATCATCAGTAAGCAGTGATTGGTCCATGTCAGTCTGACTCAACATTTCTATGGCAACCACTCTCGCCAATCAGGAGTGAGCGTGTCAGAAGTCCACACCTCTATCACTTGAAAATGGGAATCTGTCAATCAAATGTTTTGGACCTTCAACATTGGGGCCAGCTGGCCCCGCCTCCTTTTGTTGAGACATCTGATTGGCCAGTTTATAACTTGAATTTTTTTGGTACTTCCTGTTTGGAACATGAGGAGGAGGGGTCACTCAGTCCAGTTCTCATATACAGTTAAGGTTGCACTTTTTCTCAGTAACAATTACACATCCACATTTTTATTATGATCACATGGACTTATTGTTCTGTAGAGCATTTGGGAAATTACTTTATAAGTATGTTTCTTAACTGTTAGCAAGGCTGCCACGGAAAAGGCTTTTTTATGGCAAATGATTTAAACAAAAAAAAAAAAAAAGGAATGAAGCTATTTAAAAGATCCCTGATTTGGGGTTTTTGAAAAATTTCTGGCAGTGAACCACATCTTTTGAGCAATTTTTAAAATGTTTTGAATTGTTCAACTTGCCTTTTTCGTATCCGTGAACAAAACTTAAACGTTACAGGTTGCATTGATTTTGAAACTGGAATTTTTTTTTTTCGTAGCTTATTTTCTACCCAGTTTGCGATGGTGGCCATATTTATTGAGGCGTCATTCTCTTTCAGGGATCACATGATTGTTAGAGTTTATGGAAATAAAGAGAAAATAGTAATAATTAATGTTTTAACTTGGTTGATCTTGTCCTCAGGTCGTTGATATTTTTTTTCGTAAATGTGTTGCTTGCTATAAAAATGTGAAAGGGGAGGAGCATGCTTTGCCAGCCAATGCAATAGTGCCATCTGGTGTTTGAAGTTGTTATTGCAAACAAAAATGCACAATTGTAAAGGACAATTTTAGTACAAAAAATAACATAAAGGAAGCATTTTTGTTTCTTTTGTAGCGAATAACTTTCTTATTATTGCTGTCTTAGTATTTTCTCTCAAAGCCTTCCATGCCGACGACAAAAGCAGATGCAGAGCGATGCTGATGTGACTCTGACGTGTTTTTAGACAATCCGTGTCTTCCTGTGTAACACACTCGATATTTTATGAATTGCTGCAAATCTGAGATGATAAAATCTGGGTTAAAGATTTTAGGTAAAGGTGTAAACTTGAATTTCATGGACTGCAAATATACTTTTAGGAATTTCTCTGCAGCTGCTCTTAATTTGTCAGGTACTTTGATTTAAATGACATGTATAAAATAGGTAAATAGCTGTAATGTAGTGATGAAGAGTCCTATATAACATCGACTTCTAGAGTTTTCTACCAAGGTTCATAAATGTTAAGAAGTCCTTTGACATTTGTTTTGGTTTTTAAGCTGTAGTGTAAATGTAGTTTGACACAGATTTGTGTGTCCGTTTGCGACACATCTGTAAAAACTGTAAAACTAAAAGCCATGTGCGATGTGAGCCAGAACTTTAAGCGGTTTAAAAAAAGGAAACATTTCTACCTAACTTTGTCGGCCGCTCTTCCTGGTTAAAACGAGCCGACCGAGTCTGCATCTCTTTAGCCAAGTGTATCTGATTTAATTGTAAATGTACGTTTCAGTTGGGTTTGTTAAAACATGGGCTATTGTGGTTAACTGTGCACACATATGTGTGTGTCTGATATTCTTAAGTGCCTCTTTTGTATGTTATGTTTTTATTTGTGTGCTGAAACGAGTGTCCTTATCACTTCTCCAACGTCCTGGTTTTTGTACAGCTTTTTGATGTTTAAGTTAGCATTCATGCAGCCGCAGCATTAATAGGTACGGTTTACGTGGCGTTTAGAACGGCGAGATACTTGCTAACTGAATGCATCCTTGTTTTTGTTTGATGGATGGCTTCTTTTTTGCAGAACAAAGGCAAAAAGGTGGACACAAGCCCCCAAAATGTCACATTTTCTTCCATGTATAAATAAGAGTGTGATTTAGGAGTTTTGTCATCTGATGTGTGAAAATACTGTGCTTGCAAAACTGATGAAACAACACTCATGCTTTAAAGGGACTGTACTTTTTATTCAATGTGTAAAATGATCATTGAAAATTTGAATAAAAGTTAAGCTAGGAACTGTCTTGTGTTTGATAAACCCCATTGTGTGTGCTCCATTGATCTTTTGCTCCCAACTTCAAATTTCACATTTAAGGTATATTTATATATATATATATGTATGCTAAAAAAATTGAGCAAATAATTCTGTTAGTTTCAGGGATGGAATCCTCAGCACTTCTAGTTAGCACCTGAGTAAACTTGATAAAACAAGTTACAGTTCATTTACTGTAGTAGTGAACCACATCTTTTGGGCCTCTCATCACCTCTCATGTGATGAATATCTGGAAAATTATTGGATGATGGAAACCAAAGTCATGAGTCTGTTAGGTCACAAAATCATGGAAAAGTCTGTCCACTTGACAGTAGGGGTGGGCATATCAATCTGAGTATTGATAATATCAATTCCAAGGTGAAGTATTGATACTAGCGTGATGAGTCTGTGACTTTCATCCCAGTTTTTCTTTAATACATTAGTACAGTGAAGAGATTGAATTTATTTGCGGAGCGTCTATCAGTCTGCACTGTTTCCAGATTTTTTTAGATTTATATATAGTGTTGCTTTTGTTTACCTTTTTCACTGGTGAATTTAATATTTTATTACTGCCTTTTATTTTTTTTAAATATAAATGTTTGTGGTGCTGTTATGCTTAAGGTTTTGTTACAAATTTTCATTTGTTGTTTAGTTAATTAACATTTTTCCTTTTTTGCCGAAAGTCTCTGGCCTTTGCTTCAATATACACTTAACTAAACAAGTTTTTTTTTAATTCCCAAATGATTCTATGATTAAACATTTCAAGAAAGAAGTATCAGAATCAATATCGGTATCAACATCGGCGATACTAGCCCTGTAATTACTTGGTATCGGATTGAGACCCAAATTCCCAGTATCGTCCACCCCAACTTGACATTTGTCCAGAACAAGATAATCTCCACACTGAACACAGAGGGAAATGAACATATACATTTTAATCTATCAAAGTTGACAGTGACAGTGACACTTTTTACTTTCAGGGTCAGCACATTTGGGGACACACTGCTCACTAAAGTGCCTGTTTTAAAAAAGCAGAAGCAGAACAACATAGGAAATGAAGCGCAGGCCTCACTTGTTCTTTCTGATTAAATAGTCAGAAATAGAATCTTGGAAAAACAAAATAGATCCAAGGGGAAGGTTAAGGAGAAAGACTAAAAAAAGACCTCACGGTTCACTAAAAAAATTAAATTTTCCACAAAACGTTTAGATAAATATTAAATGACCCAGTCATGTAGAAAATGATCTTTCTTTTGGGTGTTTTCAGTATTACATCTGGAGTCCAACATGCACAATATTAAAAAAATGGAAAAACAGAAAAACATGGCAGAGGTAGTTTGATAGTGTGAGATTTTGCAACATTTTACTACATTTGCTAACACCATAAATGCTGAAGGTTGGATTAGATCAGAGGTCTGCAACCTGTAGCTCCAGATCCACATGAGCCTCTTTTATCTCTCCATGGAGGCTCTTTGGTCAAGCATAAAATAAGTCATGGAGACTGCTGACCCAGACATGTCGACCGTCAGAGTCAGCAGCTCCTGATACTGGCTGCCCAACCAAAACTACCTAAAGAAACAAATAAACAAAGCCTGAAAACTAAGACTACCAAGGTCCAACCACAAACTAAAATAACAAAACCCAGCAGTGTAAGACTGCTGAGGACAAAGAGGGAAAAAAGTGCAAAAAAATACATTAAAAATAAAATAGCAATTATCTAAAGTAAGGATGACTTAATTAATTAATTAATTAAGATTAGTTAAATGTATAAATTAATGTCTGAGGTGCACATAGATGAGAAAACTCTGTAGGTTTTTACATAGTTGTCGACCTGAAGACGTCTTGTTTGCTCAACTCTACCTCCAGAATGGACCAAAACACCAGCAACAGTTTGTGAAAACCTTTTGAAGACTTAAGGAAAATCTTTGTATGCTGTCATCACCAACAAAGGGTAAGTTTAGGTGCTGAGGTCAAAAGAGGAGCTCAGAGGGGATTTTGACTTTTGATAGATCTATTTTTGAATTGAGTTTCTGTAATTCTTTTATGTTATTAATTTGACCTTATTTCAATATAATTATCATAAAGATGTACAGGACTTTACTTTAACTGTTTTATGTTCAAGATTAAATCTGTTCAAAAATAATCAAGATTGTGATTTAAATTAAAGCTTCATTCTCATAACTGCAAGAACCTCAAATAATAATACCTGCCATTATTATAATGTTGAATTTTCATGTAAAACCACATCTGAAATGAAGCTTGAGTCCACAGGGGATCAAATCTTCCAGTATTTTATTCACTTCCCCCCACAGTTCCCATCACAACAGGTGTGCCACAGGGTTCTGTGCTGGTGCCCCTGCTGTTTATCATTTACCTTCTCTGCTTTTTCACTTCCACTGTTATGAAGATGACACCCAGCTCTACTACATCTACACTAAATACTTTTTAAAATATTTATTTGATTTTAAATTTCTGGAAGAATACTTAAACTCAAAAATGTCTGGATCGTTCATCTATCATCAATAATGGATGTCCTTGACCAACTCTCACACAACCGAGAAGATAGTCTAATGCATTTTTTAAATTATAAAATGTGATAAATATTAATTATTATCATATTTTTGTAAAAGTTAATAAACTTTGAAAAACCTAACCCTTCATGGAAGAGGATTTGACTTATTTCCCTATACTTGTAAAAATAATGTTTTGCCACAGATTCATTTTTTCATTTCCTTCTTTTTCAGATTCAGTTGCTTGTTGTCTGAGCTTATTTATCATTTTCCTTATGTTTTGCGTGTGCATGTGTGTGTGGGCGTGTGTGTGTGTGTTCTTTCTGCACTGTTGCCCAATAACAGATGGCGTCTCTGCGTTTCCTGTCATCTTACATTTCCTCCCTGCATGGTCTGCTGCTGCTGCTGGGCCTTTAGAGTGATATTTCTAATAAGACTATCCTCTGACACATATATATATATATATATTTTTTTTTTTTTTCTTAGGACCACACAGCTGCATCTTTTGTTTCCACATTTTTGTAGAAGCCTTCTCCCACCTGGCAGCATGTATCCTCTACTTCTGTTCCCCACGTCTAAATCGTGGCGGTGTGCATCTCCACAGGCCCATCAGTCCTGTAGCTTGGTTTCGGTCTAAGGTCAGACTGCAGCTGACCGAACATTTAGTTTCGGGGTTTTCCTGTGCCGTCTCGGCTGAGTGAAAGTGAAGTGAAGGGCCACTTCTGTTTTCTGAGGTGCACAAAACAGGAACTTGGTTCTTTTATTTTGTGAAGGTTTTTGTCTTGTGTCAAAAAAACTGATCCTCACTTTTTCCTCTTCATAAAACCCATAAGGTGAAGCACAAACCAATGCACAGTATCAACATAAAATGTTCTTTCATTGATTTAGATCAAACCAGGAAGCGCCTGGATGACTGGTAGCGCATGGGAAACCAGAGTTCGAGGGGCACACTGGGCTTGCTTCAGTGTCCTTAGGGAACTGCTTACCTATGTAGTCACAAGGGGCCCAAGTCTGGGTCTCCCTGTGCCGGTCCCCAGCCCAGATGAGCAAGGAAGGGCATCGAGTGTTTGAAAACAAAACAAAAAAAACAAACAAACAAAAAAAAAACTCTCTGCCAAACTACAGTAAGTTGTGCTTATTGTAGTGTGCTGATTGGCTGTGCCAACCCCTTGAGGGTATATGCTGAAAGGTGAACAATAAACCGTTTAGACCAGGGGTTCTCAAAGTGTGGCCTGTGGGGAGAGTTTTTGTTTCCCTCGATATATCACAACCAGTTGTAAATTGCTTGGAAAAAAATATTTTTTTGCTTTGTGGTTTCTGGCGACATCTGCTGGGGGAAAAAGTAATAACATCCAGGAGTCAATGCTACAACAACGCATTAATTTTACCCCTATAGGGCAGAAAACATTTTCTATGTCACTACCTCTGTGAAAAATGAAGGACAGTGACGACGGCAGTAGACATGGAGTCAGAGCGGGATTTGGAGAGAAGACCAGAGTGGGTTCCTTTGAGGATAAAATGTGTTTGCAAGGCGAAAAGGTGCTTTCAAGCTAAGTGAACAAATCCCTATTTTGTGATACCTCATGTAAAGTTGTGCCTGATTTGCCAACAGGTAAATGCAATGCAAAGATTTCAGTATAAATTGTCACTATGTTACAAATCATAAAAACTATGACAAATTTCCGGCGAGGAGCGCAACATTGAGCTCCAACAAATACAACGAAGCTACGCAGCTGATAATGTTTACAAAAATGGTTAAATCCAGTGAAGCTGTGACAGAATCTATGTTGTGGCTTTAGAAATGACCCGGTGTTGCAAGCTCTTCAGTGATGGGGAGTTTGTGAAAGAATTTAGACATTGTTTCTTCCAGGGCAAAAATAAAGTTTAAAGAAATTATTCCGTCACATTTTACAATTACTAGACAAGTAGAAGATCCTGGCAGCAACTTCCGACAGCACCTCAGGTGACTATTTTTTTTGTAATTAGGTTTTGCTTACAATATTGTCAGAAATACATGACACAGGTCTGATGTTGACCAAAATTGATCATATTTCTCAGTTAAAACAATGTTTCAAATCTTGCTCAGTTTTTTCTTGCTCTGTTAACTCTACAAATGACACTGAGTCATTAAAGATATTAAAAATAGTATTTTTCTGTTTATCAATTTTTTTCACCAATATCTAATGTCGAGTTCTTAATTTGCCATTCCTCTACAAAACCTTTGAGAACCCCTGGTTTTCTCAGGCCAACATTGTAAATAAGAAATTGTTCTAAATGTGGTAAAATAAAGGTTGTTAAATCAACCAGTTAATGATAAACTGTGACTTTGATGCTCCTGTGGCTCCATCTTGTGGCGGTAATTTGTACTGCAAAAATGATGACGTTAATGTGTGTCAGCAGCTCCAGGTCTTCATTATACTGCTGTTACTCTCAGTGCTCAATCAATGTTTTAATACACATCTTTATCATTTACACTCCTAATCTTTAGTGTAAGCTAAACAAAAAATAAAATAAAATAAATAATGGGTAAGTCACAGATTCAAACATAAGATCGTGTCCCTTTAAAATGTTTAGTTTCTATTGATGAATTTTAAGCTGGTCTTTAAACTTTTTTTTCTAACTAAATGGAGTAAACTCAGTCAGACAAACACTTTTTTTTGCTGTTAGGAAGTGGAAAAACTTTGAAAGGATTTTTGAAAGTGAAATTGCTCAGCCTTGAACAGAAAAGTTTGTAAACGACGAGAAGTCGCCAAATAGTTAGAATCTTGTTGTTACTCTCAGTGCTTTATCAATTTTCAATACTCATCTCTCAACCTTTACATATACTATTTCTACCCTACATTCACACAGACTTCTCAATGAAATCTTTTAATCTTAATACAGGGCTGCATTAAAATTAACATTTAATTTCAAATTCATTATTGTGCATAGAACGGTACAGTTTAATATTACAAGTCAACTCCTTAATGTTCTGAAAAGTACTTTAGCAGAATTATGTACAATTCTTTAGTTTTTCTTTTCACATTAAGATTAAAATGATTGTATTTTACATAAATAAATGGCAGAGGTCCATGCATAAGAATTTAACTTGCTTCTCTTTTATTTTTATCCTCAGAACTTGCCTTGCTCAAGGGTCAAAGGCAGTTTTCTGCAGATGAAACGTCCAGCTTTTAAATTTTATACAAACATGGCTTTTATTTTGAAAAACTGCTGCATAATTAAATTGAACAAAGAGTTTGAAGTACTAGATAAGGTTCTTTTGCAATATCCCATTGTAATAAATGTCTTATTCTACAGGTTTGTATCTTAGAAGACAGATTTCTGCTTAATCCATCAGTTCGGTTCTGTCACGTCCTGTGTGCGTGGGTTTCCTGGTCCCAGTGGGACAGCGACCCGAGGTGGCTGGGTCAGCTGAAGCAGCCAATGAGAGAGCGGCCGCTCCCCGTTTCCTGTCCACAAGAGCAAACATTGTCCAGAAGGACGACTCAGGATGTCAGAGGTCCAGAAGAAAAATAAATCTTCAGCCAAATCCTGAGTCGGGTTTTTAATTAAACTGTTCTAACTTAGCACCGCTGGTGGTCATGTCAGTGCAGATACATGTACATGATGCAGGATTAAATCAACTGCAGAAAGACTTTTTGAATCAACTTTATTTACAGAGAAACACACACAACACACGTTCAACTACAAATCAAAATGTGGTGAGAAATAAAACTTGTGGTTTCTGAAATAATTAAAGAAAAAAGAAAATCTTCCCTGCAACTGCTTGAAACAGTAAAGGAGTTTTTTTTTTTTTTTAGAAATTTACATAAAAAGTCAATTTTGCAGGATAAATCTTCAAAATAAAATGTTCATTTTTTTAATCCAAGAACTAAAATGCTCCATACACCACCGTATGTGAAAAATAAACATTCTGGGGTGAAAACGTAAACTTCAGACCACATCCAACATGTTTATCTTTTGAACGGTTAATGAACAGAAATGTAAAGGAGTCGACTTTGCTCCACAGCTTCAGGAGGAATTTCTGAGGCAGGAAGTGCAAACAGTCCCACTCCCGGCCACCAGGGGGCGCATGCCGAGAGTGTAGGATGTTTACACCACCAAGAGCTCAAAAGTCAAACATCACTGCACACTAAATTTACACTGAAGGACTTTGTCAATAGTTTTTACAAGTTTTGTAAAAGACAAATACATTTCAAAGTAAAAGTTTTTTACTCCATTAGACAAAAACACAAAACATTTTTTACTTTGATATTTCTTTGAAGAGGAGCAGACGTAATTTCAAGGAGGAAACATTTCAATGAAAGTCTTAATTCACAGCATCATAAGTGTGTAGTGGCTGAGGTGGCGGTAACACTAGAGTGCTTCCTTCCTTCCTGTTGGTTCGGTGGCGTGTGCGTTACACCCACTTCCTCCACAGCATCACTGTAGAGGGGAAAGGATCGTCCTCACTCTTTCCTCAATCCAGTTCTCTTTCCTGACCCTCTCTTTCTGGATCTTTGGTGGATGACGTTGCTGTATTTCATCAGAGGGTTGAAAACATGGTGAAATACGTTTCTGTTTCACTTCTGAATGAGACGACCCCCGTGACCTTTTGGCGTCCAGGCCGTCTGCACACTCAGCTTCTGCGGGTCAGGATGGAACTAGCAGTTGGCTCCTGCAAACATCCGACTGAAAGCCCCAGAAATCAACACCAGCTTCCAGTCAAGGATGTTTACAGTAGCCCTGACTGCCAACTGGACCAGACGAAACAGACCAAGAATTTCATTTGGTCTTTCAGTGAAAGCCGTCTGTTTTCATAGTCCTCTCCTAAAGGGGATGTCTCTGGTAGAAGCAGAACCGGCGCTGGTCTGAGGATGAGACACAAGGAAGGACAATTACTTGTTTGAAGTTCAGAGTGATGTAAAAAGGAATAATAAAGTAAAGAAGACAATGAGCAGAGGTTATGCCATTTTTAAGTTTCTTTTTTTTTTGCATTAAATCATCTTTTCTCCCTTTTATTAAAAAAAAATAGAAAAAACATCAACTGCATTTCTGCACTAGAAAACATTAGATTTTAAGGCACTCTGTCCATGGACCATAATCTAAACTTATGTCATATAAGCGCACCGAACAATAAACCACATTAAGCAAAACAAAAGAATCAGACGCAAGTGTATTAACAATTCCTGTAACTCCAAACCTTGTAGCAGAAAAAAAAAGAACTGACCAATACTACTAAAACAAATGTTACTGTGACTACACCAACTCCCAAACCTGTTAGTGGCTGTATAAGACAACTGGACTGAGCGGGTTTGATGTCACCCACAGAAAATGGCTTACTCCAACTAAATGAAGTCAATTCAGTCAGCCTTTTTTTTCTGCAATACGGATGTCATGTTGGCTCCAACATGATGATTGACCCAAATCGCTCTCAGTCAACATTTCTATGACAACCACTCTCACCAATCAGGAGTGAGCTTGTTGGAAGTCCACACCCCTACCACTTGAAAGTGAGCTCGGGAGAATCCGTCAATTGTTTCGAAAGTTCAGTGTGAGACGACATGCTTTTGAGGTCCCTGATTGGTCAGTTTGTAACTTGAATAAATTGCCCTTCAAATGAAAAAAAACAAAAAAAAAGTCATGAAAAAAAATTGGTATTAGTGAGAAGAAAAACGTATCAGAGTAAGAATGATTATTCTGAAACACAAAATGACAGTAACAGCTGTTTATTTCTCTATAGAAGTCTATGGGATTTTGGCTTCTTGGAACCAGTGGGTACTTCCTGTTTGGAACATGGGGGGGTGGGGCCACTCGGTCCAGTTAATGTTAGTATCAAGCAAACAAACAGTCCCACACCGCAGTATGTTAGCATATTCACAATAATCACCCAACCTTGTTTGTGGCAGACTTAAAACATATAGGCAACGCTCCAGAATACGAGGCCATTTTTTGTTAAATAAAATCAAGTCCTAAGTGATCTTTATAGTGCAGACATTTTTTTTCCAACTCTTTGAAGTAGACTGGCCAAATTTATTTGACAAGTTGATCAGTCAGTTATGATCTGAACATTCACCTGAGATCAAAGAAGCTTTAACCTCAACAGAACTCAGACAACAGGATGGAAGGAAGAAAATGAGCTGTTTTATTCAATTTTAAATGATAAAAAAATAAGTAAATAATAATTTTAAAAAAATAAGTTTATTTCAACTCTCCTTTAGCTAAATGTATATTATGAACACGCAGGACATCAAGGAGAAAACGGACGTTCACCTCTTGGGTTTGGGGTTGAAGCTAACGCTGTGAGCAGCTACCAGCATGGCTCCACTTTCCACTGTTTTCCTTCTCTGGCTTTGTTGTCCAGTAAGCACTGTATCAGCATGTGACATTCCTCAACCTTAACTCCAAACCCACACACATATACCATGTAAACATAAACGGCCCTCTCTGTTTAGCCATCACACACACTCCCACAGCTCAGCACACACACAAATCTAATTACTTCCTCACAAGCACATCAATGTAGAGGACTCCCATGATGCCCTTTGACTCCTTAAAGCTAACGGCTCCCCTTCCCAACTCCTTTATCCACATTTTTTAACCACATACACCCAACGCTAAAAGCTGGTGCAGCACATACGGAAATATGCACTAAAGACAGACGTTTCCTTCTTTCTTTGTGTCTTGTGTGATGGAGCCAGAATGCATGCAATCACATGTGCGAGATAAAGACAGGAATGCTTCTCTATCCTGATCCCCTTTTAAGAACAAAGAGTTCAAACGTCACGCTGCAGCAGAGCCCTTCAGTAAATATGCTTCCGTCAATCATTGTTGCAGCAATCCACTAGCTGCACTTTCAGGGCTTGCAGTCTGTTGTGCTGCAGTAGATCCTTCTGCTCATGACGTGGTCATTAGCCATCAGCAGCAGTAGAGACGGATTTTTAATCACATGAAACTCCAACTGCTGGAGGAACCTTTTTCTATAAACGATGCTCAAGCAAAACCCTTCGTAAATGACATGATGTAGACTGTTCCTCTCAGAACAGCAAACTTTAAAGGGTCACCAAACAGTGAAGTTGGAGGCTGACTCCACCCACAGCCGAAATGTGAAAACCCAGTCAGAGGGGTGGGGCTAGGGGACAGGACTGTAATTATTACTAGAGCTGCAGATCATGACGTGGGACTTCTGAAACTTACAGTTGAATTTTGTGATTGGTCAAACTATGTAATACACCACACAGACACGGGCAGCACACAGACTGTTTTTGACTATATTTTCAAGAATTAAACACATTTATTCTTACTCATCAAAAATATGTCAATGACCAACAGACACTTTTAAAGCCCCATTTATAGAGGTCAACAACTCCAAAAAAAGTTGATTATGGTTTTTTTTTTAACCCTTTAAGGGTTTACACATTGACTGTATAAGAACTGGACAGAGTGACCCTTCTCCCCATCCTGTTCCAAACAGGAAGTACCTGCTGGTTCGAAGGAGCCAAAATCCCTAATCCATGGCCATATCAACAGAAAAGAAAAAAAAAAAAAAGAAAAGAAAAGAAAAAAAGACGACTGAAACATTAATTTTGTTGGAAGTACGCTACTTTTAAATTAGGGACGTCACACTCAGTCCAGTTCTCATATACAGTTAGTTGATTCACCTAATTTCTCTGCAAACATGAAAATGACTTCAGATTTCTGCCAGGTTGGCTCATATTAAACAAAAGAGATTGATTTGAGAGAAAATGAGAATTTGTCTTGGAGCGAACATCCTGGATGCACAGATTCCAGAACAAAACGTGGAAAGATTAAAGAGAATCTGGCTACAGAGAAAAAAAAATATTGTGCCCGAAAATTAATAGCCTGAAGCCCCTCCCCCTGCTGGAGCCGGCCGCAAAATGTGCCAGCTTGCGTGTGACCAGAGACCCCTTGGAAAGTTTGATCCAGTTTTGTGCAGAAGTTGTTGGAAAACATGGAAATTAGAGTCAATTATACATTGACTGTGAATTTTTTTTTTGCAGAAAGTGTAATATATATATATAAAAAATAATAATAATAGAAAAATAATAATAATAATAAAACAAATATTCCCCAGACATTCAAAATTCTCAAAAGATAAAAAAAAGAAAAATATGCTCTGTAACTAACTAAAAAAGGAGAGTTCAAGTTCCTGGACTACAATCAATAAATTCCAAAAATAAAAATGTTCAAATGGACACCGTTGTGTTCCTCATAAAAAACATTCCATACTTTTACTGGAAAACTAAAGAGGAACTTTGAAGGGTCAGTTTGTGGATGTCCATGGACGTAAAGTTTAACCCTTTAACACCTTGAGCATCGTTGATCTTTAACACACAGCAACTTTTCAACCATTAGCACGATCAATTCCAGTAAATTTACTGGAATTACATTGATCGTGACGATTGAAAAGTTACAGTAAATAAGAGAACATAAACACTAGAGCTCTGGTGTTAAAGGGTTAAGATTAGCTTTAATCTTGTTTGAGAGAACAAGTTCAAAAAGCCATAAAACCTCCCCGACAACGCTTCTATTTTCTGTGCAAACCCATTTTACAAATTTCTTCCACTTGTGCGTCTGATTTGTGCGAACCATCCTGTTCCTCTACATTTAGCTGAAGGTATTCAGGATTCAGTGAATCCACAGCCACTCCTGCCGGTCGGCTCCAGTTACATAACTCGCCATTCACAGAACATTCACGGCTCACGTCGGTTCTGGTCCGTGTCCACGGGGTCTTTCCAGAGAGGAGCGAGGCGCTCACGTGCGCCGGTGCCCGTGTGCGGACAGACTTTAGGGCACTACTCTCCTTCAGTCATGTCACTTGGGGAACAAAGCAGACTTTATCAGGACATTACAATCCTGCATTCCCCAGATTCTTAGCACTTGGCAACCAGTTAATACACAGAGCGGAGGGAGAGAAAGAGAGGAGGATGGGTAGAAAAATAAGAGGCAGCTGTACACCAAGTCCTCTCTGTTCACTGTGCCTACAAAGCAGGAAAGGCGTACAAGAAAATAAGACTTTGGAAAGAGTGCAACTTTTATCCATCAGTTACAAAACTTTTCTCTATTATTTTACAACCAAAAAGCATATCCAGCCGCTTCTGTTCTATCGGCAAAAGTACACACCTGGATGTGCATTTCGAAAGGAGACTTTCTGTTTGGCATTCATGCAATCCACCCAGCAACTCCTGCTTTGATAAGATCTCAGCTCTTGAAATGGCTTGCTACCAAAACAACAGTGGCATTTTTGTTGAGGATTTTTTTTTTTCAGTTGTTAAAACGGCAGGAATTAAAAGTGTCCGTTTCACAGACTCACACTGGGGCAAACTGACAAATAAGGGGGGCTTTTTATTCTGCACAAGGACAGTTGTGTTGATGAGGAAACTAAACTCTATTGGGTTTTAACGTGTTTCGGAGACACACTCCGGTAAAGTGTTTTTAACATGCTCTTGTGGCATTTTTCTGATAATGAAGGATGGAGAAAAAAAAAAAGAAAAAAATTCCCAGAGTATTTCTTTATTCAAATCGTGAATCTGGAGCAGATGCAAAAATGTCATTTAAGAAAGAGATCATTTGTGACATAGAAAATACGCCACAAGCTCCTTGCTCTCAACAACGGGGAGGGAAAGAGGCGGTGGGGTTGCTCCACACCAACCCACTCTGCAAAAACTGCCCTAGAAAACAGCAGAATCATAATTAAAAGACCACTGGAAACGTTTTTAAAATAGATCAAAAGTTGATTGAAGTGGGACTTGAAGATGATAGTGAAAAGTCCCACATTTTCAGGAAGACAAACTTCATAGCCATCTAGCTTAAGGAGGTAAATTCTCACCGACCTGTTCAATCGCCATAGAATTTATACCAGTTTGCTTCTTTGGATAGTCCACTTTGTTCAAAACACACAACAGCTCAACTGAAATTACAAAAAAAAAATATATAAAACAAAAAAAAAAAAAAATATGTTAAAAAAAACAGGTTATTTCAAAACAAAGGTGTTAGTCCAATTACAAATGAGCTCTAATTTGGTTTTATTCAGTTAGAATTCAGACAAACTTCACAGACGACCAAAGAATGGCAAAGAACCAGAGGAAGTCAACAAAGAAGAAAATGTTTCATCAGTACATTTGTTTAGTTCTCTAGTTTATCGAGGGGGTTATTTTCTAAAAATAAATGCACAGATGTTTAAGGGCTCTCAACAGACTTGATACACTTCCCTCAGACAGACATGAACATTTTCACCCTTTTCTCTAATCTAATGAAAACTGGTCATGGTTAAAGATGTGTGTACATATGAAAGCTGAACAAATTCTATACAGAGACGAGGCGAGACAGTGATTTATTGACATGGTCTATAGCGGAGAAGGTGATTTATTGACATGGTCTATAGCCAATCAGGAAGCAAAAAAAAGAATGCAAAAACAACAAACCGCGATAGTAAGGAACCACTGAAGACGATGAAGGACGAGTGGAACTTTCCAGTTTTCCTTTTTATTCCCCCTCTCATTCATCTAGGTGAGAACTCATTCAGGCAATTCCACCTCCAACCTGCAGGCAACCAGATGTACTGTTCCAGCTGTTGGCTGGTCGTCTCCAACCAAAAACCAGACAAAATCTCAGACAGTTTTCCTAGATGCAGTAATACACACGGCTACACTACAGAGCAGAGTGGAACAGAAAGTTCTGCCTCCACTGTTTTATCCTCTAGACATGCAATAAAGCAACAATAAAGGGGCAGGTTAAACACCATTCCAGGTAGAGTTCATTGACCGCAGCAAAGTGGTGCGTTAAAGTGAAACTTTGAAGGCCATCGGCATCTTGAGTTTCATCATCAATCCAAGAGGTCAACCAAAGAGACAAAGGATTTCTGTCTACAGTGCGGGATGTGGGGGGAGTATTATGGTCTGGGGTGGTTTCGATTGTTTGCAAGTAGTGGCGGTCTGACCAAACTATAGTTTGAATTTATGAACTGAATCAGGAGACGGACGGAAGGAGATGAAGGAGTCCAGGCCCGGATCCTGTTGATGTCCTTAAAATAATCCTTCACTCGATAATAAAAATAGAAATGGTGTAAATAAAAGTGGCATCCTTTTAATATTAATGTGGATGCAGGAAAGCCCGTTTGTCTTCCGAACAAACCTCTGAATTTGCAATCTTTAGATGGCTGCACCGTTCCTACTAATGCTTTGGATCTCCACAGATATCTAGAGGTCTGCTGAACCCATTTGTTGAAATGGTTATTTTTTTGTTTCTATGATTTCTAAAGTGATCTTTAAAACTACTCATTCAGTACAAGGTGGCAGACACAAGAGCTTCCTCCTCCTCCTCCTCCTCTTCCTCCTCCTCCCATGAACTCCCCTGACTTCTAACCTTGATCTAATTGGTGACCGAGTACCTGCATTCCTTGGCTGATGAGCCGAATCGTAACTTTGCCTGGTAACTGCTCAGCTTAGTGGATTTCACATTTGCACGCTCCCTTCCGCTCTTCTGACGTCAAACAAACATCTTTCCACATTCGTTTGAACGCTCATTTATTATCTGTTACATAAAGTTAAACCATTTTTAGTTTAAAAATGATTACCACTGATTTATGTACACCAAGAGATAAGTGGCAGGATCAGGTTTAAGTTTAGTAAGGCCAGCATGTGCCTCTAACCGCAGCCTTCAACGACAGTAACTGCACTTTTTCCACTCTTTATCTGATGGCACGATCCTGCCCTCTATTTAACGACCTCTACAAGCTGACCTTGTGTATCCAACTCTGACAGCAGTTTAACACACCGATGGATATTCCAAGCAGGGATCTGAACACTGACAGAGCCTATGGGCCATGACGCCAGAACTCATTAACAGGACCGACTCGGTTACAAAAACGCCAAGTTAATGTTCCTCCATCCTCTCCAGGCTCTTGAAGCCCGCTCGTTTCTGCAATCCAGATGCTAAAGTTGACACAGTAAAGAATGAAGTTAGACATCAGTTCTTCTTAAGCTTACCATACTTAGAAAAAGTATGAAAGAAAAGAAAAAAAAAAATCTGCTTGGTCTCCACAAATCAGAGTTGACATTTAACCCTTCATCTACCTAAACTCTTCAACCAATTACTCAATTAATGCAATTCCAGTGGATGCTAAAGCCAAGAAAACCAGCTTTACAAATGTAAAGTGCTGAATAACGGCATTGAACTTTGCTACCTTTACTAACGTAAAGTGGTGCAAAATGGACCAAAGCTTTGCATAAACTGCTGCAAAATGGCACCACGCTTTGCTGACTTTCCTAACGTAAAGTGGTGCATAATGCCACAAAGTTTTGCCAACTTAACCAGCATAAAGTGTTGTGTAATGACGCAATGCTTTGCTAGCTTTATTAACGTAAAATGCTGCGTAACGGCGCAAAACTTTGCTAACTTTACTAGCATAAAGTGCTGAATAATGGTACAAAGCTTTAACATGAGGGATGTGTTGCATATCAGTGGAAAACCAATGCTAGAAGCTGCTTTCCTCCACTGATTCACATTAATAGCATAAACAGTCCAAGATAGGTCAAAGTGCGTGATCTATCTAGGTGTCACCTGGGACATCTATGGTGTTGAAAGGTTAATAGAAAAAAATAATGTGTTAATTATCTCAATGTAAAAAGAAACAAATGAAAATGGGCTTCAAACAATCCCCTAAACAGAGCAAGGAGGTCATGTGACCACAGATTTTATTCCTCATATGTACCCTCCATTATCAGCAGCCTCTCCAACACAGAAATCATTCCAAATACAGTTTTAGTGCCTTCTTTGATCTTACGGTCTTCATCCTGCAGGACCTTCTGAGGGTTTGGAACTTCTTCTTCAGTAAAATATCACGACTTTTCCCGGTACATTGGTAGTAAAGAACAACTTCTCTCAAAATATAACAAATAACTGTTCATTTTCACTTCCTCGAATGACACAGATTGTTACCATTCTGACACAAGGCAAACCCGAAGTTTGACCTTTTGCCTAGTTTAAGCCACTTGAGAGGCTTCCTACAATTAAGAGAAAAAAAAACTGAAGTATTTGGTCAATTTTAAGCACATGCCAGGGGGGTTGAAAGTCAGAAACAGGAATAAATACAGTGGATCTTAAAATAATGCCATGAAAACAGATCAGGGGTTTGGCTTCCTCCCTCGTTTCCACTTCAGTCATGAGTTCGACTCCAGATCCCTTTGCCCCGTTGCAGGATGGGCCGAGAATTCAGGAAGTGGCTCTTGCCGTCTCCATGACAACCCAGAGGTCAGCCCTGCGAGGCCGGAGACCCCTCCTCAAACACAAAGAGCCTTGGAGGCCTAGATCAACACAAACAGCCCTGCGGACGCACATATACGCTCTCAACAAACAGACGGAGGAACAGAGGAGCAGACGGGCTCACGAGGGCTGAAGCGCTCTGGGCGAGCTCAGGCAGCAGCAACACATTCACTGAGGAGTTGCTGTAGATCAGGGATGAGGACTTCAACAACATCACAACACTTCACTCCCGGAACTTCACCGCATCAAAAATTTCTGCAGGATATCAAAATATTATACCAATATTAAATGTGCCAAGGGAATATTTAATTTTGGTTATACACAGATTTCAGACAAATTGTATGATCACAAAAACTTCCCAATTTAGAAGTTACTATACGTGCAACAAATACCAAGTCTTTTTCATCAGAGTCCCCTGCGTCGAAATCTGCTTGAGAACCAAAGACTTCCATCCCAAGGGAGGAAATGGACAGAAGGGGCTGCAAGAGTCACTTTTACCCAAACACCACTGCAGCACTGGTGACATTTTACCTTCTGGGTAGGATGTGGGGTGGGTGGGGGTGAAATCTTCACAGTACTAACATTAGATAGTATGGATATACTTAAAGTTCTACTCCAATTTTCTTTCGATCTATAGTAGAATCGTTCTCAGAGGTCTTTAATAAGTTTTTATCAAAAAAAAAAAAAAAACAACTGTAATTTTCCTGGTCATAGTTTTTGCAGAGCAGCTCCTTAAAAATCCACTAGCTTACAGCCCCTCACAGCACAAACCTAACCTTACTGGAGCAACAAAAATGGCGAGCAATATCGGAGCTACCCAGCCAATCCAGCCGTACGTACCAGTTGTGACAAGGAAAACAAAGACATTCATGGATCTAGTCGTCTACAAGGGGATGAATCAGAATATGGAGCTTGTGGCTTGCCGTGGTACCTTCTACGTCATGACAATTTGAATAAAGAAATACTCAGAAATCCAATTTTAAGATTAATTTTCTTTAAACATGTCCTCCCCAATCAGAAAAATGCAACAATAACATGTCAAAAGCACAATTTTTAAATCAGAGCAGGTCTTTAAGGCACACAATGTGCCAATCTAATAGTGTTTGGTAGGATAAACTTCTTTTGTGACCAAATACAACAAAAAGAGAATAAATAAAAGTCTAATCTGACTTCTTCCTGATGTCACAAGGCTAGTTTGATCTTTGGAAATGCACAACTTACTTTGCTTTTTATTAAAATGATCTGCAAAGATTAAGATGCATAATTTCAAAGTGGCTGTGGATTCCACCACATCTGTATTCTGCTGCAATGGAAATTCAAGAGCTTTAAGTTCTGTAAAATGGAAACATTCAGGCTGAAATGAATCTTAAATCCCAACCTTTTAAATATCTTATTTATCATGCAGGTCTCAAGTTCTTTTAGTCGCACTTTCAACTATATTGTAATGACTTTCTGATCTCTGAACACGGATGAGTCCAGATTCGGGTCTTGGTGAAGTTCGGCACCAGATGTCCCGCAGCTGGACCCACTCACCCTGACGACTGTCGCGGATGAAAGCAGCCTCACATTGTCAACTTTTGCTGCGTTTCGGTGACGGTTTAACCCGCTTTCCGTGATACTTTTGATAAGCGCCGATGTGGATGTTTCGAGGTCAGCTGGAGGTGAGGAAATGAATTCAGTCTTCCGGAGAGGCCGAGCTCTCTGCCCGCTGCGGCGGAGCGGCGGGGATGTTGGCGCCCATAACGAGTCGCCGAAAAGTTCCGGGGAGGAAAAAATCACCAGGACCGTACCTTTTCTTCCTTCGAGGCGCTCAACGTAGGCTAGTTTCCCGTGTCCCAGTCGAGACTGAACTCTGTCAACTCTCGAGGTTTTTATAGGAAGGACGCTGGACCGAGTCCAGCCCCCTTTTTCAGCCGAGCCAGCTCAAGCTGGCTTCCGTCACCACGACGATCATTTCCGGTTTTGTGATAACATTTTTGAATAAATAGTGTTAAAATAAGCCTTTAGAGCTGAAAATGACAAACTTTTAAATGCAAAGGATTACATAAATATGCATGCGTTAATTTAAAAAATGAAAACAATACAGTTTAACAGTAGAAACATAATTTTACTATGAAAGTCCCAACTGTACTTCCGGTTTTATTTTCTTCAATATTTTCAACTTAACACAGGATGAGCGTTCACCTTGCACACAGACGGTCAAATGCGCACAAACGCACACAGATGGAGGACAGCTTTAACGGCCCAATAGATAAAAATGATTTAGTAAAACAAAAGAACATTAGATTGATTGAACCCGAGACTTCCTCTAAAGATAACAAGAAAACTATATGAAAAAAAAGGAAAGTAAAAATTCTCCTCCAGGCCTGACCTCCACTCTGACCTCCAGCCTGCTGACCTTTGGGAGGACATTTTATCACAATTCTTACTGTGTACATATCAGTGTTCAATACTTTATTGTCGACTGTGTATTTTCAGCTCATCCACCTTTAATCAGACACAAGGTCACTTAAAGATCACCACTACCTCCATTTACGCTGCGTCGCCTCTGCAATCAGGAGTCACAGATCCAGGTCAGAAATGTACACTGGACCAGTTTAAAAATACTTCCACCTTAGAAAGTCAATGCAACCCTTTTAACCGGATTTGAATCAAGATGGATGCAGCTAGCATCAAAAGATGGAAACAGACATTACGGTGCAGTCAATACTTGTAAGGCAGAAAGGAGGGAAAACGAGATGTTTTTGTAGCAGTAAATACTTTAAAGGCTGCTGTGGACAGCAAAACATTCAAACTAATGTTGGATATGGGATTGCATTTCCTTGGAAGCCATCTTTCATTGAGGATTTATGTTTTCATGGGGCTTTTATTGTGAAATATATAAAAAAATGGATTGTTAGTTTACCATCTTTGAGCCTATTTAAAATGAATCCCCTTTAGCAAAAGTACCAGTGTACCATAGACTGTAAATGTAGTGCATTAAGTAAACTAACAATATATGTATTCAGACTAAATTGGAGCATTTTAAATTTACAATATATTTAAAATAAACTTCAAGCATACTACTTCACTTCTAACTCACTTTTAGTACAGACTAAGTATAATTATAATACACTTGATAGAATTTGCTAAAGGATGTTTCATGTACAAAAGTGACAATCCAGCTCATAGTAAGAATAAAATATTAAAAGGAGAAGTACGTTTTAGCTTCAATTTCTATGGCTTAGTACATTTTTTTCCTACATCAGCGGCGCAGTTTTGATCTGGTGCTTTTATCAGTTCATCCTCAATAATTTAACTCTATAACCTTGTTAGAACCTATCAAAAGCTTAAGGCAATATAATAAAATACAGAAATTTTATTTTAACACAGAAAGAAAACTTTTATAAAGTTCTACTGTAATCAACTTGACTTGTGTTTGTGGGAAAAAAAAATACTTTATTTTCATCATCCTATACATTTGTGTGCATGTATCACTTTACAAGTAGAAACATTAAATATGCAAGACAAGGACATACATTTAGGTAATCCATCAACCCTAAAGCAACTTTTCAAATTAAAGCATTGAAGTTGAGTTTGAGTGTTTGGAATTTGAGTATGAAACAGATTTCTGCACACAGATGTCTAAAATAGGAGGTGAAAAAAAACCATTCAATGCTGACCATCAAAAGCAATTAATGATCAGCTACAGGGCAGATGCAGTGGAACTACTACAAGATCTTATGGAGAATATATCTGTAAAATATCACAAATATTTTGTTGGCACAGTGGTTGCCTCACAGTGAGAAGGCCCTGGTTCAAATCCCTGCTGTGTGACCCTTTCTGTGTGGAGTTTGCCTGATCTCCTCATGCATGTGCAGGTTTTCTCCAGACACTCCAAGCAGACTGGAGACACAAACTGTGCAGAAAAACATAAAATAAACATTTCTCTAGTTTTGAATGCTTCAGATAAAAATAAAAATTAAAACATTTTTGATGAAAACAGTCAAAATGAGCTTTCATATCAGGAAAGGACAGAAATTAAGCGACTTCTGAACATTTCGAACTGGAAATGTCAGTGTGTGATTCACATTTGTCAGAATAAGTAATTACTTTTTTTTAATAATCAAAATACTTTAATTTATTTGTTTCTTTGCATGTGTTTAAATTCACATTTTGTCTTAATAAAAGGGTATTTTTGAGAAAGGGCCTACCCAACATCAAAACAGATGCTTGATGCTTTCAAAATGATAATAATTATTAGAAAAAAAGCTGACAAAGTAATTATTACCTGAGTGTTTCGGTTTTACATGGGTTTAGTCATCTATAAAGCTCAGGTATAGAAAAAACAAGGTAGTGGCCACAGTGTTACTTCTTAAGAACCGCAGTGGAGAAAAACCTGGAGAACCGCGTCTGGTTTCCAAACGAGATTCTTCTGCCGATCATTAAAAGAGTCCGATCACATCTGAGACTTTATCACTGAGTGTCCCAAACCCGGTGCTCAACAAGTACCCAGCGTACACGGAACGTGACGGTTCACAGTCTGACTGTTTGGTTTTTCCACTGCCCTCATATTGTTTTGCTTAGAGTCCAAACTCCTGAGGATCTGAAGCCAGATAGTGTCCCTCCAGAAACAAGAGCCAGTGTTGACACTCACATCACACACGGATGAGGGCGGTTGATACTCAAAGCAGTGTGGACATGTTTGACCTATAGCGAGCATTCACCTGCACGTTGATTCAGGTTACTGAGCACGGATGGAAGAAAAAAAAGAAAAAAGCATAAGGAAATAGTTTCAGGTTTCCTGTTTTAACTAAATTAGCAGTGTGTTTCTGTGTCTGCGGTTCATCACTGTTGAAAGTATTGACCATAACAACACATAGTGCAGGTACTCTCAGTTTTTTCTAACATCTGAGTCATGGATACTTCCCTCAGACACACACTAAGGTCAAATGTAAGATGTATAGTCACCATCCAGGAGGTAATACCATGAAATACACTAAATTATATAGCAGCTTCACAAACAATGATTCCCATAACAGGCACAATAGAGTCACCTTAGTAAAAAGTCATAGTTTATTTGAAATGTAAATGATGCAGTAATTGGAATACTTTAATATGTTGTCAGGAAACAGTTGTCACTCCTCAAAGGAAGCAGTTTTCTACCAAATATTTCCAAACCCTGAATAGTCAGAGAAATATGAAAACATAAAGAAATATCTGCTGTATCACATTTAGGAGTGCACCAATGTTTGTAAATGAATGAAATATTATTCTGAAGACTAAAACTAAAGTTGAAAAAAAAAACCTGTTAGCAGAAGCATTTATTTTCTATTGCTAAGCATGGCATTGGGGGAATAATGGTCTGGGCTTGATTTATAGTCATTAAGTCAATGCTCAGCCCAAAGAAAATTCATGGGAAGTGTGACGCTGTGATAGTTAGTAAAAAAGTCACAAGAAAGAAAATCTTGATCTAAAAAAAACAAAAGTTTCATTCATGTGACCGGACACCCATAGAATTGTTTTGGAACTTAATTCAAAACCAAGTGAGATGGATTCAAAAACCACAGATAACCTAGGAACCACATTGAGAATAATATATGCAGCAGGACCTAATATGATGAGTCATAATTTCAATCAATAGTGTCTAATCTTTGAGAGACTAAAACAGGAAAAACACATTTTATTCCCTTTAGTGGTCTTCGCGGTCTTTAGGCTTATCTTGTGTAGAATACAAAATAATAAAACAGGAAAATAAACCTGTGATGCAATTAGTTTCACCTTGCCATTCTACACACACATTTTTATACATTTAAAATTCAGCAAAACAATAATGTTTTTGAACTATCCTGTAATTTGATCAATCTTAACCCATTCATGCTGTATGTCACTAACTTACATGGTAGCAATAAATAGAAAAAAATGCTGAAAAATATCAGTTTTAGACAGTGTATTTGTTCAGAAACACTGGATTTTAAAGATTAACAACTAAGAAAATTGTGTTTTTGGTGTTTTTAACACATACTTCTGACAGTGGAGGACATATATAAAGACAATTGAGATCAAAATTGCATTTCTGAGTATTCCTTTTTTCAAATCGTTGTGAATCAAATTAATTCTGTTTTTTGTTTTTAAATTAAAATAACGTCTTCTTTTTTTTCATTTGAGCTGGCATGTGACTTAATATTCAATATTGCTTGCCATTTTTGTTGCACTGGTGATGTTAGCTTGGGGTGTGAGGGACTGTAAGCTAGCGAGAGAGCACGTAAACCAATGGGTGATGGGATATGGGGGCGGGCTTACTCTGCACCAACAGTCTCACCCTCAACTCCCAAATAAATTTCTAATGAACTCCTTCCTGAAACTATGTTCAAGAAAACGACACGTTTTTTTGGTTTTTGCTTAAAAACTGAACAAATATGATAATTAAAAAAAGTTAAAATTTTAAAAGATTGATTAAAGGACGAGTCAAGCTTTAAAAAGTGTATAACGTATGGGAAATTTGAGCTGTGGCTACATAAAATAAAGACCTAATTAAAAATCAGGCATGAAACTTTCTGAATATGATCAGGGAAAAAAAATGCCAAAAACATCTCAAAAGTAAGCAATTAAAAGGAGTCAATGAAAGTTCAATTGAAGATACGTTGAAATATGTCACTCACTTGAAACACGGAGACAGTTTTTCACAAGATATAAACATACAGGCTGTATTTCATAGAAACAAAGCTGGTTAGGTGGATTGTGGTCGAGCATTTGGTGTTTGGAGTTCATCTTTAAAAGATACATACATTTGCAAACTTTTGACATTTTTAGAGGTGGAGATAGAAACCAGTTGAAGACAAAAGTTTGACACGTCAGTGCCGCTCTTCTTCTCCATTGCTGAGTAACAGTAATCCCTCCCATCACACACTTCCTAACAGGCCATGCAAAATAACCACCGGGGAACTTTGGAAAAAAACAGACACGTTAGCTTTGACCCTGAGACTTCAGAAGGCCTTCCAACACTGCCGAGCACACCTCTGTTTCATATACAGGAAAATGCTAAGAAGGCAGTAAACACAAAAACAGTGGAGGCGCTCAGATTTCCCTGTGGAGAGGAGAAAAGAGGTAGTATCAGATCAGGATTCATCACAGCTTTCCAAGCTGAGATCCAGATCCTGGAAACCAGATTTTGAACAGTCAGCCTCGGCTGGAGGACCAGAGAATTGGAGAAAAAGTGAATAAACATTAATTTAAAAATGATCCTTGACATCGGCTCAAGTCAAGAGTCTTGTTCACATTGTTTTTATAAAGAACAATCCAACACATTATTTTTGAATGAAGTCTGTTAAAATGGCCAAAAAAATCATTAATTTATGTTTCAGTGAACTAATATATTTTTAGTTAGAAAAATAATTTAACATGTGTTAGTCCCACCTATTTACGTTAAGGTAGATTTTTTTTTTTTATATTTCTTTTCTACAAATTGGAGTTTAAAAACATGCAATTACAGCCTATAGACACTAGGTGGCAGCAGGGGGACTGAATCCCAACAGGATTTCAGGTTCTTTTCTGATCACAAACTGTACTGAATTTAAATAGAATTCTCAGAGCAACATTACTACTGATTATATAACATTAAAAATGTAAAAACCTATAGAATTATAAAAGGATTTGTGGCTTAAGCATCAATACAACTCAGAGGAGAAAGACAAAAGTTAGTAAAAACATATCCCCATTTAAGCAAACCAAATTTGTTACCGAGCAGAAAATACCACTCATTTTTCTAGTTATTAGTTGAAGCTCTATTCTAGGTTTCACATTTGCTGCTTGTTTTTCAATACCTTACTTTTACGACCAATATTTCTGCTTGTTTAACCTCATGTCACTCAATAAATATTTAAAAGGACTTCATTGTTCAGATAGCATTTCTTTATTGTAGAAAAGTCACGACTCACTCACGACTGAAGGTGGAGAGACTGATCACTTGATTATAACTTCATTAATTTCGACATTTTCCTTCATTACAAAGCTGGTGTCCCGAGGGTATTTTTATTAAATTACCATTTGAATAAAATTAATAATTTTCAACCAATTTTGGGGTTAACTATTTCATGTTCATATTCATATTTCATTTACATCCATGCTGAACTGAAAATATTTTGTTTGATCAACAGTACCTTCAGAATGCACAGATTTTATATGCACAGGAAAACGTTGGTAAAAATGTAATCTTTTGTGAATTAAAAGCACATATTATCTTGTAAAAAAAAGATCATATTTTGAGAGATGCTTGGTTCTTTGTATATTTTTCTTTCTTTGTTTGTGCCAAACAATAGGCATAATTCATATTTTTTTTATTAAAAAAACAGAAGGTGATGAATGTAAATCCAAATATAGTAAGACTATGCGGCTCCTTCTAGGTTTTGATCAGTAGAAAACGATCCCAAAGCTCTTTTACCGTTAAAGGCTGCCGACCCCTGCCCTACCCATACGTCACTCCCACTTGATGACATCATCAATAGTCGCCAGTCATTTATGTTAGCGCATAATTGCCAGTGCTTTGAAAATACATAACATTGTTCTTTAGAATTCTGGACATGAGAGCCTAAAATTTGGGGTTGAAGTGCATTTACATAGACGTTTCGTTGAAAGTGGCTGCTCAAAGACGGGTAAATGCAGCCTGTGTGCAGGTACCTTAACGAGTGTTCAAGAGGAGGGTTTAGCCTATTTAAGAATGCATGTCACATGGCCGGTGTGAATGTAGCTTTGGTGTTTTTAGTACAAAAACACTTAAAATGTTTGGAAAGAGCACAAAATCATCACTCAGATTCATGTCAGGAAGGGCTGCTTTCCGAGCACAGCTGTGGTTGAACTGTAGGATCAGTTTGAGAATCTTCTAACTTTGTTGGTGGTGTTGGTGTATAATAAAATTCCATTGATTGTTTCATTTCTTTATTAGAATGTTGAAGAATCTTGGGTCAGTCAGTGCTGTTCACTGAAGCTCCGTCTGAAGTGTTCTCCGGAGTTCAGGCCGTAATGCAGAGTATCGTTCTGAGCTGCGGCCCAGGGCATCTGCTGGGTGGAGAAACGGGAAGTCCAGTTCCCTTGGGGGTCCACGGTCACAACCCCACCCAGTGCCCCCAGTCTGGACTTCAAATAAGCCAGCCCCAAATCACTGGCAGCCTCAGCGGATTGACCTGAGAGCAGAAAAGAGAAGGTTTGCTGCTGGAGTCATACGGACCTCTGTGATCTTTCAAGATGAATTCATGTCCTTTAGAGGCCATTTTGGTTCTTATGGCGAGTTGGTCCCACTTTAAATAAACTAGTCGCCCCCTTTAGGGTCCCTGAAGGTGTGAAAATGATCTCTGAAAAGCATGTGGAGTTTCGGACTGATCACTTTCTAATTTGGTAGAAAAAGAAGAACCATGCTTTCCATAATAAAATCATTCTCATGCCTCACTATGCACCTTCTCATCATGCTGCAGGAATACCTCTGCATCACTGACTGCTATGGGCATTTAAGGAGATAAACTGATGGTGTGACCCCCATCGTCCCCTGACCTCAGCCCTATTGAGAACCTCTGAGCATCCTCAAGCTACATATCTCTGAGGGTGGAGGCAGTTCACATCCAAACAGCAACTCTGGGAGAATATTCTGAAATCTTGGAAAAAAGTTCAAGCAGAAACTCTCCAAAAATTTAAATGGAGGCAAGAATTGTGATGCTGCTACAGAATACTAGTCCTATGTTCAAATATAGCTTGACCTATGAAGATGTTTTTGATTCGAATAGCTTTTGATTCCAGTAAATATGACAATTTAACGCATCAAATTCAACAAATGACCTTTTTCGGTTCTTTAGAATCTGTAAAATGTTGTGGAACTCTGTTGTGTGTAATAATATGGAACATTTGAAGGGTTTTATTTTTGAACGTAATACTCTCATCTTCAGGAGTTTTGTTCAATAAGATTGAATAAACTCTAATGATTAGTGACTTGAAAATGATACAGTCATTTGCATAAGGTATTTAGAAAATTCATAGAAAAACATAATTTGCTTAACAATTTGGAATGTACTGTAGATCAGAAGATGATGTGTTTGTGTGTTACCTTGCTCCATGTGAAACAAGATGAGTCTGGACAGCGTGACCCTCATGTTGGCTTCTCCATGACCAGTAGCAGAAACAGCTCCTGACTGGTTGTCGGCGTAACCTCCACTTCCTATTACACAAAATACGTTTTTTTAAGCTATTGATTATGATCCTGTTCAGTAATTTGACTACTAGTCCGGAATAAAGCTTATCTATCTTTAAAACCTCCACACCTGCCAAATAGTGGGAAAGTCAAATCAGGTAGTTCCACCTGCGCCGCAGCTCCCTGTTCCTGCTGTTGGTGTACCTTTTGAACATGTTACTGTTGATTGCGTGGGGCTCCTACCCAGAACTAGATCTAGAAATGTTTTTCTGTTGACTATGATGTGTGTGTCCACTCGTTTTCTAGAAGCTGTCCCATTGAGGAGAATCACTACAGCTGGTCCTCCAAAGGTTGTGGAAACCAATTGAGCAACTTTTTTTCTCTAACAGACTCAAGCAAATATCAGTCCTTTGGTATTTCTCATTCCATTTTAAGTGCTTATCACTTTAAGGCAGTGTTTTTCAAATGGTGGGACGCGCCCCTGGGGTGCGCCCAAGTATTGGCATAAAACTGGAAATGACTGGGATGAGGAAGTGCATTTTGTTCTCTGTGCTATTCGTGATGGCAAACTGAAAACCCCAGGATTCAGTCCGGCTGAACTGGTTTTCGGTCACAATGTGCGTGGCCTAATCAAAGTGATAAAAGAACAGTTCTTGTCAGAGACCTCAGTTAGAACTAACGTCTTGGATTTTGGTTCCAAATGTGGAGAATGTCTGCACCAGGCGACAGCCTTAGCTAGGGAAACCCTTTCCTCTCCTCAGTATACTATGAAGCAACGCTTTGACCTGAAAGCAAAAGAGCGCCATTTCAGACCTGGGGATGAGGTTTTGGTTTTACTACCGAGCCCTGGGTTTGCTCTCACAGCCTGCTCTTTGGGGCCGTATGTCGTGAAAGATAGCGTGTCTGCAACTCATTATGTCAATGCTACCCCCGACCGAAGAAGAAAAACCAGTGTGATATTAAAGGGACCATCCCATGAAAAATCCACTTTTTGAATTTTTAAGTGCATTGTATGATTTATTTCTCTCTATAAACAACTCCAAAGCGGTATTTTGATCTGTTCACGCATTTCTGAGTAATCCTCTAAAAACTTGCACTTTCAGCAGCAGCCCCTTCCATACCCGGAAAGACGAGCGGGTCCTCGCGATCTTACGTCACAAGTTGAGAACCGCCCCCTCCAGGAATCTGCTCCGCCACCAAGCTAACACAAACACTATGTCTGAATTCCCACCCTTATCCCTAAAGAACTATATAGTCCTAAATCCCAAGAGTCCTAAATGCCGAAGGTGCAATTAAAACCGAGGGGGAGGGGCAAATCCATGCGGCAACCACAGGAGGGGGCCACTGCCAAGTAGTCCATCTTAGGGCTGTAACAGAAAATCCGGGTGCTTGATACTTCCGATCTGCTCCTGAAAATTTGAGTACGAATATTCGCCGACGTCCAAGATTGCTGATTCACGATCTTTATAAATATGGTAGAGTGTTGTAAAATTTTATATTGGGGCGATGTATTTTTGCTCTAAAATGCAGAATAATGTTGGATTTTAAGTTCGTGAACTAAAAAGAAGCCAAAAGAGCAGCGCTACTGTCATCGGAAGTAAACAAATTTTTGTGTCGGGAAGCTCCCTGTTTTCAAAGTAAACTAGTGAGAACTTTTTTACGTTCAAAAACTGTGACTGAAGTTCCGCCCACTGACTTAACTTCTGAAAAAAAAGTGTCAGCTTTAACACCTGAGCTTTAGCTGAAGTGTTTACATTCTATTGACAACGGAAACTCTTGACGCAATTAACGAAACTTCACAGGATTCTGAACCTGAGCCGACCCCCCAGGCCCAACACCCCCCACCCCACACAAGGAGAGAGGAGGCAAGAGGGAGCCAGTCCCAGGGGCAAATCCCAGCCCCCGCCCCAAGCACCTCCCCTGTGGGAGCACTGGTCAGGTACCAACAGGATCGAGGCAGCCCAATCAGTCGTGGCCCCCACTGATTGTCTTAGTAGAGACCGCAACCTGCCAGACCCCCTAGGCCGTGTATCTATTGGGACACCATGACCAATTCAGACACCCTGCTCACTACTTTTCTTTCATTTTCCTGAACACAGGATATGACGTCAATAATTTCACAAAGTGAAAATCGAATAAATACAAACATTTTAAGATGACTCCACTGTGTGCTGATAATGAAAATGTGGATGGTTTATTTAAAAATTACATTTAAACAGTTTAAAAAAATGGTTTAATCGCAATTCATTGTTGTCTATATTCGCGATTGTAGTGAGTGTATGGTATGGGCCCTTCAAGCTATGGAGGATGCTTTTTTTTTTTTTTTTTTTTTTACTGTGTTCAGGAATTTTCTACTTTGACAAAAAAAAGGCAGAACGACTCCTCCGACTGTGAACCCAGATTAATCATGACAGACAATAACAGCAGCAGAACAGGGTGAAGTGTTAAGATAAAAAACAGAAAAACATTATAGTGTTTTTGAAGAGAACTTCATGGTTTTGAGTTGAAATGACTCCAATATCTGCATGATTATACAACGCCAGAAGAGGTTTTTCTACGGAGGCTGAGGTGGCATCAAGTCATTTTATGGGAACTCTCCACTATGAATTTGAGAGTTTAGCTTCAGATTGTGCAACACTTATTACTGCAAAGCCACGGATTCAGAGCTTAGCAGCATTTAAAATATTAAATTACTTAGTTTTAGATGAAATTGTTAAGAAGTTCCTGGCCAGATTTGCCACCATGATGCTGCAGTCTGACTGCTTAGTCATGCTGGTCAAACCACTCATTCCTTGGCAGGACTGAAGGCCAAGATCAGTAGCTGCAGTTGACTAAAATGGAACATGCTTCAGTCTCTCATATTACTATAGTTACAGTTTGTCTTCAGGCCATCATTACTCATGCTGCAGGTCCACCAGAACCAGTTACTACTGTTGAATTCTGATGTCAAACCAAACTGTCGAGACTTAAAGTCCCTCTCCAATAGTATGTATTTGTCTGAAATTGCTCAACAATGAATTAAATAAGAAAATACTCATCTTCGTCTTCCATCATGAGAAAAATGCCTCAAGAACCTGTTAAAAACCCCAATAACACAATTTTCACAGGAGTGGGTCAATGCAAATCAATGCGAATCGAAGTGAAAAATGATAACTGAGCTGCAGAATGAATCACTCTTTAGCTTCCTTGGGTGAGGACTGACCTACACACGGAGTGTCCCCTACCCGACCCTCCATCTTGTTTGGCATTCCACCTGTGGAGGTTGCACATGCAACATTGCCGTCTTTATCAACTGCTACAGCGCCGACTGTGCCCATCTTCTCCCTGTACCAGACAACAGATGAAAAAACTGAACCATACAGTTTTAATAAAGATCCATAGATGGTTAACCATTGACTGCATATGAGATTTGGATTCACACTTAGTCATACTTCTTTTGCAATTAGGACGCTGCCGGGTTGGACCCAGTCGAAATCAGTAAGCAGTAACTGATCTACGTTAACCTGTGTCGTCATTTCTATGGCACATGTCTATAGCAACAACTCTTGACAATCAGGAGTGAGCTTGTGGAAAAGGTTGCACTTGTTAAGAGATGAGGAGGCTGCTTGGTAGATTTCAGTGTTTTTATTGTCCAAAAACATGAAACAGCAACTGGAATTCTCTTTTTGGCATCATAAGCCACGATCTCAGTTAACATGCTATTCTTTCTCTCTCTCTCATTCTGATTATCTTTTGCTCGGTTTCTCTGTACTCAAAATCCAGCAAACGCCACCTAGTGTTGTTTTAAAAATGCACAATATACAAGGTGCTTAAGAAGAAAGACTCCTCTGAATTATCCAAATGGTCACTGGCAAACATAAGATGGGCCTGGACATGAGCTGGTTTAAGCAGGGATCCTTCCATGCATGATTTCAAACTATGATGTCTTAGTGTTACCAACAGTAACTGTAGAAACGGTGGTCGCAGCTCTTTCCAGGACCTCCTGTGTAGTTTTGAGTCTTCACCTGTTTTAGGAATATTGAGACCCCACGAGGTAAGCCTGTCATGGAGCCCCTGTCCAAGGGAGATTGACAGTCATGTTTAGCTATTTCTATTCTATAAATAATTGCTCCAACAGTTTTTTTTTTTTCACCAATATGCTTGGCAATTGCCTGTGGGCCTTTCCAGTCTTGTGGAGGTCTACCGTTTTGTCTCTGGTGTCCTTGGACAGCTCTTTGGCCAAGACCATGTTAATAGTTGGAGTCTTACTGATTGTATTGGTGGACAGGTGTCTCTATGGAGATAACAACTTCAAAGAGGTGTTTCTAATCGGAAGAGGACTACTTAAAGACAGACTAACAGGTCTTTGAGGATCAGAAATCTAGCTGATAGACAGGTGTTCAAATCCTCATTTGCCTCTCTGTAGGTCACTTGGACCAGTTTCCACAGCCATGTAATTAAAAGTTTAAAATAAGTGGATGTATTCAAAACCGACGAATGTGTTGATTTCAAATATTTAGACACTTAGGCCTCTATAAAATGTAAGAACTAAGAATTAAAGTGGAACTCTGATCATCTTTTGACCGAGCAGTGGCAAACTAAACCTTGGTGAGCTTCTTAAAGGTCCAGTGATTTATTCAACAGCTGCCAGGTAAACAGAACAAAAGTGAAGAATTCATAATGTGCTGCTTTGAAACTTCTGGAAGCAATTATATGAGAGGTCTTACATTTGGCACTCAACAGGGTTGGCATCTGGAACCAGGTTTTTTTTCCAGAACATGCGGGAGTACTCGGTGATGAGGGACTCCTGAGACACCTCAGGAACTCCCACAGAGCGAGCAAATTTACTGGCTCCTTCCGCTGTCAGGAATGCGTGACTGGTCTGAAGGAAGAATCAAAGAAGTCAGCTGATTGTCGGGATGCAAAGTGAAGTTCACCGTCCAAATACAACTGTTCCAGTTTCTCCCATCCTTAAACCAGAAAAGATTCAATTCTTCAAACACGACTCAGCTTGATGTTCTTCTGGATTTTCAGCAGCAGTGGAGGATCTAGTTTTTCATGATGGTCTGAAACGTGACAGTTTGCTTTACAGACCTTTTCCATGACCAGCCGTGCCAGCTGAACGGGGTTGGCGATGTCGCGTACGGCGGACACTGAACCGCTGCCCAATGTTTTCCCATCCATCACAATGGCATCCATCTCCACCTCCCCCTTGACATTCAGCACCGAGCCACAACCTGAAAGATGATTTGACAAATCGGTCAGGTTATCAGTATAGATTTAAAAAATGTATTGAAATTCTGCAATGCTGAAAGGCAGGTGGTTTTTGTTAAGTTTAACAACAAAAGAAAAAAAAACATTACAACTAATCCACACCTTTGTTGTTGGGCTGTACATATTTGTACCTTTACTTAAAACTAATATGAATACACTTTTAATTAGTGTAAAATTCTCCATAATCTAGCCATATTATGTATTTTATGGCAGACAAAAATGATGTCCAATGACTCCTTCAAACATTCTGTTGGAAAGCTTTACTATCAACAGATGAGCTGACACCTTCAGCTAAAATAGTCAGGTCATCAGAAGAGCTCTGAGTTAACACAGCAACAAGATGACCAGGTTCTGTAAACCATTCCCAATTGTCTTTAAATTACGATTATGCTGTTTTTAGCCAAAAATTCCAAACCCTGTGTCATATTCCAGGACATGGTTTCTGCTGAGTGGCAGGAGTTCAACAAAAGTTGGGGGCGGGATCACTAGCACAGAGCAACCCATCCCCACTTTCCATAATCCCTTTGTTTACAGCTCCTCACAGCCCTAACCCAAAACAACCAGTCCAACAAAAATGGTGACCAATACGGGAGCTATCCAGCCATACAGTTTTGAGCCAGATTCCACCTTAGACAAGGAAAACAAAGACGTACATGGGTCTATTTGCCCCCTGATCTAGAGTCACCAAAGCAGAAGGAGCACAAAACAGTAGCCTGAGAAGCAGGCCGAAAGACGCAGTCAAATGGTCAGTCCGGAGCATTGATGGTGAAGAGAGGCAAGGGATTATGGCAGACGGAGGTACAGTCAGTCTGATCACTTTACCAGGGTGTGAGATTGTGGCTGCCGCTGTGAACGGGGGAAGGAAGATACTGGGAAATGTATGTCACATTCAAACACAGCAATGGCAAAGTTTAATCACTGCCTTTTGTGTAAGTATCCTGCTGGAGATGCTCAGGTGAATGTGTGATTAGGACAGAGTACTGGCCTCTTCTCTTATTCTGTCCAGAACCCCATCCTGAGGATTGACCACACCTAGACAGGAGAACCAGATGACTGTTGCTGCGACAGAGAATGTGAAGGACGTGTTCCAGGTCTGTCTTATTTTGTTACCAAGTTTGTGGAACAGTAGAATACAATAGAATAGAATTTTTGTCGGGCAGTTTTAATGAAGTTTTTTTTACTGTTAAAATACTTTTAAATATTTGTACTGATTGTTAGGCTCTTTTACAACTCATGAGTTTTATTATCCATTTTTATTCTCTTTGGTACAAATCAATATGGATAATAATAAGAGCCTACGTTTCATTTTTTGCTCTCCTTTTTTCTTTAATCCCCCTCCCACTCGAGCGTGCCTTGTGAATATACACTCACAGGCCACTTTATTAGACAAACCTGCCCAACTGCTGGTTAATGCAAATTTCAAATCAGCCTATCACATGGCAGCAACTCAATGCATTTAGACATGTAGACATGATCAAGACGATCTGCTGCAGTTCAAACTGAACATCAGAATGTGGAAGAAGGGTGATTTAAGAGACTTTTTATGTGACATGGTTGTTGGTGCCAGACCAGCTGCTCTGAGTATTTCAGAAACTGTTGATCTACAACCATCACTAGGGTTTACAGAGAATGGTCGGAAGAAGAGAAAATATCCAACGAGCAACAGTTTTGTGGATATAAATGCTTTGTTTTCAGAGGTCAGGAGAATGGCCAGACTGGTAAGAAGGCAACAGTAACTCAAATAACCACTGGATAAAACCAATGTCTGCATTAGAGCATCTTTGAACGCACAAAACGTCCAACCTTGAGACAGATGGGCTAGAGCAGCCAAAGAACACACCGGGTACCACTGAAGTCAGGCAAGAACAGGAAACTGAGGCTACAATTCACACAGACCCACCAAAGTTGGACAATAGAAGAATAAAAAAGCGTGTATGGTCTTGTAAGTCTCCATTTCTGGTGCCACATATAACTAACATACTAGTTTTTTGTCAGCCCCTTACCTTGGGACTAAATTGAAGAGTTTCCTGAACAGTTGCCTGAAGATTTTAATTTGCATTAGTTCAGAGAAAAAGAGGTGCCGTCAGTATTTGTTAATCATTGTCCTGTACTTTGGTGTGGTTGATGGTTAATAAACCAGAAATACACTTGTACTCTGTACACAAAAGCTTCAAAATCAAGACTTCTTACCAGCACTAAAGTATGGACTGTTCTCCATCTGGACCACCGCCTCAACCACAGCATCCAAACTGCTGCCCCCTTCCTCCAGGACAAGGTAGCCTGAACGCGCAGCTGAGCACACCCCTGAGATAGTGATCTCTGCCCGCTCTTCGGGGACCTGGACTGCCCCTCCATGTACCACCACGACGGGCATCATGCCAGCACCTGGAGAGGAGACTTGACTTGTTTTACTCAAAGGAAACAAGTAAATGATGTCATTTTTCATATTGAGACAGGTAATGTAGGGAAATAGGTACACGACCCCCAGAAATCTCCAATCAAGGAGGAACCTTATAACAACCAAAGCAACATTTTTCTACAAGTTATTACACAGAAACAGTTCTGGTGTTAATAATAATAATAATACATTTTACGTAAAGCGCCTTCCAAAGCTTTCAAGGAAACTGTACAAGTGAGTACAACAAGTACTGTTGCTGAGACGAGGGAGGGGGACAGTCAGGTGAAGAGAAGATGAAGATCTTAGACAGCGGGATTGAGTGGCAATGTGGATCAGGCTGGAGAAGTATGATGGAGCAATGTTACAAACCCGAACCCGAGTCACCTGCACACAGCAGGATGAGCCGCAGCAAAAGCGAATAACTAAGAAAAACAAGACGAAAATAAGTATTAGGTGGCCCAGTTGACAATAGCACAAGTTCATTCTGCGAAAAAGTCCAAGCCTCCTCCAGAAAGGGCAGCCTCTTCCTCTTATCTGCATCCACCGTTCTGACAAAAAAAAAAAAAAAAGGTGACAGTTCTCCAATCAGCTGATCGGCTCCTGCTGTGCCCCCTCTCACCTGTTCTAGTCACTGAAAAAGAGAGTTGAAAAACAAACAAGGAACCACGAAGAACAGGAAAGCTGTAACACCCCTTTCCAGGCAAGAGGGGCAACAAGCACAGAAGGGTTTCCACAGAAACATCTGTAGTAACTTGCCATCCAAAAGAAACGCTGTAGCTCACGCCTTGTGGTAGAAACAGGGCAGTCCGGGATAGCAGAAATCTTATCATCAAGTACAAAAACCTGGCCTTGCCCAATCTGCTTTCCCAAAGAGGTCATTGTAGCCCTCCCGAACTCACACTTAGCCAAGATAACTGAAAAACTGACTTTAGGGTAAACAAGTGGTCATTCCAGCTGCCAGAGAAAACAACATCAACAAGTTACACTTTAATAACATCGCAAAATACAAGCTGAATCAGATGCTGAAAGGTGGTTGAAGGATTCCTCCTCCCGAAAGCAGTGACAGTATATTGCAGAAAGTGGTCAAGTGTTACAATAGCAGAGACGTTTGAACCTTTGTCTGTTAACAGGACCTGCCAATAACCTTTCAAAAGATCAAGTTTAGTTATGAAAGTAGCTGACCCGATATTGTCGATGCAATCCTCCATACGAGGCAGAGGAAATTAAACTGCCACCGTAACTGCATTGACTCTATAACAGTCTGTCCAAAACAGGAGACTATCATCAGACTTGACTACGACCAGGCAAGGTGAACTCCAAGTGCTGCAACTCTGTTTTGCTAAACCATGTTCAAGTAGGTACTCACCTCCCTCTTCACGATGTTTCTTTTCTCCAGTGAACAACAATATGCGTGCTATTTGATTGGAGTGGGGGAAACAATAAAAATATTGTGGTGTAACACGTCTGTACAGGAAGGTACATCCATGAATAGAGTAGGAAGGTTCGCTAAGCTGGCTGATCCCCACTAGCTCAACCTGCTAGCATTGCAGAGAAAGTGTTCGCTTAGGGGCGGAGCAGACTCTTCCTGAAAGGGGCTGTCTCGCTTTGTGACATCAGCACGTGAGGATCCGCTCGTTTTCATGGGCATGACAGGGGCGGCTGTTCAGAATGCAGGTTTTTAGAGGATTACTCAGAAATGCGTGAACAGATCAAGATACCACTGTGGGGTTCTTTACAGTGAGGACTGAACAGTAGAATACACTAAAAAGCTCAAAAAGTGGATTTTTCATGGGATGGTCCCTTTAATGTCACACTGGTTTTTCTTCCTCGGTCGGGGGTAGCATTGACATAATGAGTTGCAGACACGCTATCTTTCACGACATACGGCCCCAAAGAGCAGGCTGTGACAGCAAACCCAGGGCTCGGTAGTAAAACCAAAACCTCATCCCCAGGTCTGAAATGGCGCTCTTTTGCTTTCAGGTCAAAGCGTTGCTTCATAGTATACTGAGGAGAGGAAAGGGTTTCCCTAGCTAAGGCTGTCGCCTGGTGCAGACATTCTCCACATTTGGAACCAAAATCCAAGACGTTAGTTCTAACTGAGGTCTCTGACGAGAACTGTTCTTTTATCACTTTGATTAGGCCACGCACATTGTGACCGAAAACCAGTTCAGCCGGACTGAATCCCGGGGTTTTCAGTTTGCCATCACGAATAGCACAGAGAACAAAATGTACTTCCTCATCCCAGTCATTTCCAGTTTTATGCCAATACTTGGGCGCACCCCAGGGGCGCGTCCCACCATTTGAAAAACACTGCCTTAAAGTGATAGGCGCTCAAAATGGAATGAGAAATACCAAAGGACTGATATTTGCTTGAGTCTGTTAGAGAAAAAAAGTTGCTCAATTGGTTTCCACAACCTTTGGAGGACCAGCTGTAGTGATTCTCCTCAATGGGACAGCTTCTAGAAAACGAGTGGACACACACATCATAGTCAACAGAAAAACATATCTAGATCTAGTTCTGGGTAGGAGCCCCACGCAATCAACAGTAACATGTTCAAAAGGTACACCAACAGCAGGAACAGGGAGCTGCGGCGCAGGTGGAACTACCTGATTTGACTTTCCCACTATTTGGCAGGTGTGGAGGTTTTAAAGATAGATAAGCTTTATTCCGGACTAGTAGTCCAATCAGCGAACAGGATCATAATCAATAAGCAGTACACATGCAGTGCCAAGACAACACACAAAGTATAAGAAGATAAATAAATAAAAATACAATAGTAAAATTCTTCAGAGAAAATTAAAAATAGTTTAAAAATACATTTCTTAAAAGCACAATAGTTAAAAAGCCAATTTAAATTAATTAAAAGGGGAGGGCCAAAAAGCAGCTCCTCCAGTGTTTCCAGGTACTGGATCTAAAACGAATGGCACTAAACTTAATGCTGTGTACGGACATAATAAGAGTGTTTTTAGTGGAATCCAGCCAGCACATGAACTTGAATATGAGGGTGCGCAGTAGAGCATGTAAGGTGTTAATTCATATCACAATATAGAAGTGTGCAATGTCTGTTTTCATCCCTGGTCAGAAAAAATGGCTTCAGATGCAGTTATAGGTTTTGGTTATTTCTAGGGTGGCCAGACCAAAGGCTCTCATGAGTCAGCATCAGACATATTGAGAATACACCTGTGGAACCACTATCTGATGAACTGTATCCCAATCACTGGATTCATCTATGAATACGTGTGTAACCAGTTTCTATTCACCCAAATAACAACCCATAATTGAGGTAATATTGGTGATTCCCCGTTTTCTCAGGGGAAGTCATTGCATCAACACTTTTAGCTAAAGACGCGTCTTCCTTTTGAGCACTACTAAGGGCTTCCCTCATAAAGGGCATGGTTACCTCAGGAACCAGAAGTGGTCGGGACTATTTCATAGCCTCTGTACCATCAGTGAGCTCACTGGCAGGGTATGATTTGTTATTACCCAAAATGGAAACATAAATGAGTCAGATGGATCATCTTGTTCATCACCTCTTGTTTCAGAGTCTGAGCTCTTGTGAAAGCACCGACGGAAAATACATTTGGAGGAGTTTGTGCTACATTATCTGAACTTAATGGGCTATCAACAACTTCAGGGGTGGATAGACTTTAACCCTTGCAATTTCATTACCCAAGATGAACTGCACCCCAGGAACAAGCTACCACAGGAAAAAAAACTGAAATGTGCTCTGTTTCCACATGTAGAGGAGCATGCATAAAACCCATCTCAATACCTCTCACAACAATCATTCAGTGGTAGTATCACGGAGAGGATGAAAGACTGGGAGCCTCCTGTGTCACGCAATGCCGTCACCAGCTGCTGGTCCCCAGGTTTTCCTGTCAGGGACACAAAACCCTTTGAAATGAAAGGTTTAAAACAAACCTCTGTGTTGCGTTTCATCTGGGGTTGTTTTGTCTTTTCCCAACACTTGGGGCGGCTCCGCGGAGGAAATAGTCTTTATCGAACTCATTCCTTTTGGTTGCTCTGAAGACTCGGGAGATAGAGGTGCTTGTTGGTATGCCAAGACTCTGCCCTCTCAAATAAAGTGTTCAGGTTTATGACAGTAAATTGTCTTGGCACTCCCCCCCTTATGTTTGGAGGAAAACTGTTCTTGTCCTGCCTCTCACTGGGATTTGAAACGAAAGTGTCACAAATAGAGGTTGTTACGTCAGTTCAAACTCGTTTGCCAGCAGCGGTTTTTTAGTGCATAAGCTTGCACAATGAAGCAAAAACTCAAGCTTTACTAACTTTACATCACCTATCAAAAGAGGACCTTCAGCAGGCTTCTTCTTAAAATTCCTAAACTGCTGCCTGTAGGCCTCAGGTACGAGATAACCTCTTTCAATTCGTCATAATCCAAGCTGTCATTAACAGACAGCAATGAAGTCTATGAAGGTAAACATGTGTCAAACACAAACTTGAATCACACACATGTAAAACTGAATGTGAAGTTGCAGGAAAAAGGAGAATGTGAGAAAAATTAGTACTTGTGGAATATAATGAAGGAACCTGCCTGACAAAAATTTTAACGTGTGTGTAAAAATGTTATAATGTGACAACACACACACACAATATTTTAATTTAACACTTCATAAGACTGTTAAAGAGAATCTTTTTTTTAATTTTTAGATTCAATTTAGTTCTGTAGAAGAGTTTCACACAAATACTTTGGCAGGGTCAGCTTGTTCCTGACTTTTGGCACACCTCCAGGTGACATATTTGTGGGAAAACAAACTTGTGGGGAGGAGGGGTAAGATTTCTGTCAGGCAAGTTCCCACGTTATATTCCTCAAGTAAAATTTTTTCTCCCATGCCTTTTTAATGCAACTTCAGATTGACTTTTACAAGTGTGTGTGATTTCAACTTGTGTGCAGGTGATTTAAATTTGTGTTTATTGTCACATATTTAACTTTACATGAGCCTTGCCAAACAACCGGTACTGCACCAAAAGCGTCCATACGCTGCGCGGCCAATTCAATGCGGAAGCAATGTGTTCAAACGCTGTAAAGCAGGAATCCCCCTAAAAATCACAAAACACTGGAATGAGTTGAACATTCTTACTCAAGTCAAGTGTTGCCGTCTGCAACTCCAGTTGGCGCAACCTGAATATAGTGTCAGCCTCCACCTGTGGAGAGAAAACAGACCCACCCCAATTTATGGTGCGTATAAAGGCTGCTAGAATAAAGCTAATTGTGTCTTTTTATCGGATTCTAGCATTTTATCTGTATTTCCAGATAGAATGTACAAAATAAATGCTAAAAACAAAAATAATTATTTGCTATTCTACTTTTAAAGTGAAACAACACAAAATACTAATTAAAATAATAATGGATAATAAGTGGCCTACATAATGCATGTAAAAAGAAAAATAAACTTTACAAGAATTTCTTAGAGTTTAGAACAGAGGCTTCTGAAAAACAATACAAGGTGTACAAAAACAAACTAATGAACATTTTGAGAAAAGCAAAAAAGAAATACTATAATCAAATTTTAGTTGAAAATAAGAGCAATATTAAAACCACGTGGAATATTCTAAACAAAGTAATGGGAAATAAAAAAGGTTCTCTAGACCTCCCAAAATATTTCGTAAAAGGTCATAACATAATAAAAAATATGGACACAGAAGTCAATGAATTTAACTCTTTTTTTGTAAATATAGGCCCTAAGTTAGCAAACGCAATTACAAAAGCTCAAGGAAATGTGACAGAAAGTCATAAAAGGGAAAGTAAAATTATGCAGTCGATGTATCTATCTGAGGTGGATGAAACAGCGATACCTTCTGTGGTCCAAAAATTTAAAAATAAAACATCAATTGATAGTGACGGTATTGATATGAAAATTATATAAAAAAGACCATTGATTGTATTGTGAGGCCACTATGTTATATTTTTAATCTTCCCTTTAAAACAGGTGTTTTCCCAGAAGCCATTAAAACTGCTAAAGTTATTCTTATTCATAAAACAGGTAACAGACAAACTATAGACCAGTATCACTTCTTTCACAATTCTCTAAAATATTAGAAAAGCTGTTTACTCTCAGACTGAATTCTTTTATTGAAAAAAATAAGCTATTGAATGACTGTCAATATGGCTTCAGGACAAACCAATCAACAGCCTTGGCCATGATGAAAGTAACGGACGATATTACAACAGGAATTGATGAAACGAAATACATAATAGGATTGTTTATTGATTTAAAAAAAGGCATTTGATACTGTTGATCATTCTATTTTAATTTCAAAGTTAAATCTGTTTTGGGTCAGAGGATTGGTTCTTAACTGGTTATCCAGCTATTTGAATAAAAGGCAGCAATATGTACATTTCACTGGTCATTCCTCAAAATGCATGAATATTGAGTGTGGCATACCACAAGGATCAACACTGGGTCCTATTCTTTTTCTTTTGTATATTAATGATATTTCTGAAGTCTCAAACATATTGAAACTTGTTCTATTTGCTGATGATACAGCTATGTTTTGTTCAGGAAAAAATTTAGGTCACTTAATACAAAATATTGAAATAGAAATGGTCAAACTTAAATATTGGTTTATTAATAATAAGCTTTCCTTTAATTTAGAAAAAACAAAGTTTATGGTTTTTAATAATAAAAGACAGGAGGACGTAAAACTATCGATTGATGGAGTAACAGTTGAAAAAGTTTCTGAGCACAGATTTCTTGGGTTAATTTTGGACAAAAAATTGTCTTGGAAGTCACATATATCATATATAAAAGTAAAGTGGCTAAAACTGTATTTGTTTTGAATCACATTAAGTATTACTTATCCTGTCATGTCTTAGGAATGTTGTACTGTTCAATTGTACTGCCTTATTTCACTTGTTGTGTTGAAGTGTGGGGTAAAACATATATAACTCTTTTAACACCGTTATACCCACAGCAGAAAAAGGTTATTCGAATCATTCATAAAGTTGGATACAGAGAACATACAAATGCTTTATTTGTGGAGTCAATATTGTTGAAATTTGAGGACCTAGTAAAACCGCAAACTTTATTAGAGAAGCCTATAAAGTTAAAAACAGAGAGATTCTGCAAAAACTATTTGTTTTCACCTCAGAAGATGAAAATCACAGGAGGAAATATGATTTTAAGTTTCCAGTTGCTCGCACTGCTTTAAAGCAGACATGTTTTTCTTTTGTTGGGGTAAAAGTTTGGAATGCTGAACAGGACATTTTGAAAAGCTGTACTAATAAAATATTATTTAAAAAAATATTTGTGAAGACAAAACTTGAGGAATATGTAAAGTGTAGTTAGTATGTGGGGACAGGCTCTAAAAGCCATCTTTGTTTCTTTTTTTTTTCTTTTTAGGATGTAATATAGGGGCAGAACTGAAATAAGAATTGTATTCTTCTCACTTCTCCTTTCCTCTCATGAAGATATGTAGACTGTTGATGAGTAATGAACATGTTCATGTAATGCTCCCTTCATGAATGGAATAAAATAAACAAATCTAATCAAATCAAATCAAATCAAAATGTGCAAAACAAAAAAAGGACAATTTGTAATAATGGTAAAGGTTGGCATTTAGAAATAGAAAATATCTCATCTTTGTGAAGCTGGTCTGGTTTCTTCTGCAGAAATGATCCGTTCTGTTCTGGAGAAAGTGGTTCTCAGGTTCTGCATATGTTGGTTCATGGAGTTGGTTCTGTTTGAAATTCTTTTTTTGCATATTCTAAATTCTGTCCTCCTTATTATCAATAACAGTGAAATAGTTCCAGGTTTTTCTGCTTTTTTCAGAGTCACTCATTTTTTCTACCTTTGTGTTGATGCTGTTTGTCATCATTGGATTGGTAACGAGGTTTGCAACCACTGCTGCACGTGCTGCTCAGATCATTGTAATCTGGCTCTGCGCCAACACGTATTGATCAGTCCTGTGCAGCTTCAAGGGAAACAAAAGCAAGAGCGTATCCGGGACACTACTTCATAAATAAAAATGAGCAGCAGCATCGAGTCTTGAACTAATGATGGAAAAAAAAAAAAGTCAAACTCTTTTCCCCTTGTTTTGTGCAGGAGTTATGTTCAAAAATAACTTGTGAAGGTGAAATCTGCGAATTAGGATTAAACTCCTCACAGCATACTTTACACTTTTCTCAGACAAACAAGAACATTTTCTCACTTTTCTCATTGTTTATAGAAAAAAGAATTCAAATTTTATAGCATGAAAACAAAGATCTGATTGCGATTAAAGATTTATGGAGATCTGAAGAGCTGCGTGTTTCTGCAGAGGAGACACGGTACCAAGGAGATTGAATGACAAGATCTCCAGGACCCAAAACAGGGTTCCTTATTTAAAAAAAGGAAGCAGTGTAAGAGACCGGAAAAGGTGAACTGCAATGTGGAAAGAGAACACTGTATTCTGTTCTATTTTACAGGGATTTGGGGGGTTCAGATAGGGGCACGTTCTATGTAGGTCTCGATTATAAGGCCAGATAAAAAAAAAAGAAAATCATGGGTCTCTAATAGTGTTTGGGGGGGGCGTAGTTTGGGAACTCCTGCCATGAGGCACACTTATATTTATTTAACTTGTTCAAAAATAAAATATCTACCTTGTAATCTGATGCACTTTTACTCTGGTTGTGCTTACTGACCTCAAATTGTTTTTTTGTGGTACACGACGCACAGCAAACTGTCAAAATGCTCAAGTTTCACTTGGGTTATGAACTGTTCTTCAATTGTTAGAGGATCAGATCTATGAAGTGATTTTGCTTTATTATTATTATTGTGTTTTTTGGTTTACTAAGTTAGTTTTTAAAATAAAAAACATGTTATGTGTCTTTAATGAGTGTGTCTTTAAAGAGGCTATATGTATCTTGAGGATAAACAAGATTAAAGTGTTTCTATTGTGTATTCTTACAAATATTTGCACAAACAGCACATGCACAAGCATTTATTGGGTAAAATCGTTTGTACTTTTCTAATGATTACAGTTTGGATTTGGATTAAAATGTAATATTTACAAAGCTTTAGAATTATAAAAAAAAAGATATGCAACTTAAACATCAATCACACTCAGATGTGTAAAATCAAATAAAAAAGCAGAGTCCAACAGATGAATCAGAATACTTTTATTTAAAGTCACAAACAAACCACAAAACAGTGTAAATACAGGAATTCTTCAAAAGTTTTCCTTTGAATATAATCAGTTTTCTTTCAATGAAACAGCAACCTCTAGTGGTAGGATACAGAATACCAGGGAGTGTCATGATTTTCACAGTCTGTTTTAAGTCATGCTTTTGGAAAAACTCAAACCCCAATATAAGAATAGTTTCTTCTGAGAAACAGTTTCAGAATTTTCCATAAAGAGCTAAAATCAGCAGCTTTGTAGCAGCAGATGTTCATTTTCAAAATGTTATAACTTAAAAAAGAATGAAACCCGAGTCGGTCAATACCTAGAAGCCCATTAAACAGAGGTTACACTGGTCAAATTTAAACTAACAGCAGCTGAACCTTAAATCCATTAAATGATCCATCAAATATTGACAGTGCTGAAGTAACCCACTGCTGTTTTTAATAAGTAAAAGACAAAACAGATTATTCTTTTTGTTAAAAAATACTGATATGTTTTTAAAACTGACAGTAATTAATTTACTAAGTGGTTAAAAATTATAAGGTTTGAGCTTATTAACAGAGGAGCAGCTGGAGGTGATTCGAACACTTGATACATTTAGAAGAACACCATCAGGTTTATTATTGTCAGTCTCAGAGCACAACTGTTGTTGATCAGTTTGAGAATTTTCCAACTTTGTTGGTGATGTTGATTTTCCACACATAAAAATCCTAATGATTTTACTGTTTTTAGTTAAGATGTTGAGAGCGGTTGGGTCAGTGCTGTTCACTGAAGCTCCGTCTGAAGTGTTCTCCGGTGTACAGACCGTAATGCAGAGTATCGTTCTGAGCTGCGGCCCAGGACATCTGCCGGCTGGAGAAACGGGCAGCCCAGTTCCCCTGGGGGTCCACAGTCACAACCCCACCCAGCCCCCCCACTCTGGACTTCATGTAAGCCAGCCCCAAATCACTGGCAGCCTCAGCGGATTGACCTGAGAGCAGAAAAAAGGTGGCAATCTTCAAGGATGAATTCATGTCCTTCAGAGGCCATTTTGGTTCTTATGGGAGTTGGTGCAGCTTTAAATAAAGTTGCCATCATCTTTACAGGTATTTAATACGTGCTGTTCAGGAATGTTTTAACAAAGTGTGGCGTCAAAGCTCACTTTATCAATAAAGTTTGAGGGTGGATTTTACACATCTGTTTCTCAAACAATTACGGACAAATTCCAGGAACTTCAACATTTTCAAAAGTTTTCTGCAGACCAAGAATGAGACATAATACCATGTTTTATAATCATGAGCGATGAATAAAGCTGGTTTGAAGGTTAGAGCTACAGGTTGGAGCTACTGCTCTGGGACTCAGCATCTTTCAAGACTCACTCTGATGAAAATTGTGATCTTGGCGTTTTAAAAATGTCAGAAAATGAAGCTTAAATTAAGCTTAATTTTTTTTTTCAAAATTGTTGTGAAAAAAAATTTTGCTTGAAAAAGAGCTTATTTGTGATGAGAAAATACGTTCAACATGCCACAAGCTCCCGCTCTGAGCTGTCAGCAACGGGGAGAAAAATGGGGGCGGGGTTGTTTTGAGCCAACAAGCCTCAGTGGTGAATTTCTAATGAGCTCCTGCTGCTCTGCAGAAACTACATCCTTGAAAACAACACAGGTTTTTTGATTTAGGCTAAAAATGCCGTATCGGTATGACATCAGAGCGAAATGAGACCTACATCATCTTAGTTAGTATATTTATGTCATAAAGAATTGTCTGACTGCTTTTCTACGTTCCTCCTGCAGACTGTGGTGAATCCAGGTGTGTGTGTGTGTGTTACCTTGCTCCATGTGAAACAAGATGAGTCTGGCCAGCGTGACCTTCATGATGGTTTCTCCATGACCAGTAGTGGACACGGCTCCTGACTGGTTGTCTGCGTAACCTCCACTTCCTGATAAACACAAACCATTCAGTCTTTTCCTGTTTTCCTCAATGGATCAATGAAAATCCACTAATGCTAACAACTTTGTCAAAATGTATAGTTTTTCTTTAGTAGTTTTTCTTTAGTAAGGGAGTTTTTATTTCCAGGTGGCATCAAGACATTTTATAGGAAATCTCCACTATGAATGAGTGTTTAGATGGAGATTGTTCAAGACTTATTACTGCAAAGCCACAGATTCAGAGCTTAGCAGAATTTAAAATATTAAATTACTTAGTTTTAGATGAAATTGTTAAGAAGTTCCTGGCCAGATTTGTCACCATGATGCTGCAGTCTGACTGCTGAGTCATGCTGGTCAAACCACTCATTCCTTGGCAGGACTGAAGGCCAAGATCTGTGGCTGCAGTTGACTAAAATGGAACATGCTTCAGTCTCTCATATTACTATACTTACAGTTTGGCTTCAGGCCATCATTACTCATGCTGCAGGTCCACCAGAACCAGTTACTGCTGTTGAATTCTGATGACAAACCAAACTGTTGAGACTTAAAGACCCACTACGATCATATTTTGATCTATTGGAAAAGCGTTTCTGGAGATCTTTTTTTATCAGGCCATTTTTAACCAACATTTTAAAAATGGTTGTTTTCTAGGACAGAGTTCAAACTGCGTTTTTTTCTTCTGCTCCTGATTCACAATAATTTGAAAAATTTTCAGAGATGCAATTTTAAACTTAAAATTTTTATAATTAAAAATACCACAAGAACTTGTTCAAAACACCATTTACATCAGAGAGGGTCTTTACAAACAACTATGAATAACATAAAAGGAAAAAGAAAACATGCTCAGTGAGCTGCAGGTTGAAAAACTCTTTAGTACATTTTTGCTTAACATGTTAGAACTGACCTATGCACGGAGTGTCCCCCACCCGACCCTCCATCTTGTTCAACATTCCACCAGTGGAGGTTGCACAAGCAACGTTGCCTTCTTTATTGACTGCCACAGCGCCGACTGTGCCCATCTTCCCCCTGTAAAAGGTAACAAACAGAGAAGCTGAACCATACTGTTTTTACAAAGATCCAAAACGGTTGAAATGAACTCTTAGATTGATCTTTTCAAAAATGTTTGCACTGTTTGTTTACATCTCTGAGCTGCAGTAGACAGTTTAACAAACAACGTTCAAACATATAGTAAATGCAGTGTAAAAAAAAAGAAATTGAAGCAATTCTATAAAAGCAAAGTGAACTATATCAAAAGGTATGTGAGGTCTTACATTTGGCACTCAACAGGGTTGGCATCTGGAACCAGGTTCTTTTTCCAGCGCATGCGGGAGTACTCGGTGATGAGGGACTCCTGAGACACCTCGGGAACTCCCACAGAGCGAGCAAATTTACTGGCTCCTTCTGCTGTCAGACACGCATGACTGGTCTGAAGGAAGAATCACAGAAGTCAGCTGATTGTCGGGATGCAGAGTGAAGTTCACCGTCCAAATACAACTGTATTCTTCTGGATGTTCAGCAGCAGTGGAGGATCTAGTTTTTCATGACGGTCTGAAACGTGACAGTTTCATCTACAGACCTTTTCCATGACCAGCCGTGCCAGCTGAACGGGGTTGGCGATGTTGCGCACGGCGGACACTGCACCGCTGCCTAATGTTTTCCCATCCATCACAATGGCATCCATCTCCACCTCCCCCTTGACATTCAGCACCGAGCCACAACCTGAAAAATGATTTGACAAACTATCTGTCAGATTACTGGCTCGGGGTATTAAAAAAAAATCATCAGGGTGGATTAAAAACATATTGATATAATGCACTGTATAAAAGCAGGTGAGTTTTTGTTATTTATTTAATAAAAAAAAGAAAAATTTGACAGCTAACAGTTTATACCTTTCCTAAAAACTGACATATCTTTAATTTAGCCTCCAATAAGAAAAAAAAATCAACGGACTTCAAGACAATCTATTTTATCTTATACTTGCTGACTCACAAAAAACAAAATTAAAAATTCTCTTAAGAACGTGAAAATTATAATTATACCAAATAAATTCTTATAAAAAAAGTACATTAGAACTTAGTTTAAAAATGAAACTACTTCGGTATCAGCAAGGCAAGTGCAGCCAAGACCGTGGAAACGAGCAAATCAGCTTAGTGCTGGGTCATATGATGATACATGTGGTGTGGGCGATAGGGATGTGTTTATCGGGCCATTTCTCTTTTGTCGTTTCTATGTGTTTCCATTTGTTTATTTTTATCTCTGAACTTTTGTGCAAAAAATTATTTTCTTACTAAGAAACTTGAAACTGTTGTGGGCTTTAAAAAATGTTTCTCATTTGTGATGATTCAGTTACATGTTAATTGAAAAAGTAAAGTAAAAGAAAAGTAATGACATTTTTGTTAATTTTTTTAGAGAATAACAGAAAATATACTTTATTGCCATATATTGTGATATATATTGTTATTGTGACATAAAAAAAATTATATCGTGATATAGAAATTTTTCCACATCGCCCAGCACTGTATCAGTGTGTTCCAACTGAAACTCACAAATGTTTCCAACAAGTCTGGAAACTATTGACAGAAGATCTTCTAAATGTTTCTGCAGGACTTTGACCCTGTGAGATGGACAGTCGTTTAACTAATCTGTTACTGACCAAACACAAAACCAGACATTTAAAAGTCTCAAAAGACATTCAGACAAATTTGGTGAACATTTTGCAGTTTGTGGGACCTTTTTAAGGGCAGCAAGGTATGACTATGAGTATAATGTATCACTAAAAGACGTTGCAGGTCAGTGACATAGTAGCTCTAAGTGCATTTGCTTGAAAGAAAGGCTGAACATGAAACTACTGAAACCATTTCATTTCCAGGTTACAATTTCAATACATATTTTTCCCATTTATTTGCAATATTTTTCAAATCTGGACCAAATGGAATATTTTTTGAATGGCTGGGTAGAATTTCATTTCAATTTGAATTAGTTCACAGAAAAAGAAGGAAGGATTTGTTGAATATTGTCCTGTATTTTGATGTGCTGATTGTGGTTAGACCAGTAGTACACTAGTTACAGCTCTTTGGTTCAGACATTCACATTTTCTGTGCACAAAAGCTTGAAAATCAAGACCCCTTACCTGCATTAAAGTAAGGACTGTTCTCCATCTGGACCACCGCCTCAACCACAGCATCCATACTGCTGCCCCCTTCCTGCAGGACAAGGTAGGCCGAACGCACAGCTGAGCACACCCCTGAGGTTGAGTTCTCTGCCCGCTCTTTGGGGATGTGGCCCGCTCCTCCATGTACCACCACCACGGGCAACATGTCAACACCTGGACAGGAGACTTCACTTGTTTTACTCAAAGAAAACAATATTTTCCTCGAGTAAAAGTCACACCAGAGCCAAAAAATGCAAAATGGGGCAGCAGTGGCTCAAGTGGTTGAGCAGGTCAGCAAATGATCAAAGGGTTGACGGCCGGAACCCCTTTACCCTCAACCAGCTGTTGTTGAGTCTTTTGGGTAAGACACTTCACCCTCCCTGCCTCCAGTGTGGCTCCACTACTGTGGGAATGCAAGTGAATGTTCTGGTGATGGTCAGATGGCAGCCACGCCTCTGTCAGACTGCCCCAGGGCCACAACAGCAGCTTACCATCTCAAAGTATGAATGATGGATACACATAATCGCTTTGAGCGTCAGGAAAAGCTGTGAACAATCCAGTCCAATATTATTATTACTATAAAGACGAATAAACCATAGAAAAATAGCTGTGGATTAAAAGTCACTGTAACAATCATTTTATTTAGTTATGGGATGTTTCATGTTTTATATTTTGACGTCTTAGTGCACGTGTCAAAAATCAAGGCTTAAGGGCCGGATCCGGCCCTCCAGGTAATTCTATCCGGCCCGCTTATTTTTATCTTGAATAATTTTGACAAAATATATTTTTATGGAGAGTAAAATATTGAAAGTTTTTTAAAGTTTAAGTTGATTTATTCTGGAATAATATTCCTGACGATTTATTATTCATAATTATATTATGGTTTTAAAGTTTTTAAAATTGCCAATTTTAAATTGGCAAGGATTCCCAAGGATATATTACTTTTATTGCTAAAAGACGTTTAATTTTTATAGTTACCAGAGAGAGAATTAATTATTTCTAAAATGTCAGTAAAGGCTGATGTCACCATAAGGGATGAAAATTCTGAGGAGCCTGAATCAAGACACAATCACAGGGCTAGAGCAGTAACAGAAAAAAAATGTTTTATTTGTAAAATAATGTTTTTACATATAAAAATATGTAGTGAGAACAGCCCTTTTGTTTGCTAACGTTTTAATAATTATATATATTAAAAAACTAAAATCAACGTCAACCACATTTAGTGGATCAACTAGCCTGCAGCAACATCAGCTTAGCTGTTCCTCAAATACATCCACTTCCTTAAAGGAACAGCAGCAGCACAGAAACGGATCTATGGATGGTCACATTTTCACAATAAGACATTTAAAACGTTTGATCTTTATCTTATTTATTAAAACATAAAGAAATATATGCAAAAGTTCTTGTAAATCTAGATAAAATGTTTAAAATTATGAAACTGATAATAATGCTATTATTATAGTTCAAAATTGATTTAGCTATTTCAATTACGCGCACGAGCGCGCTAATTTAGAAACAAGCTAATTATAATTATGAAATAAACAAGAAAAAAAAAACATTTACCATAGGTCTATTCATGTCTATCTCCACGTTTGTCTTTAACCTAAAACCTTTGACCGCGGTGAATGGAAACCTCTCAAAACACCAGCTGACCCGTAATGCTGATTAACGTCAAGCTAGCAGTTCACGTAAACATAATTCTGCAGCGAGAAACTCAGCGAGCAAATGTATGTTTATAAGACCAACCGTTAAGGCCGAGTAAAAACCATTGGACTGGGTTCAGCCGAGTTGTTTTGCTTCCTGATCAGACGTCTGTTCCCGACCCATGTGTCTGCGGTTAGCAAGAAAGAGTGGACATCCGGTTTAGTGCTGCGATCCTTTCAGAATAAAATGTCTAAGATGTGAAAGACGGATGACAACAGATTTAATTTGAATTTTTTTTGGAGTGACTTGTTTTCAAATAAATAAAGAAATAGAATTATATGTCTAAAGAAAGCAAGATGTAAAGAAAATGTGCAAAAATCAAATCAAATGGGTGAACTTATCGACACTACTAAAAATAAAGCAATGTTTGACTGTCAATATTCATTTCATATAAAAAGTCTAACTTGAATCGTTCTTTCTAAAAAAAAGTTAAAAAAACAACGTTACAAGGTAAAATATATAATAATTATGATAATAAACGTAAAAGTGATAAATATTTCAGTTACTATTATTTCTAGTTTTTTCTAGTTTTAAAAAATTCAACAGAAATGTATTTGTGATTTTTTTCTCCTTAAATTTTAATCTATCCGTGCAAATGGAAGTTTAAAAAAGTTGTAGAAACAGTTTTTATCTGCTCTAACTTCCCAACACAAATGAATTGTAACTTTTCCCAACATTTTAAGTAAAATAGTTATTTAGATTTAAGAAAATACGTTGTTTTAGGTCATACATTATATTTAATGCTTTTTTTTTTTTTTTAAAAAAAAGGAAAACATATTCACACATAATCAGCCACGGAACAAATGGTTTTAGATCAATTTCATTTCTTGGTAAAATCAAGAAGACAAATGATATTTCACTTATAGGTATTTTCATTGTTTTATCACTACTAAGCAAGTTTAAAGTTCATTTAATATAAATGTAGTATTACTTGTAAAAATTGATGTTTGTTGTAATTTTTTTAATAAGTTGCCTACTTATAAGTTACACAAATGTAGTTATTTTTTAAGAAAAGAACTGTTGTGAAAGCCCCTCACTGTTCCCTGAGCTGTCCGTGGTCCTGAAATCTAGGTTCCCAACAATGGAATTTTTCCACCAGAATCTCAAAATTATCCTAATTTTACTATATTTCCTCTACTTTAAAATAATGTTGTTTTTTGTATAGTGTGTTCCTTTTAACTCCCAATTATATCAATGTTTTTTTTATTGCTTTAAAAATAAAAATACATTTCTGAACCCAAAGTCTGTTAAACTGTTAAAGCGTTTCTGGTCCACATGTCCCAGCTCATGTTCCATAACTGAATAGTTTTATAACTGCTTCACTTAGCATGCAGGCTATAATTTAAATGTTACACAGTGACATGCTGCAAATGTCACCCTATAGCCAAACATGTGTGTTGCTCTGTGGTGAACCTCAGGCTCCCTACAGACTGTTTCCCAGTGTGAGGAGATACAATGTGTGTGTGTGTGTTGGGGGGGGGGG
>NC_050526.1:13444417-13445905 GCF_002922805.2 Oryzias melastigma | reverse complement strand
GGTTCTTGTTTTAGACAATACTCCCGCCGAAGGAGTTGCTTTCTTAACCAAATGACTTTGCACGTTAAAATTGCTCAAATTAGAAACAATAATAATACAATTTAAAAAAAAATCATTAACAACCTTATATTTGGGAATTTAAAAAAACAACATTTAGTGATGCCAAATTCAAGCAGTCTTATAGAAGAAGTCCAGATTTAATTTTAATGTTTCCTAACCTTGTTTAAAAGGTTTATTGCAGTGGGGTAGAAGCTGTTCTGAAGTCGAATACTTAAAATGTTAATCACCTTCTAGAACCCCATAGGGAGCACTTTTAAGATATTTTTTGTCTTTTAAAGTCCCACACCAATCATGTCTTCATCTGCTGTAAAACTATTGGTCTTTTGAATATGATTATGCCAAACTAAGCCAAGTTTTTTTTTAAGTTTTATTTTTCTTGTTTCTTAATTATAGGCAGCACCAATTACAGCGACCCAAAGAAAAACATATATTAATTTTAATAAAAACAAATAAAAAATAATAAAAATTAACAAAGTTAAAAGAAAATAAATTTAAAACAAGAGCTAATTATGGACCCCTGGTTTCTCTACGGTCAAGTTGGTGGTGGGACTGTTAGCATAGAAGTAAGCCTCCACTGATATCCCATCATCCCTTTGTTTTTGCTCTCTCCTGTTAGCTTACAGCTCTTCACACAACATTGAAGCTGTCCAGCCTGTTTTAGGCCACATATTGGACGAGGAAAACAAAGACGTTCATGGATCTAGTTACAAGAAGAATTGCATGGGAATCGAGCAGAGCAGGGAGACTTCACATGCTGCCTCAAAAATTTACTGCATTTTGGTCTGCTCCTGATTCACCCCGATTTGAATAAAGGAATAATCAGAAATGCAGTTTTATTTTTTTATATATCTCCTCATTTGTGAGAAAAAATAAAAACACCATTTTTATTAGTGTGTCTTCAAAACGAAATTTTCTCAGAAAAAAAATAGCTTGATTTCATTTATGCTCTTTGCTGAATGTTACACAGTTCAAGAAAATATTACAAAATGCTAAAAATTAGGTATTTGTTTGATGTTTTGATTTGGTTTTGGGTCCAAACCCACACTGCGCCCCGGAGGAAGCTCTTATTTACCGAGTGTGCCACAGAGAGCATCGGGAGCGCGCAGCCGTGGAGCCCCCCATTCTGAAATGATGGCTGCGCGCTCCCGCGGCGCGAGCAGGGAACGCGCCTGGGAGGCTGCGGTCCCATTGACGGTTCCGTCTCCCTGACAGCAGCATCAGCATCACGGCGCTGGAGGAGCCAGAAGTTACCGCCTCGCCCCGCAGCCACGGAGCCCGCTCCCCGCCAGGGAAGGGAAGGGAAGGGAGACCCCCCCACGCCACCCCCCGCTTCGCCTGACCGTGAGGACGGAAGACCCCCCCACCACCACCATCCAGACTGACCGCCGGAGAGATGGGCTCCCCGTAAAACGGAGGCGGTGGAGGGGA
>NC_050526.1:13440721-13444265 GCF_002922805.2 Oryzias melastigma | reverse complement strand
GACAGCGGAGCAGCAAGAGGGAGGAGAGGCTGAACACGGCAACCAGGAACTGAGGCGCTACGGCCGCAATCACCGCCACTACCGCTAACGCCGCCGCCGCCCTGGCTGCCCCCCGCCACCGCCATGGAAACTCCGCATCCCTCGCTCCCACCGTCGCTTCATCCGTGGGCCATGTCGTGATCCGTGGGCACCGCCAGCGGGTTTTCTATCCGTGATCCCAGGCAAGGAAGAGGAGGAGGAGGAGGCGGAGGAGAAGAGCGGCGGTGGTGGTGGAAGATGTTCGCCCCGGTGGGCCCTCGGGGCGGCCCGCGCCCACCCGTCGCTCCGGCCATTCCGGAGCCGGACCTCAGCCATCTGACGGAGGACGAGAGGAAGATCATCATGGCTGTGCTGGCGCGGCAAAAGGAGGAGGAGGCGAAGGAGGAGGCCATGTTAAAGTAAGGGGAGGGAAAAGAGGAAGATAGATGGTGTGTGTGTGCAGGAGCGTGTGTGTGACAGAGAGGGGCCCTGGGCTAATTACATTCATCCCAGACCTCTCACATGAATGTAAGGCTCTCCAGGACTTCTGCTTCTCCAAGCTGCAACAATCCATGAGTGTGTGTGTGAAGTGAGTCACAACCCCATCCAGGTAGTTCTGTGCAAAAAGGAAACTGGGTTCAAATCCCATGGAAGACCAAATGAGTGTAGGGGTGTGTCAGAGATCCATCCTCCACATCCTTCCCGTCCTCCTTCATAGTCATCACTTCCACTCAGCATGTGCTGGGGACGTGCAGCCAAACATTTCTAGATGCTGCATGAGATTGCAGAAGGCTAAGCAAAACCCTCCCTGTTGGCTTAGATGCTGCATCCATCTCAACAGCTGCTGTTCTCAGCTCTGGGGTGCGGTTTGAGCCTTCCCCGGCCTTATGCACTGTATGTAGGCCAGTGCTCTTGCAGCAGACATCACACTGTCTTTTATAGAAACAGCAGGCCTGCAACAGCAGAGTGAATGAATCCTACGTCCTGGCGTCACCGTAGTGAAAAGTCCACAGGTTTAACGCGCCACTTGCCTTTTCCTTCAGGACCAGAAAAGGCATCAAGCTGAAACAACGGTTTCCCCATGTTTTCAGCAGGCGAGCAGATAGAGAGATAGAACGACCCACCTAAGCGAGGCGCTCCTCAAGCCCTACGTCCCTGTTCTATTTTAAGCACTGTGCGGACTGATGGCCCAGCACTGGAACGGAGGATCGATTCATTGCATCTAAAGAAGGAAATGTCCAATTTATAGCTTCAGCTTTAAGTGGCTATGCATCATTTCAAGCAATGTATCAAGGAGTTGTGGATTTAGTAACGTCATATTGCTGCCGCACATAAGGCAGGCATGCCCCAACCTGTATTGGCTTCTGCAGTGTTTCCCCTCACTGCTGCTGAAATGGACACGGAAAGGAAGAGAGTGCGTGATCACATGTGGCGCGTACGGGAAAACATTGGCTGTTAAAAATGTGCATTCAACAAACCGGAGTGGAGGAGTGTGGGCTGTGATGTACAGAGGCAGAGGATTTACTCCATGTAAGAGCCGCTTAAGGAATACAAACATCAGTTTTCTTGTGATTATAGAACAACAATTGTGCACAATTATGCACACCTTCTGGTTAATCTGCTTCATGAAAAACGAATATAAGCAAAGCAGGATACTACAGTATGGCAGTGATCAATGATCAGTTAGCAGCAGCAAACAGTGGGCATTTTAGCAGTGAAAACCTTCCTCAGGGAAATTATACGAAACTCAGAGGTCAGTGTTCATTAGGAACTCAAAATGTATATATGTTTGTGGACTTTTTATGCTTGATAGGACATTTGTTGTTTGGCCATATTCACAGTTAGCAATAGTTTGTAGGATTCATTATAATGTAAAACAGACGTAGAGCTACTTTGGTCTTTTTTTGGTTAGTATTGTTTCTACAGTACTACTGCTACTGTATTTCCTCCACCGTAGGTGCACTTAAAAGCCTTAATGTTTTTCAAGAAACAATAGTGGGTCTTGTAATTCTGAGTTTCTAATATATGGATCAGTTCTGGTTGTGCTTACTGGTGTCAAGGCGACTTTGAGAGGTACACGGTGGTCTGTTGAAATGTTTGGTTAGGTTGTATTGTGATTTTGCTAACATGCTACCATGTAGTGTTGGACTGTGTTTTTTTACGTTTTACTAACAGGTTTGAAGTTAGCGTTGTCACAGTGCAGTTTGTTTCAGCAGCATTACGCCTGATTCACATTCACTTCCATTCAGTGCCCTTGTTAACCTATGGTGCGGTTCACACCAGGCACATTGCACCGTGGTCCTCCGCAGAAGGCTCGCGCCATGCAGCGAATCATTTCGGCGTCTGGTCTATTCTGTGCGAAAGCCGCAAGGGATTTGCGTCAATTCTGGCAGGAAGTTACATCAAGAAACATGAGAAAATCTGGTTCATTTTTTAAATATTACCAATTTTTCACACTAAAAACAAATGCGATCATGTTTTTGTATCTAAGCAGACTGAAGACATGAAAATAAACATACAATCACAACACAAACCCAAACACAGACCGACACACACTTTTCTCTGTGTGTCTCAACAACTTGTAAATTAAAGAGGTGTAGGCCTACTAACTACTTGCTTTTTCTTAGCAGAAACATGGGGTAATATTTTTAGATTATTAACTTACCCATGATGGCAAAAACCAAAAAAAGCTTTAGAAGAAGCATCCGTTGACCGCTGCAAAAAAATGCATGTCTGCTGTGAATTGCATGCCACGCGAACTCCACTTCGCGGCGCTTCTGCGTCCAATGTGAGCCTAGTGTTAGTATGTATTTTTTTGTGTCCCAAACAAAGATGGGAGTTAGAGGTATTGTAAACACACTAACACGGTTAACACTTCGGACACTTCTAACATGGCTAATGTGTAGCCTTTTACAAACAACTTTTAGTTAATGTGAACACAGTCAATAGAATCTGACTGACTCCACTGTCTCGCTTAATATGTTTTATAGTTCGGTGTGCCTTATATCTGACATTAAATCAAAAATTGACTATTTATTGACGATGCACCTTTTTAATCCTGTGCAGTCCCTGTATTACAGAAAATACTGTGTTTTGGAGGTTATACAATTATTTAACTACAACCTATTGTCTGAAAAGGAACATCTATCTAACACTTGATTCAAATACTCAGCAGTTTCTTAAGTTGTCATTGTACTGGCGTTTTTTTAGAAGCTACCCAAACCTTTATGCTTATGCTGATGACAAGAATCTCAAAAAAAAGTCTAAGTTTAATGACCTCGTGGATTGGTAGTAGTGTTGACTATAGAAATATTGTCCACAGTTAAATTGATGTTAAAAATGTATCTTAACAAAAAATCAACTTTCTTCTAAAGGATACCTCTGTGGGCTCATTTTTATACTTAACACATGAAACTTTTGGCCTATGGTGTTCAAACTGGACTGTTGCTATATGATACTAGTGTATGCACCAACAGTTTGAAGTGGCTTGGTGCAAAGTAGCGCAAATCTTGCTCCAGACTTTTTT
>NC_050526.1:13393594-13440694 GCF_002922805.2 Oryzias melastigma | reverse complement strand
TTTTTGCAGCTTTATTTTGATGTATAAAATACTTTTTTTTATTAAAAGTGGCAGCTTGAACAGGCGTTGCAGAGACTGGTGTGAGCCATTGACATGAATATCAATGGACTTAGCAATCCCTCCCGTATTCCAAATAGGAAGTCCCTGCTAGTTGCAAGAAGGCCAGAGTTCCATAGACTTCCATTGAGAAATAGACAGTTATTACTCAGTCGTTTTATTTGTCAGAATAACCATCCTTGCTCTGATACATTCTTAAGATGTTCTTTCTAATCCCGATTTTTTTAAAGATATTTTTTCTTTATCACAAGTTATTCAAGTAATAAACTGACCAATCAGATGCCTCAGTAAAAGCATGTGGTGTTCGCTGGCCCCGCTTCAAATATTTGATTGACAGATTATCTCGAGTTTGCTTTCAGTGGGAGGGGTGTGGACTTGGAACAAGCCAGAACAAGCTCACTCATGATTGGTGACAGCAGTTCCTCTAAAAACGTGACTCAGCGGGACTCGGACTAATCACTGTCGTGAGGTGGCAATCGGTTGCAATATGGCGGTAGATATGTCAGGAAGTGACGGCGAAGGCCCTGGCCTGATTTCGCGAGGGCTGGGGGCAAGGCATTTCCTATGGGGGACCTCCACACTTATTATGTCCAGTTCTTATAAATGGTCTAGTGTGAGTGCATCATTAGTCTTAAACCAAAGAAGTTTAAAGAAATCTAAGGCCCATTGAAGTTAGCTGTTTTGTATCTGCATTTGAGACAGTAGAGCGAACTCAGGATCACAAGCTTAGAGGTTGAATGTGCCTCTTGTTGCAAAATATCAGCTAATGAGCTTTTGTGGTTTTGGTATCAGCGCTTTTTACATACACTGAAGGCATTGATTGTGGATGAATACGAATGCTTAAACTTCTTTGGGTCTTTGGGCCTATATGGTTGTTGCAAGGATGTCCTATAACCCCTCCTGTTCCCAAACTATGACTTTTAGGTCACATTTGTTCAACAGCAAAATCAAGCAGTCCTTAAGCTTGTGGGATTGAGTACTGAAATATGTCCGATACCTGTTGGCTGACCTTACAGATGGTGTTAACAGTAAACAAGAAAAACCATACATTGTTCTTTCTCAACAAGTTGTCTGTTTTTGTGCCAGTTTGCCTATAGAAGCCTTTTTTATATTTAGAACTTAATCCAACATGTTGGTTCTGTGTCTCCAATGCTATTATGCTTCACTTGACTGTGTGGAAAAAAATTCACATTTTTCTGTAAGGTGGTGAATCACTTCAACAATCAGTTTAAACAGTTCAGCAGTGGTTGGGATCCTAAGATTCTATTTCATATTAATTAGAACAGCTCCAAATTTTACAAACAATGCTGACAGACTTTAGATCTATAGATCTCCCATTTATTACATTTGCAAAACTTTTCTGTAAAAAATTTTACCAAAGCAAGACGGGGAAGTTAAATCAACTCTTTGAACAAATTTAATTACTTAAGCAGTTCACACAAAACCTTTAGCAGTTTTTGATGTGCCAAAAATCTCTCATAATGAGTGAGAGGGGTACCACAGTATTGACAATAGAGAGACACGTCTTCGGTTTTAGACAGCGTGGGTGCTGGCAGGGAATTCTCTCTTGAGCTCCCTCTGTGATCAGTCTGATCAGAGCTTACGGCTCATGTATATGGATGAGATGGTTCTGAATCACACAGTGAATTTATCAGTGAACATACTGCAACCATGTCACTGCTGTTTAAGGCCTGTCATACTGTGTCAGTATTGACAGAGATCTGTCACTGGAACTCCTTAAGGTACGGCAAACAATGGCCATGAGATTAAATAAGGATCTTTACTCAACCTTGATGATAAACTTTTAGATTGTTATTTTAGCCATCAAACCTGTTTAGGTTGTAAATCATAACTTGTGGCAGTTAATCACAGGGAGTCAGAACACTGAGTTCCAATGCAAAAATTGATAAATGAGAGACCAAAACAGAATGGTGCACTCACTCTGCTTTTTTTTCTTTCTCCTACTTTCCCTATCAGAGAGGAGAAGCCTATTCAAGCAAGAACGGTAAACCTGGTTGGGCAAAAGAAACCTCTACAGCAAAACGACGTCCGGTAAGTGCCCCTCTTCCTAAACTCTATTCAATCCAGGGATAATGGGTACCAGTGGACACAAGATACCGCTTTCTATCTGCTTTGGATTGAGGTCTTCGACTGAACAGCATCCAGTCAAGACTTTGTTCTGTAAATGTGCTGCTTGCTTCTCAAATCTAGTTTACACCTCAAGTTTGGTTTATTGTTACAGCTTTCAGATATATAGTGTGTCAATGACATCTGCCTCAGCTGATTGGACTGGAAAACATCTGCTGGAAGCTTCACTTCGTTCCACTTTGAGTGACTTGTTATCCTGTTAAACATACTTTCCTACTGTCGATGCTGTCTCTCATCTGTCACACCGCCTCTGCTGTAAAACAGGACACAGACAGTCTACTTATCCCTGTCCCAGTGATGTTGAGTCATTAAGGATTAGGTGATCTCATCCACCTCTGTAAACTCTGAAGGCTGGATTGAGAGGCTCTGAGGGCCCAACAGCTTTTTGACTCTTCTCTAAACTTGTTCATCTGGAGTGAAAACTTGACTTCTAACAAGCATCAGAATCCATCAGAATGACTATGTTTGTTTCTATTAAAGTTTTTCTGCTTGTCTTTCACTTTTCAGAGTTCGATTGGAACTAATTACAGTATTTGTCGGAGTATTAGTCGCCTTTTTTGCATAGTTTGGCCAGGAGTGTGACATCCTCGAGTGCGACTGTTTGATTATTTAAACAAAAAAAAAATAGGTATGTGATTGTGATTTTTCTACTGACAATCACTAGAGGGCACTGTAAGTGTGTGTATCAGTCTTTTCTACTGACAGCAGTGCAGAAGAAGAAGTTCAAAGCGACAGAGGCAATAAAAAATGTAACAGATTTAGTGATTTAAATTGATATGAAGAGTTCAGTTGACTTGTTAGCATTTTATTTGTGCTATGGTTATATGAATAATTGTTCATATTAATAGTTCATATTAATTGTGTATACAAATATACTATAAAGCTAAATACGGTTAGGGTAGTGAAGCGTGTATATATTCAGTCTATTATTATCAATTCTGTTGTTATGATTTGCCTTTCAACATAAGATGTCTGCTATTGGTCCTGTATTTTGTTTAGTAAATTTCTCCCAAAAGGGTGATTAAAATGATGTTTATTTCTTCTTTACTTAGCTTTTTTTGCATCTGGGACTTAAAGTTCAAGAAACATGTTTTAGTTGGAATCATATTGAAGTAGCGATGAGCAATGTAAAATATGTACTTTTGATACAAAAAGCTCAGAATTTAAACATTCATAGCAAATGAAAAATGTCACAATGAACCTTGAGCAATATTAAATATATATATTAGCTCATCAATTACATGTAGTTAGCTCCAGCCGCTTTAAAACAACCCATACTGCCATCTGGCTCTTGACTGTTACAACACCCAACTAAAAACATCATCACAAGCGGTGGTGCTGTTTATTGCAATAGTTTGCTATATTATCTGTTTTAGTTTCTGCCAATCCTGTACTTTTACTATAAATAAAGTGTGCAGGGACATCTTTTTGTAAAACTGTTTTTTGAGCTAGGCCTTTGAGGTCAGATAAAAAGAACAATTTATAGTATATGTAGTTTATTTCAGTATTTGCAGCTTGCACCATAATGTGGAGTAAGAGGATGGGTCATGTTATGAATGACCTTAAATTTGATGAGAAATATTTGAAAATACTTCCATACAATAAAGCACTTTTTGTAACAAATGTAATATTTAAGTGCAAGTAAGAACTTTCTAAGTGTGAGAATTGTTTTCAAAAGGCTTTTTCAAATAAATAAAGAACATAACAAATGTTTGTCTTGTAGGTTTCTGCACTAAAAAAACTTGTTAAATTTAAAACCACTTAATGCAGAAGCTGTACATTTCTGTTTGTTTGCAGAGTTTCCAACTAATCATATGGAGAGAGTGGGCGGTTAGAGGTTTGGTTTCTCTGAAATGCTTCCCATCTTTTTTAGATTAAGCTTCTCTTCTACTGTTAGATGGGGTTGGAGGCTTAATGGGTTGGATGGGAACAGTTTTTTTATGATTAAAGCTCTCAGTGATCATCTGTTCTTTAACACAGCTTGTTTGTGGGAATAGTGTATTTGATCTGTTCTTGATAATCGTTTATTTGATCTTGGTTTGATAATAGGGACTTAAACTGTCCTAAGAAACAGTGGTAAAGTTGTTTTAAGAGATCAGAAATGCTGGATTATGTATGTTCTGTGGACTATACCTCAGCATGCAAATGTCGTTGAATCAGTAGTAGGTGAGTCTGTAATGATCATATTTTCTGTATAATAAAGGCAAATAAAAACCTTAATTAAAAAAAAAAATGAATAAAAAGAAAATGTGCCTTATTAATTCTTGTTGTGCTTACTGATGTAGCAATTTTTGGTGGTTCATGGTAGTCTGTCAAAATGTCAGTCTACTTTCTTTAAATTTTTTTTTTTTTTAGATTTGCAAACAAGGTTGGGTGTTAATGTGAATAAGCTAACATGACTAAGGTGTATTGGCGTTGGCCTGTAATTTTTCTTTTACATGTTCCTAACAGGGTTGGGAGTTATCTTAGTCACAGTAATGTTTGTTTTAGTGGTAGCCTATCAGTCTGTTTTTTCCAAGTCTCGCAAATACGTTTGGGTGTTATTGCAATGCTAAGGCAGCTAGCATATAGCATTTTCTGACTGTGTGTGTATTTTTAACGTTATTAACAGGGTTGGGAGTTAGCTTAATCACAGCGATGTTTGTTTAGTGTTAGCCTGTTAGTTATCCGTCAGTTTTGATAAAGTGTTGCAAACAAGGTTGAGAGTTACAGGTATTGCTAATATGCTAGTGTGGCTAACATGTAGCATGTTTAAAAACAAGTTGTAGAATAAATGAGAACACAGTTAATTAAGTCTATCTGACTGACTTATTGCTGACTCTTTTGTTTCGCTTAATGTGCCTGTTAGTTAAGTTCGAAAATAGACTATTTATTGATGGTACTTATTATCATTTGTATTATTCTTATACAGTGGACCTTAAGTCTGCTGGATCACATCTGTTTTTCTATGGAACCCCACAGCATTCTTCCTTGGCCACTTTTCCCATGTTCTTCCAAAGAAAACAAGACACACTCACTATTCTTGCTACAGTTTGATCATATTGAAAAGTATCATTTTATTTTTATAGCTAGGTGTAGTATCTGGTTAAAAACAACTTAAAAATACACTTCAAAAGAAAATTAAAATTCTGCAGCTTGTGGTTCTTTTTTGTGTTAACATTACATTTTGCAGCTAATTTCATGCCTAACTTTTGTAGAAAAAGCTTTGGCAAATGAAAATGATGGGAAACACTCTAAATAAGATTTTTATTTACAAATTCAGTGTAACTAAAGAGGTTTGTCAGCACAACTTGCTGGTCTGCAAAGAAGTGTTTATAAATGTGTTCAGGAACTTGAAGCCCCAACAGTTTTTGTCTGTATTTCTGGCTCAAAATTGCACTAAAGGTGCAATCAAAAATGCAGCCACTCACCATCACACTACCACCCCATCCTCGCCTGTTTGTGTGGTTTTCTTTCTATATTAGGTTTTAGTTTCACTCCAAAGAAGATTGCCATTGACTTGTCAAATTGAGATATTTCTTTGTGTCTTTCTTGCATCTTTTTTATTGGCAAATTATGAACTCTGAGCATAACTGACTCAAGAAAGGCCTACAGTTTTCAGATTGTTTTGTTTCTGTCATAAATGTCTTAAATTAGCTTACATTGTGTTCTTTGAGTTGTATCGGTTGATCAGTCAGAGGCTACTCAAAGCACAGCCAAACAGTGCTGAAAACACAATGATAGAATATTTCTTTAACTTTTGTTTCTGGTAACTACGCACTCTGACACACTAGAGGTTTGTGTTTATTTCTTCTGTCAATCATATATATTACATCTGTCTTACATGATCAACATGTGGCCATTTGTCCACTTTATGGCAAATCTAGCAGACTCAATTTCACCTCCAAAACAACTGATTAAACCAGTTGAGTAAATTGTTAGTAAAGGTATTTATTTCTGGAAAAGAAGTCACTATAGGTGGAGATTCTGGTATTTTAATATGGATCCGTGAACTTGTATGTACGAACGGAACGAATGTAGGCTACACGGTAGTGTAGTGGTTAGTGCTCTTTGATACCCTGTTTCAAATCCCGGCCTGGACCTTCCTGTGTGGAGTTTGCATGTCCTCCTCGTGTGTGCTTGGGTTCCAGGGGTTTAGGTGATCGCCAGGTCCTGTTTGAAAACAGGAACTAATCTCCACAAAGTTGTTGATTGAACTGCTGGTAAAGTAGCTGCACATTGAATCAGCATCACAACCATTTTGTTGTCAAGTCTACAGAACTGTTCTGTGGCATACTTCCTCAGGCAAGCCAAAATTTCAGTGACTGAGGACAGAAGCTCCAAAGCTACCATGGGAAGGGGGGTTAAATGTACCCCGGTGCTAAACAAATAGTGTTCTGTCATTAGGCCCTTGGTTTCTGTAAAAACCCAATGGAGAGTAAGGATGTTTACACCTCACTTTCCATCCATCCATCCATTTTCTTGACCGCTTCATCCCTTTCGGGGTCGCGGGGTGCCGGAGCCTATCCCGGCCACTGATGGGCGAAGGCGGGGTACACCCTGGACAGGTCGCCAGTCTGTCGCAGGGCCTCAATCACACACCCATTCACTCTCACATTCACACCTAGGGACAATTTAGAGTCACCAATTAACCTATGAAGCATGTTTTTGGACGGTGGGAGGAAGCCGGAGTACCCGGTGAAAACCCACGCATGCACGGGGAGAACATGCAAACTCCACACAGAAAGGTCCCAGCCGGGATTCGAACCGGGGCCTTCTCGCTGTGAGGCGAGAGCGCTAACCACTTGCGCCACCGTGCAGCCCCTACACCTCACTTTGACATGTGTCATTTGTCCTTTGTCCCCTGATGATGGAAACTATGGAAATGGCCCAAAGGCTTCGTAGTAACATCGGCGATCCCTGGGAATGGTGAGGAGTTCCTTCCATGCTTCCCTTAGGGATTGGCTGCTATCCTGGTCCTCCCACGAGTGCACTGGTGAGACCAACACTTCCACGTTTGTGGAACCGGTTTAGTAGGAGAAGACATACAAAGAATATGATGTATTTGGTGGTGTATTTGATGCTGAATTTTAGCTTGGTAAACAGCCTACTGTTTAATGAAGCCATAGGCTCTAGCAATTCCTGCAACAATTTTTGGAATGAAGTGGGTGTAGACCAGGGGTGTCCAAATTTTTGGATTAATGATCAGGCCTAGTCCATAGTATACCTAGACAAGGATACTTAAAATAAACTTCAAGCATACTACTCTTTGAAAAGTATCATGTACTATACAAAAAGTAAAACTATTTTCTATGAAAACTGCTTTGTCTGTACATGATCTACTCTAGGGTTGTCCAAAGTCAGTCATCAAGGGCCGGCCTCCTGCTAGTTTTCCAGAAATCCTGCCTAATCTGGTGGTGATTACCTGGATCAAGTGTGTTTGGCCAATAAGGAGCTTCAATGGCAGGTTGGTTGGAAAACATGTAGGACACTGGCCCTTGAGGATTCACGGTATGTGTTGTGTAGAAAGTATACTTACTGAATACTTCTTCAGACTAAATAGCAACGTTTTATTTTAATAATACATACAGTAAATAGTATATAAAAAGTAAAATTCAAGTATAGTGCCTTCACTTTTAGCATAGACTAAGCATTCATGTAGTACACCTGTCAGAAGTCAGCACTCTGTCTCCCCTTCTGGTCACCGGCGGGAGCCATCTCCAGAGTACTGACTGCACTACATCTCCCAACAACCCCAGCGCACAGTTCCTGGATGCCGCTCAGCTGTCTCTCATTTGCCAATCACCCACAGGACACCTAAGCACTGCACAGAGCCTCACTCAGTGCAAAGGATTGCAAAGGTTCATCCTGACCTGAACTCATGTTTACCTGATCCTGCCACGTCTTTGGTTCTGCTTGTTTGCCACCTGCCCTGACCCTTGCCTGGACCCTGACCACTCTGGTTGCTCTCTGATGCTCCCATGCTCGTTGCTGACTTTTTGCCTGATTTAGATTTGTGGACTTTTAGATGTCTTAATAAACCTGCTGTAGTTGGAACCATTCATATGCCTCTTCTGTGAAACCTAAATAAAATACTTTTTGCTGAGGGTAAGACAAAGGATGCTTGTAATGTGCTTCTTCAACTGTACGAAACTTTTTTTTTCTTACCTTCAAAATTCATTAACAAAAGAAATACAGTTTTTATTCAACATTTATTGTACTTTTAAAATTGAACTCAAACAGTTCTGCTTTCTAAAAAAATATTTTTTCCTCGCTCCATACTTTACCCGAGGTTTTCCATCTGCATCGTCACCCTATTCATCCACTCAACGCCTAATTTTGAATGATTAGAAAACAAGTAGTAATTCCAATTTTATTCTGTAAATTATTGTGCTCAAACAAAATAAAAGCTTAAATAACATTTTTAAGACCTTAAGATCCTGAAAATTTGGCACACTACCTCCCATAAAAATGAATACATTCTTGCTCCTTGATGGTAATATGTCTACTATGCTGTCTTTCTAATGTAAATGTTTAGAAAATTAGCATCTCAGGTGCCTTAAAAAGAATAACACAGATGATGTCTTACAGGTTTTGAAACAAAAAGAAATTTGGAGAAAAACATATAATTTACTGTATATTGAATGGCTGGACTTTAGGCTGTTTTGTTCATGCATGCCACCGTGCTACACCACCAAGTGATTTAGTTAAAATTAATATATTTTGTTCTTTTTTTCAATTTATTCTCTTCTCTCTCGCTGGGAAGTATTGCTTTATTTAGCTCCAGAATATTAATATTTGCACAAATAGGATATATTTCCAAATATCGATATATTTCCTGTGCACAGGCCAAACAGACTTCCCCTTTAATTATGCCAGGATGGAAAAAAATATTTGGCAATATCATCTGTTATATAAAACCACAATAGGGGGATAACAAATGACATGACATTTTTACAAATGGGACGTTTTTTTTTAATACTATTTAATTTTAAGGAGTCAGCAACTGAGCTCTGTAAATTAGCTCCTATATGGTAATTAATGTGTGAATATGTAGTGTCTGTGTGGAGGTGTCCTTGTGTTTGTGTGTTTACATGCTGTGTGGATGTGTATTTGTGCTGCCTGGCTGTGTATGGCATTGCCAGGCCATATGGAGCTCTGTCTGGGGAGCACACTACCCACTTATCTGTGCTGTTGGCTCTGGTACTCTCTCCATCTGTCTCCCATCTTCCTCTCTCTGTCATTCCTTCCTCCATCGTGCTGTCGTTCTCTCTTTATCTTCATATTTTGTTCGTTTTCCATTTCCTACTGCTTTCATTCGCTCTCTTCATTTTCTACACTACGGTTTCCGGTTTACATTAGCAGTTAAGTGATGTGTGACAAAGCCAAATGTTTTCTCGGATTTCTTCTTCCCACACTTGTAGTCATCGCGATCGTCCTCATCAAAGTTTCAATGGCGATGACCTCAATCAACAGCATCAGTCACATTAGGCAGAACTGGTCAGTTCAGGTCAGAATGGAACAATCTGCCGCTGTGGCTTTACAACCAATCATCTCCATAAAGTTTGGGGTTTGTAAATATTCAGTAAGACATTCAAGAAGGATCTAATAAATCGAGGAGGTCACATAGAAGATGGCGCCAGTGTGTGTTGTTGTTGTTTTTCGTTTATTCTTATATGTATATTGATGATCGTCTGTATTTCTGTGTTTTTTTTGGGGTTGCCCTGGGATGGGATGTGTGAGGGGTTGTTGCTGTCTGTTATTGTTTGGATTTTCATATCTGAAATAAAAAAAAATTAAAAAAAAAAAGAAGATGGCGCCAGAAACAATCTCTTGAAGCGGAAATTTAGCAACTTTAGCCGGTTGCGCAAGTGGAAATTTCCTGAACTTTAGGAAACCCTTTCAAAAATGATATTTTAAAAACTTTTCAGAGCTATCAGCTTTTAAATGTGAATAAACTGTTAAGCAGTTTAGTGCGCAAGATGAGCTTCAATGGGACAGAGAATGTTAATCGTTTTATTTCTTTCAAGTCAATATTAACAAGTGTTCAAATTTGTATAACTACACTTGTTTATAATCGAACTTTACCTAAGCCGTCGAAATACCATGTTTTTTTTCTCTGTGACATAGTGTCACAGAAAAAAATGACAAAAAGGGTTTAAAAAAGACAGAAGAAACAGGAAAGAAGGTCAAAAGCATAAAACAGGGGGTTCTGAGCCAGGACTTCTGGCCAATGATTTTGGGCCTTAATTATGTTTTTATTTTGTGGCCGGCTCTGGCAGGGGGAGGGACTTCTAGCTTTTAATTTTCTGATGCCATATTTTTTCTCTGTAGCCAGATTGTCTTGAATGAATCTGGCATGTTTTTAACGACCAGCGCAGAACGGTCAGGAGACAACTTTAATCTCAAAGCTTTATTCCTACAACTTGCAAATTTGCAACTCATAACATACCGTAGCGATTGATTTTACCAACAATTCAATTCAGATAATTTGTGGTTGACGACACGATTCATAGTCGATTTTGGTTTATTTTGAATGATCGGATTTGATCCAATTCACTGACCTAAAATCGATCAAGACATCGTCAACCAGTGTGACTCATAGATAAATATCTGGTACTGAACAGTGGAGGGGAAGTTTTCCAGATTCTTTGTATTTCTTGCAAGATAATGAAATTAAAAATGTGAATAAACAAACAAGTAAACAAGCATCAAAGGCAAATCCATTCTCATTGTGGGTTCACAAAGTTCATCCCACTGTTGTTTTCAAATAATCCAAAGGGAACATTATTAGAACACTGTATGGTCACATGACTTTACTAAATTCAAAGTGTTTCCACACATTGGACTGAGATGATGATTGATCAGATTTTGCTGTCGTCATGTGAGTTGTCCTTACAGTAAAATAAACCTACCATGTCTCCAAATGGTATTTTCCAATACTGATATAATCAATCTATTTCATCTTGAAGCGATTTTGTAATAGTATTTGATGTACAACTTGCCTCAGATAAATCTGGTTGGATCGGAATATAAGTTAATTAATTGTCGTACCCCTAAGAAGTTTATATCATAACCCCTCAAAAATCTATAAAAAAAAGCACTTAGAGTGAAACTGAAGCAAGTCCATGTCCCAATGACACTCTCCTCCAGAAATATAGAATGGTGCTGAATGGAAATATTCAGCACTACTCATAAAGAGGATTACCTTGTTTTACTGTGTCAAAACTACAGAAATAGATAATGCAGTGATCAAATGACTTCAAAATTAGAGTCAGTATAAAGTATTTTTAGATTGTCTGGTTCCGTGACAGCGACACCATTTCTGCAGGAAACATACATGCCACAGCAGAGTGGTGGAGAGTGAAAAACAAGAGAAAAGCGAGGATAAAGAGTGGGCGAAAAAGCAGTGAAAGAGGAAGAGGAGGAAGGGAAGGTGAGAAGGAGAGGAGGAAATAAGGAGCAAAGTGAAAATGTTGAAGAAGGAATGCATAGTTCCCTTTGCTGCTTGTATATTGGTGTTTTTGGCTGCATCGAAGTACACTGCATCAAAAAAGATGCTTTTAAAGAGAGATAATGTTTCCTGAGTTTTCAAATGACGCTTGTTAGGATTCTGTAAACATCTTCAGCTGATGTCTTGAGTCAGCACTTTTGCGTTTCCAGAGTGAACTTTAATAAAAATGTATTAAAAACCCACTCCAATGATGGTTTTTTTTTAAACTTGTCCTTGTGAGCTTTTTTTAAAGATAGAGGACACATATAAAGAAAATAAAGCTCAAAACTACATTTCTGAGAATTTCTTTATTTAAGTCGTTGTGAATCAGGAGCTGATGAAAAAAATGACGTTGAAAAAGATTGTATTTGTGACATAGAACGCATGAAACATACTGTAAGGTCCTTGCTCTGCTCCATTGTGATGCATCCATTTGTAGACGACTAGATCCATGAATCATGCATCCAGATCAAAACTGTACAGCTGGATAACGCCAATTTTGGTCGCCATTTTTGTTATGTTGGGGGTGTTTGGGGCTGTGAGCTAGCAAGAGAACGGCAACGGTCCCACCCACAACTCAGAGGTGAAACTCTAATGAACTCCTGCCGCTCGGCAGAAACTATGTCCAAGAAAACAATGCAGGTATTTGGATTTTGGCTAAAAACTGCTCAATCATGATAAAAAAACCCCACAGGGAATGCTCTCAAAAGCAAAAAGATGATCGGAGTGGGGCTTTAACTTGTCTAAAAAACAAACATATTGGTAATGTCATTCAGAAATTTAAGTATTTTAATTAATTTTGCATGTAGGTCATCTAATCACAAGGACACATATTTTTTATTTACAGCAGGAAGCTTTTCTAGAAAACATGTCCAAACGTACTGAAAATATTATGATGCAATAATTGTGTGACGGCAAGACCTATGTGGTTTGACCTTTTAACACCTAAGACGTCACCGATGATACCAAAATAACACACGCTCCTGTCACAGCTCTTTAATCAATTATGGCAAATCAGCTATTTCTGTAGAGAATAGTGGCTTTTTACTGCTGTAAGGTGTTGCATATGAGCAGAAGGTTGCTTTTCTCCACTTCAGAATCAGCTGGAATTATGTCAATGGTCGAAGAGTTAAAGTAGACTAAAGAATGTAAACGCCGGAGCTATCCTTTAAAGGTGTTAAAGGGTCTCAGACTTGGTAAGTCTAGACTTTACAGCAGGGATCTCAAACTCACTTTACCTTTGCGGCCACTGAAGGCAGAGTCTGGTGTGGCTGGACTGTATGGGGTTCCATTTGTACCAAAAATAGGTTTTTGCATCCACTGTCTATATCTTTGGTTTTTTGTCCATGCCTACTGAACAAGTTTATTGAACATTTGTTCATGTCTATGTACTATGTGAGCAATATTTTCTACATATCCTATAAAACGACAGGAGTTAACGGCGCTAGCAACTATTGCTAAGAACCTTTCTGATGACCAGATCCAGCGACAATTACAAATGCAAAGCTTTAAGCATAAAGCAAGATGAAAAGTCACAAAGCAAATACAAAGCTGTCATCAAAGAAGTGTGGACATGAAGAAGATATTGCTTAGTACACATTGAACCTTCACATTAATGCGGGGGCCATAAATATCAACTTGGGGGCCACAAATGACCCGCCAGTCAGTTTCGAACAAACTTAATTTTTTTTTTTTTTTTAAATAGAAAATGTTCGTAATGATGCGGTCCGCCTTTATACTGGTTGTGCTTATTGATGTCCATTGATTTTTTTGTAGTACAGGACAGGATGCACAAAAATGTGTCAAAATGTTGTTCGACTTGTGATATGCACTGTCCTTTAACTGTTTGTAAATGACAAAGTTTTGTTAGTTTACCTTTTTTCCCCCTTTTCTCACTTATTACTTTATAGTTACTTTTTAACATTTAGAAACTTTTTTAAAATTTTTATTTAATAAAAGAGCCACATGTGACTCCGGAGCCACAGGTTGCAGACCACTGGGGTTGGAGGGGAAGAATTCAGATTTTAGCCTATTTCTTGTAATCTTGGAGACAAACTTTTCTTTGACTAATATCTTTTGTTTTGTTGCTATAAACCATATTAGAGGGAAGTTTCCGATAGGCAAAAATAATAAGAGAATCATCTCATTTTTGAAGCATATTTGTCAATCCAAAAAAAAAAAAAAAATTAAATGGCATGGAAATAAGGATTTACATCTTATAGTGCCCTCTTCAGGCTGGAGGGATATTGATATTTATGTTTTAAAACTTGTCAACGATCGATACACCCATTGCAGCCCTATAAAGCAGTTTCAAAGTAGAGCACGTAAATCACAGCTAATAGCTCAGCAGGAGTCGCAGCATTTCTTCTGTAATGGGGTTTCCTCTCAAACTGTGTCTTTAGTAGATTTCTGCTGAAAGAGAAATCAGCCACAATAAGAGATGGAGGGGGAGGGAAGGGTTCTCCCAGGCAGCTCAGCTTGATGAGTTCTCCAACGGAAGACAGGGAGAGGAAAGGCGTGGAGGAGGAACAGCAGTGCTTTGGCACGAGGCGGGAGAAGCAGCAAGTGAGAGATTCTCCATGTCCTTTTGGCCATATGGTGAGCCGCTGTGCCACAGGCCAGCACAAACCTGCTGTAGTGGTGGTTTAAGGATGCAAGCAGGGGAAATGGCACAGCTCACCAGCATCTATACACGTCAAGGGTTCCGTATACTCACATCTTTATAGTGGATATTGACCAGGCTTGAAATGCCTTCTGTCATTATGTTGTCTCACAATGACAATCATTCCTCAATGATCAATAGTAGAACAGAATAGAACCCAAATGCTGGACAGCCGGAGAAAAGCGGACTTAACAAAAGCATAAAGAACAATCGTACTCTGAAAGGCTCCGGCATTTTCTAAAGAGGAGGATGACAAACGAAATGCTGGAGTGGGGATTAAACAGAACCCAGGTGTGAAACAACAAAAACAAAAAGACCTTAAAACCAGAATAATAAAGGAAATTCACGAGGGCTTCAAAATAAAACAGGAAGCAGTTATTCCAAAACAAAAAATATAAAATCCATACATATAAGCACAAACGAGGATTTCATAAATCAAAGATTTGAAAGAAAATGACAGAAAATATAGTGTCACGCAAGAACCAACAAACTTACAAATGCAATGGAACATTTTAAGTGTCAGATTCACGAAAAAAAATGAAACTTTTTGAAATTGAAATTTCTTTTATGCCTATTGAAGTAAAAAAAAAAAGGTAAGACTAATCAATAATCATGTCATAAAAAGAAGCAAAGAGGTTTTTATTTGATTAATTACAACACTAGGGGTGTATGCAGACTGAAAACATTTTGGGTGCTTGAACCAGATGTGTCCACCTTAAAGTGAGCCAGAGTTTGTTTCATGATGTAGAACAAATTTTCGTTCTGAATAAACTGAAGCGAACCCTGGTCTATGCCCAGAAACTGGTCTCAGACTCCCCTTTAAAAGGGACCAAAATTGTCCGCTTGATGACAGTCTGAATACAGACTAAAAATAAGGTTCAGGACTCAATCCAGACCACATTTAGGGGTACTGGGTCCAGACCAGTGATACACCCTTAAAAAAGTTTTGTCTGTTTATGTGGTTCAGCTAAATCATGTTTTTGTCCATCATGGTAAGAGCTTGTTTTGGTCAATAGCAACCACCACGAGTTTCTGTTAAAATATTCTTTAGACAGTTTGAGCTATTTTAGTCCTTGATTCTCTTCTGAGAGTTGAGTGTGAAGCAAAGAAACATTCTTGTATTTTTTTTTACAACTTAACAGGCTTTGGTCTCCTAATTAAAATATATACAGTATATACAGTTTTTACTGTATGCTTCCCCCAGCTGTAAAATCCTCAAGTGCAGTTCTATTTTATGTATTTTTAGTTAGACAAAAAAAAAAAAAAAACAATAGTAAGGTCTCTCCAATGCTGTGGTCCTCATCTATAATTCTTTGAAGATGTGAGGGGCTCATCAACTCTAAAGCATTGTTCACACCACCCTCGGCAACACACGTTCAACCGACCACTTCCAATAAAAAGTCTATGTGAATCCACTTAAAAGTAACTATCTCAGGCTCCTGTTTTCTCCCACGTGTTTACGTGTCACTTTGTAAGTTCCTACCAGCGTTTTTGGGCTCCATGAGCAAAACGCAAGGCCATTGAGCACGCATTAAAAATTAAACCAGGCCAAACTTGACCAATCAAGGACTCAGATTTGGTAGTGACATATGAAGTGCCAACCATTTGGAAATTGCTCAAAAATGTATATTTCAGTTTGTGCCCAGTCAGAATTCTTTGACACCAAGTCTTTCCTATATTGGAATAGAGCTGTGAAAGTAAAAACCTGGAGAAAGATTTGCTGGATTTGCACCATTTCAACATTTCGCACCAAACCTCGTCCAACTGCAGGCGGCGGACAAGTACTAGCATCAGGTAGCGACAGTCCAGTGTAAACACAACAGATTGATATGCAAACTGAAACACCCTCCAAGAGAGGCAGAACAATTGTTGGAGCTTCTCCATTTAAGAATCCATGTAACACTGTATGCTAATAACAATCTCATAATCACTTCACTAATGAATTTTACAGCTTGTGAACTGTATCAGATTAATATGAGTATCTTCAAAACATACATAGATTATTAATGTGTTTCTAAATAAATGTGACCAAATGTGACTGAATTGAGTGGATCAAAAAGATCAGAATCAAATAGATCCAGGCTCTGGTGAATCGAACTGAATCGATTCTGGAAATTATTGGCGATACTCAGCCCCATTACTGTGACTACACTAACTCCCAGCGATGTTAGTAATACATTAAAAAAATCCGTTTGACACTGCTTTTGAAAATGAAGTAACACATTTTAGGTCTGCTAGGGCTTATCCAAGTTACTGTTGGGCGGATGCGGGTGGGTTACACCCTGGACAGTTCATCAGTCTGTTGCAGGGCCACACATCCACGCTCACATACTCACACCTAGGGACAATTTAGAGTCATCAATTAACCTATGAATCATGTTCTTGGACTCAGGAAGGAAGCCGGAGAGCTCGGAAAAACCCACGCGTGCGCGGGGAGAACATGTTCAGTTTAGGTTTATTTAGTTTAACCCTTTAACTCCGGAGCTCCAGTGTTTATGTTTCCTGGATTCACTGTAATTTTTTGATTGTACACACGATCAACATAATTCCAGCAGATTTTGAAGGAGAAAAACGGCTCTTTTCTCCTTCACAATCTGCTGGAATTACGTTGATCGTGTTAACGGTTGAAAAGTTAAAGTATGTTAAAGATTTTGTGTTTAAGCGTCACCGGCGACGTCTCAGGTGTTAAAGGATTAAGAAAAATAAAAAAATATATTTTTTTTTTAAACGAGCACTTCATTGTAAGTAAATCTGCATCTTAGTCACAGCAGACCCTGTCAAAATAAAAGAGTTTATTTTTGGAAATTTCTTGTTTTTTGTGTTAGAGTTTGAAGTACTGTTTTTTTTTGCCATTTTAGGACTACACAGCACACTGCCGAGAATGAGGCCAATGTTAAAATATGAATCATCACAGATTCCTATTAGCCTGTAAAGTGTTGGAAAGAGTGTAGGAAGACCAAACACCTTAAATCCGCAAACGCACCCATAGACGCACTTATTGTTTCTAATCCAGGCGTGCATTTGACCTTCTATTCAATTTCACAAATAGCAGGGGAGGAAGAAAACTTTAACACTTGTCTATTGCAGGACACTGAGTAAGTTCCAATCAATCTTATGGATCACTCCTCTACATTAACGTTGTGTGCGTGCAAGGCTGTGTGTCTAATAAATTCAAGATGGGGGGGGCCAGGAAAAGATGATGCTGAGAGTAAATGCAGAAATATGTCACAACACAAGCTTCTGTGTGGAGGCAGGAGCTGCTTTCAGAGCGTGTGCCGGAGAGCAAATGAGGCCCAAGAAGTTGGAAGTCCTTAATTTCTTAATGGCGGCGAGGTGGTTTTCTCTGACACCGCCTCGTTGTTATTTGATTCATGTCTGCCTGCGTTTTTGAATATCGATCCCGGAACTGGACGAGTGAGTCATGCTCAGCCAAAGAGGCCGGAATCACAACAGGAAAAGAGCTGGAGCTGGCTGGCGTTCCCAGCCTGATGCCAGCCTGCTTTATGAGAGCGCAAGCAGCCAGGAGGCGGTGCCAACATTTGGCTTCGCAGCATAATGGCTCCCAAGGACTTTAGGACTCAGCTATATTTTCTGCCTTATTTTTGGACACATTAACTGTCACATCAAGTGAGGGGTCTTTAACTTTGGGGAATTGTTTGAGTTTAACTTGAAGCTTTGATGCGGGAGATGGGCTCTGGCAGGGAGGCATCCCGAGCTATTTTGAAAGGCGCTTGTGGAGATTGGGAAGCAAATCATTTGTGAAGCTGTTAGAGGTGAGAATGAGTGGACCCTCAGTCATGACTGTTGGCTCAAACTCTGGATTATCATCATTAAAACTGAACATTTGTGGCAAAATAGTTTGTCTTTTGAATATTTTTAGAAAGCATTTTGTCATGGACTAAAAATGACAAATTTGGCAAAGAAGTCAATCTTAATTTGAAAATAAATTCTTGAATTATTTGGATTTAGAACAGAAAAGCAGCTTCATACTGTTTTACAATATTTTATGTTAGTAGGCTGCTTATCTCCATGACAGAATTTACATGGATTGGAAAAACACTTCACCAATGTAAAAGCCATGTGACATTTGTGCATTTTGCATGGATAAAAACTGGTCATATGTAAATATAGCTGGAAAAAGTGAATTTTTCACAGATGTATCACAAATAAAACCATCAAAAAAAGTTCAAACAACCCAAAGAACATGTAAACCCATACTTCGTTGAATTTCTTCACTCTGAGTTCAGAGTGAATGCTTTGTTTCATTGAAAGTCGATTCCCCTGGTCCGCACCAGTTCCAAGTCAACCGCTAGTCATCAGCCTAGGTAGCCCATACCCAGAATCGCATGTGAGAAGGGCCTGGCGCCCTCTCTACCCGGTCCCCTCCTGCAGCTGCTGTGTTCGGTATCGTGTGGAGACCACCATTCAGTATAGACTGCTAGAGGTGGGTAAAATCAGCCTATAGTTCTAGTGTTTTTGTATGCATCTCGCAAAAATCATGCATAATTGCGTAAGTTGAAGGTAATTATTGGGTGTAAAATATGTAAAAAATGCTTAATTCTCAACCAGCCAAAACTGTTTAACAGCTCAAAACCAAATTAACTATACCCCGACGGTCATCTGCACACATCAATCACGTATCACAAAGACCGAAATTACAACCATTCCCAAACTGTGCACCAGTGACACAGCCTTGAAGGTTTCCATATCAATCCAAGGCTGTATTTCACCGCTTCAGAATCTGCTGGGATTACATTTAAGTACACAAGTGGTTGAAGAGTTGAAGCATGTTCACACCGGCCACATGAGGCGCGTTCAAAAACGCACATTCAGCTGCTTGTATTCACACGGACAAGCGGGGAGGGGATTCTTCTTCTTTTATTTTTTACTCTTAACTAGTGCTCGTCCACCACCCACGGTGGAATGAAACTCGGTGGGAAATGTCAAAGAGGTGCAAATCCCACCAATCTTGATTCAGTTTTTTTTGTTTTCACATCTCTATTCCTGTAAATGTACAACTTGGTGTCATATATTTCCAGCCGGGCACAAACCGTAATTATTAATTTCTCCTCCGTGATCAATTTTCTAACGGTTGGTACTTCAGTGTGTTGAAAAGTACGCTACCCATGCATCACTACCAAATCAGAGTCCCTGGTTTTACTTTCAGTGTGTGCTCAATTGCAGCATGTTTTGTACTTAGCGCTCGCTAACTGAGTTTAAAACTTGCAAGAGAGTTTTAAACACAGAGGCCTGAAACGGGTATGCCCCTCGACTTTTTTCATTGGAGGTGGTCACTCGAACACGGTTCTAAACCCGGTGTTAACGTAGGATTACGGTAACAGAAGGAATGTAAACACTGGAGCTGAAACTCCACATTAAAGGTTAAACAGACTCAACTCAGAACCATAGACCAAAAGCTATGTGACTCAAAGCTACCTACCATCAATAGTGAGACACATTGTCACTTTTAACAATCATGAACCATGAAACTTCTTCAGAGTTGAGCTTCCAGTCAGAGCTGCTGAGCAGAGCCGGGTCTAAGAACCGCTCAGTGAGATCCGTGGATCAGGAAGAGAGTCCTGCCGGGGAACAGCACGCCTTCCCTTTATGACCTTCATGCTCCCAGGAAGTGTGTTCCCGTGCGTGTGAGCTCCTACTTTACATTACCAGCACACGCATGTTTTCATCTGCAGCCAAGACAATGCTATTTTGATGCCTGTAAGTGTGTTAGTGTGCAGGAAGGTGGGCTGGTGGAGTTTAAGACGTGTTCAGAGGAGCCTCTTAACACCCAGAGGAGTAATGTTTGAAAGGGGAGCATGCTGCTTAAAGTGGGACTCTCTCTGCTGTGACTTCTGCTGCTGGGATTTGTAGTTTATTGGCTGAGTTAATGGGGGAGGAGGCTGCACTGTTGACCCCCACTCTGTAAGTACTTTACTCCATCATGTCACAACAAGATCATTTTTCATTTATTTGTGCTTGGGAGCATTTGAATAATTTTACATTGGCTGTCCAACTGAGGACATTTGTGAAGATTTTTTGTTTCGTTTGTTGTTTTAGATCCTAAACTTTTTACCATAAAGTAATAAATAAATACTTGTAGCGTACAAGGTTCACTTCTGCTTTCTTCTTTGTTGATTTCATCTTTGTATTCTTTCATCTTTTGCTCCATCCTCTCTTATTTGTCTTTTTTGGTCCTCTCTTGCTGTTTCTTTCATACTTTTGTTTGCATTTTCATGCACATTATTTCTCTTATCACATTATTTTCTTTTAATACATATATGTCAAAGTTGAGGCCCAGGGGCCAGATCCGGCCCTCTGGGTAATTCTATCCGGCCCTCCAGATTATTTTATTTTAATGTTATTACTGGCCCGATGATATCTTAAGCTTATTTCTAACTTGTATAATTTTGACAAATGTGCTTTTATGGAGAGTAAAATATTGAAAGCTATTTAAGGTTGATTTATTCAGTAATATTCCTGCCTTTTTTTATTCATAGTTATGTTAATAATTTACTTTTTTAAAGTTTTAAAAATGTAGCTTTAGAGTGTTCAATAAATGTTTGTCCTGTTCTGCCCGCGACCTAAGGTGTGTTTTGGATTTTTGCCTCCTGTGCGATTGAGTTTGACCCCCCTGTTTGAGTAGTTTCTACTAAGGGGCGGAGCTAGAAATTTTTTTTACGGGGGGCAGAAGTCTTTGGAAGGTGGGAAATGAGAATAGCTGCGTAGAAAGCCTGAATGAAAGGATTAAAAATATGCGCTTCACTTTTGATATTGATATTAATATTAAACTGCAGCTCTTTTAGCGGTTAAGTCCAATTATAATGTAGAGTTGTAGCAAAAAAAGTGAAGTAATCAATCAAAATATGCAGCTCTTCAATGAAAATTAAGAACATCAAATATATCCACATACTGAACCCTCACAAAAACAAAATTCTCTAAACAGTTTTTTTTTTATTTAAACATCATTTTCTCCCACATAGAGTTCAAGTATATTGCTTGAAGAACTTATAATAATGATCTTTGTCAATAAAGATGCTAATTTTGACTCAAAAAATGGATGGCAAGTCGGGAGGTAGCTCCACCCCTGTTTCCATAACAATAGGCTTTTATTTTTATAATTTCCTCTGTTTCAAAAACGGTACATTACTTTTTTTGTCATTATTTTTTTATTCTGTGTATTTTCTCTAACATTTGCTGTTCTCCTCTTACCATCTTTTATCTTTAGCTGCTTTACTTTTCCTCTGTTTCCTTTATTCTTCTTCTTCATGGTAATGTAAACATGTGTTTTTTTTCCCCAAAACACAACAGGATTAATTAAAGATGGAAGGAAGCTGGCTGACAGCGGTGCGCTCAGCTGTTTTCTTTTTGTTGCCCTCTCCTCTGCTTTCTGCTCCCTTTTCTCATTTCCTCTCCCCTCCCATCTATTTCCGCTCGGTCTCTTCTTCTCCCGGCTCCTCCGCTGTGTCTGATGTCTCTTCATCTCTGCCTCCCTCTGCCTTTTCACTTCTTGCATTATTTGATTCCTCTCCTCATTCACTCGCTCCGTCCTTTATCTCGGCTCCTTCACTGTATGTACTTGTATTACTGGTGTTTATTTATGGAGAACTACATGATGCGTTCATGTACAGCCGCTTCCTTAAGCCGCACCTAATAAAGTGACTGAATCTTCAGTCATCTTCTATTGGAACTGCCCCCCCAGAGCAGCCCCTATGGCGTGAAATCCAATTAACCAGCATACTGTAACGCAGATAAAACCAATACGCTGCTCTTCCCTTTCTCACATTGATCTAAAGTTTCTTTTGTCAGCTAAGCGGCCTGAAACAAAAGCACACATTAAAGGTGACTGCACTAAAACACACTCGAGCGACAAAATCCACTGGACTGCATCGTCTCTGTTGCTCTGTGGTTTCACTTGGCCTCTCGCTGCTTTGTTTGTGATTCATTCAGTAAAACTGTTGTGCTTTTTTGTCATTTAATAGCTATCATTTTACCTTTTATTGTTTGTGTGACTGGAGGATTTTTTGAAAATAAAACTGGAGTTATCTGTATTAAATAAAACACATAACAACATTTTGTTATTTAAAACAAATCTCTGTACTTACTGTAACCACCAAACTGTCTATGTTTTTCACATGGTCGTGAGTGACGTGGGTTACTGGTTCCAACTTCCATGAAGATCTTCACTTCCTCGTCTGAGCTGACATCCAGCTCAAAACAATATGGCAGGACATTATCGATATTGCTTGACATTTTTATGTAGCATTGGTGAGGATTTATGCTAGTGAGACATAGAGCTATCATAATCAGACAGGGAGGATCAGGGGCGGGGCTGCTCAGTTCTGCTCCGAAGGCCACGCCCCCTCAGAGGAGATTTTGGAAACAGAGGCTTCAGATCAACATGAAAAATGGCTATTTTAGACATTTATGTTGTGAGATTTTGGTTAAAAACTTCATAATCATAATTAAAACACTACAGGGAAATTATTTTTAAATAAAAAAAATTGTCATAGGGTAACTTTAAGTATTTTAAAAATATATTCCAAAACTTTTTAGCTCAGATTTGTTGTTCTCTCAATAAGGAAACTCTGTTTTTCATGAATTTGGGTTCAGTCACAACAGGATGGTTCAACTGTTTTCTTGGCTTTGTTTGGACCATTGACTGTACATGAGAACTGGACTGAGTGGGTGTGATATGACCAGTATAAAATGGTTTAGTTCCAGCTCCATTGTTAAGTTTTCATCGCCATGTTGGACCCAGGCGGCGTCAGTAAGCAGTGAATGGTCAGACTCGATCTGAGTCATTGGTTCTATGGTGACCACTCTCTCCAATCAGGAGTGAGCTTGCTGGAAGGCCACACCCCTACCACTTGAAAACAAGCTCCAGAGAATGAAACAAAAATTTTATGAACTTTCAACCACATAGTTTTATTGAGGCATTTGATTGGTTAAATAATTTGCAATAAAGAAAAAGGATCACGAAAAAAATGTTAAGTTTAGTGTTAAACGTGTTAAATAAGCAAGAATGGTTATTCTCTATAGAAGTCTATAGGATTTTGGCTTCATGAAAGTTATGCATTTAGCCACCAAAGAAGAAGCTGAGTGTTAATTCTGAGTGTTCACTACAAACTCTAATCAACATTTTTTTAAAACTGAATTTTGCCTTCTTAAATGAAGTTTATTGTAAATCTGACCTTAAAATAGTCCTCCAGTGGGATGCTAAGAGATAATTGTCAATAATAATACCTGTATTTATCTTGCCTTTGTGTTTACAGGCCTGTTATGTGTTAGCATACAACTTTTGATGAGCTTTTTGACATTTTTGTTGGTAAGGCTGGGCATAAATAATAACAACTCTCATAGCTCCACTTTCTACCGTAGGATGGATTTAAATGTCATGAAAGGGGTTTAAGAGGTTCAAACATGATATTGGCATGACATGGTTCTTTCAAAAGAGTGACAGTCCTTGCACTGTTTCTTTCTAGAGGTATCCAGCAGCAGTTGTCGAGCTACAGGGAGACGGTGATCCGGCAGGCCACGGCGGCGGCGGGCTCGGTCCATCGAGACGACGCACCCACTTGCGGAATTTGTCACAAGACCAAGTTTGCAGATGGTTGCGGGAGCCTGTGTTCCTATTGTCAGACAAAGTTCTGCGCTCGCTGTGGGGGGAGAGTGTCCCTGCGCTCCAACACGGTGAGCCAGCCCTTTGCCAGATGTTGTGTCTTCTGATACCAAAGTATGTCCAGAAAACCCTATACTCTTCTGTATTTTCTAAAGCTATGAGTAATATTGTTTCTTAGAACTAGTCAGTAATTCATAGAAGAGTCAAGAAACTCCTAGTACCTATTAAGAGTTGTGGTTCACACCGTCCGGATTGACTCTCAAAATCAACCTGTCACTTGAATTGAAGACACCTGTTTGAACTGATCACCTGTAGAAAAGACACCTGTCCACAGTATCCGTCTAAATTCTCCAACCAAAGACTTAAGAGCTTTCAGTGGATTTAAGGGAAAATATTTCAGGCCTGAACAAGACTGAAATGGACTGAAAAACCATCAGCAGGAAGCTGGGGGTTAAGGTGTCAACTGTTGGTGCAATTGTGCCAAAATACAAGAACATGACCATCAGTCCACCTATAGGTTTGCAGCTCCAAACCAGATCTACGGTGGGAGCTTCGGGTTTTGGAAAACCTTCTAGAAGGAAGTTTGAGCTTGTTAAAACAAAGACAGCGTACAGTACACAAATTTGATGCTAACTCCATTCGGTGTGAACAGAATTGATTTTAATAATGCGCATGAGGAATGCAGCGGCTGAAAGGGAGGAGAAGGGGGGTGATCCGTGCTACATGTGTACACTGAAAAAACAAATCTGTTCGATTTACTTAATTCAATAGTGGACATTGGTTGCACACAGATGTTTAGCTTTCACAGCAACTTAAACGCTCGAGTTAAATCAACACAAGTTAATTTCATTCAACAAAACTGATTCCTTTGTGTTAAAAATATGTGATTGAGACATGTTACCATAATGTAATTTGAGCTCTTGGATCAGTTTAATTTGTCACAATTTCATCACTTTATTTCAACACTATTCACACTATTTACTCCAAAACTATTTGCTTACTTAAATACAACTTATTTTTTATATTTAAATTTTGAATGATATTCTAATGTCAAATACATCAGACCTTGAAATTAAAAATGTATTTTTTTTTCTAAGATAACTGCCTGTAAGAACTACTAATATTTCAAAACAAAGGTCCTACCAGTAAAAAAAATACTTATTAAAATAAATCATTTATAGAACTGCAAATACCTTTCTGTTAAACTACTGGAATTGTTAACATTACTCATATTTACTCAAATAAATAATAAAAATTAACACTTGCATGTCAAAGCTTTTATTCAAAAGCCACAACACAAAAATACTGTCAAAAATACAGTGAGTGTCCAAAATTTTAACACTGGTATTGTGACATCTTGATTCAAAACAGCCTTAGAAGTAGTACAACTTTTTTTTTAAACTATAAGCTTTTTGAGCAGGTTTTGAGCAAAAGTGAGGTTGAGGGTACAAATCAGTCCAAAGCATGGCGACATCCAAAACCACATCATGCAGGTCCTGCAGCACATTGATGCCTCCAAGATGATTCCAATGTCTTCTGACTCTGTACTTGAAGTTTGTTCCTCAGGACATAAACCACCACGCGTTAACGGCGTCGTTAACGGGCTCTTCATCCACTCCATATGCCAAAACAAACACAGTGACACCATGGACAAGATGTTAGTGAAGAAGAAATTTTAACTTTACAACATTTAACAAATACATAATATTTCCCAGAGTTGATGGTTAAAAATACAAATAAGCCCACATTTCCTTTAGTAATTGGAAACAAAATGAAGGACTGTAAAAAAAAGATTTCTGTAGGTCAACCACTTGAAAAAAAAAATCTTAAATAAGCTACAAAGAAAGAGAAAATCAAGCTATGATTCACGTGCAAATATATACATACCACATATTCCTGGACCAGGTTTTCTGGATCTTCATCCATGTAAACACACGCTCCTTTAATAATGTCTTCTCGTCCAGCCTCTGCATCATTATGCTGGAAAAGAAAACTTTTTTATTTTTCAACTCTAGTTGTACAACACAATTAGTATCACAATGTAAATCATTAAATCAATGACAATTTTGGTGCACAATTTTCAAATCTATGAATCAAATTAGTTTTGCTGCTTACAATCTAAAAATTCTATGACACGATCAAAAATTCAAATACCACTGCCAACATTAGTTATTATAAATGACAAATACTTTCCAAGTACTTACTTCCACGTCCAGCTGTACATACATCAAGTGTAGTGGGTCCACTGTGAATCACCACGGGAATCAGTCTGTCAGGGGATAAACATAGTATTGAATACACAGTATTTTTTTAGTAAACAGAAATAGTTAGGCACATTTTCTATACATGTCCAAAATGTCTGTTTATGTTTCTCAAAAAATGAAAATAAATGTTTTTAAGAAACAAATATTTTCTCAGTGCTGAACTCAAATAATAAAGTTTTTCCTGTTTTTTGCACAATTCTGAGATCAACATAAACTTTGTGACCCTCATTTTAAACAATGACCCTCCCTCACAGAGGGAGGGTCATTGTTTAAAATGAGGAATTAATGTCTTTGATTCTTCAACCAAAAACACGTCATGTTTGTTCCACTTGAGCTTAAGAGTCCACCCCATACTGTTAAAAGTATCCCCCTTACAACTCCTCACGCAGATTTTCTCTCAACATGCAGAAAATGTCTTCCCATGACGAGCAACAGCTCACTTGCATGCGTGTGGTATTTTTTATGTGTGCAGAGTGTTTCTTCCAAGTGCAGATATGTTTTTTTTAATAATTGCCCATGCATTATAAAAAACAACTAGTGTGCAGATGACAAAACAATCGCTTTTTCATTGGCTTTTACTAAGTGGGTCGGTGTGAGTGCACTAGCTAGCTACTGCTACTGCTACTGCTGTTACTGCTAGTTAGCTAGCTAGCTAGCTAGCTAACTAGCAGTAACAGGTTTTGTTGTGGTTAGTCAGAGAATTAAGTTGTTTAAAAAAGGCAGAATTATTTATCAACGCTACTGGTAATGTTGTAAATATCGTACGCAACACATTTAAACTTACCTTTTCACTTTGAAGGTCTTTATTAGGGCCACTGAAAAGACGCCATGCCAGCTGATGTTCCCTCCACTGAGATTTCTTCTACTGAACTTTGGACCGTTACTCAGCATTTTGAATTTTTGAATGTATTTCCTTTTCCTGTTTTGAAGGAACTTAATTACATCAAATTTACTTTTTTAATGAAATCACTTTCAGTCTACATGATAGAAACAAGCATATTAAACAAGTTATTCAATCACATAGTTTTAACTTGTTTAAATGACATTAACAGAGAAAATATGAATAAATTGTGTTGCATTTACTACTTTAATTCGAGTAAATTTAAAGACTCTAGAAATCCTTTTTTTCAGTGTAGCCTGGTTAGTAATCTGTACAGACTACGGATTATCTGTGATCCGTTACACCTCTAGCTGGAACCACAATCACCAAGATACTTTATGTGCAATGGTTTAACATCTTGCAGTAATGGCAAAGTCGCCCCACTTACGAAGGCACATGTGTAGACCCACCTGAAGTTTACCAAAGAATGATTCATGATTTAAGAGAGTGATTGGTGGAAGGGGCTCAGACCAAACCTGAGCTCTTTGGCATCAACTCAACTCGTCATGTTTGAAGAGAAGTACTGCCTATGATCCCAAGAGCACTATCCCCACTATCAAGCACAGAGGTGGAAACATTATGGTTTGGGAGTGTTTTTTCTGCCCACTTCACCGTGTCAATGGAATAAATGGACCCACGTACTGTCAAATCTTGAGTAAAAACCTCTTTCCTTCCACCAGGAGGCTTAAGATGGGTCTTCCAGCAGGATAATGGCACAAAAAACAGCCAAGGCAACCAATGAATGGCTGAAGAAGAAGATCATGGAGAGGTCCAGCCAGTCTCTAGACCTCAATCCTATAGAAAACCTACGGAGAGAGCTGAAGCTCAGAGTTGCCACCAAACAGCCACCAAATCTTTCGTCTGGCAACTTTGGTAGACTTCTGAATAATTTAGAAGCCATTTGCAAAAAAGAGTGTTCCTCTTGATATGTGCAGAAATCTGGTCATCAACCACAAGAAATGTCTGACCTCAGTGCTGCTACAAAGTTCTAAGTATTTTTGGAAAAAGTGTTCAAATACTTATTTCCCTCAAGGAAATGCAAATATATTCTGATTTTCTATCACACTGTTCAAATGAACCTACCATTAAGATGACTGAATGCCAATTTCTTATTAGGTGGGTAAACAAACTAAACTAGCAAAGGTCGAAATATTTATTACATCCACTGAAGTGAAAATGTAGGTGTAATGACAAAACAGTATTAGTGTAGTGAGAAACGTAACACAAAACTAACTGAACACCAGAAAACTGACTTCCATCCAAGAGACAGAAAATTATTTAAACATGGACAAAAAATTTCAGGAATTACAACATATTTGGAGCTGTACTTATTGATAGCTAAACATTCATGCAGCTCTTCACCTGTATGTGGACTCAGGTGATGGAGCTCAGGTGGAGGTGATGAGCCATGCCGGGTCTGTGTGTGTCTGTGGAGTGTGTTCTGATGTGTTAAGATACACTGTACTGTACGTCAAAGTGTTCATGCGTGCCTCCACCTATGTGCACATGAGCCCCTCCTGCATGTGTGTCTGTGTGGAACCCAGGCAAGGCCTGCTAAAGGTTAATTGGGCATTAGGCTGAGCTGTGGACAGAGGGGGTGGTCTCCCGCTCTGTCTTGGCCTCCCGGGGGTCCGAGATGCCCTATACACACACAGCGGGGTGTGTGCCGCTGTGTTTTGCAGCTGGGAGGTTAGACTTCCTCTCAACTCACTGACGTCTCCAGCCCACTTCCTCCTTCCCACGTTGCCGGGGTGACATTTAATGACCTCACAAATGCACAAACATACACCGACTTAAAAGTGCCCCCAATTAGTTAGTGTCTGATGTAGAGAGAGTTCGGCGGTGGGGTGCCGGGTGGTGTGATGAGGAACGCTGCATTAAGGGAAGATCGTCTGTTGAAGGTCAAAAAAAAAAAACAGCTCAACAGAGGACATAATATTCGTACTATCTCGATTCACTAAAGTTGTCATACAAGGTGGAAACAATCCTACGTTTACTATAATTATAGCAGATGTGGGCAAAAACAAAGAAATCATTTATTGTTTTTTCTAGCCCAATGTCTGTCCCTGACTCCCTAATTAATGCTATAAGGACAACAACGACATTAAACCCTTGTGCTATCCTAGGTATGTTGATGTTGGGAGTGAGGTCATCTGGACCCCACAAGATAGCACAAGGGTTAAAAAAGTCTTCAATCTATAGTCCTCTGTGGAATAACTGATGGTTCTCTGCAGTCTGTCCCTGTCCTGTATGGTGGCAGATTCAAACAAGACCATCATGTATGTGGGCAGGACAGAGTGTACCCTAATCAGAAACTCTTAAACTCTAAATTTTTTAGATCTTAATAGCCACCAGTACAGGGTTTGACCCGTTCAGGTACTACCCCTTTTTTGGCCCGTGGAGGGTCGTAGACTGGAGCAGCCGCATCTTTAAGGGAGAGTCTTGCAGTTTCCTTGAGTCCATTTCAAGGAACGGCATGAAAATGGAACTAACATTGTCGTGTACTTGATAAGTGTATAGTGAAGTATATGTAAGGTTAATGAATACTACCCAGTACTGATGGACACTTCGATTCTTTCCTGGGAGCCAATTCTTTCGATTCGACTCCCAGGAAGGAACTGACTCTTTTGAGTCTTGATTCACGATACAATGCGATACATGGCTCATGATATTTATATCGTGGTGCTGCGATAATTGGTAAAAATTGTCTCTAATAACTCAGATTTTATAAAAGAAAATGTAAACAACAATAACAACAAAAATAAACAACTTGTGTCTTATTTTGTGCAACAACCAACATGTGAGGCACCAAATAAACAACTAAATCATTTTCACTCATTTTAAACTGCATTTTTTCAAAACTTTAACCACTTTAGTGTAATTTACCAAAATAAAACCACTTTTAGAGACTTTTATTTGACTAACTATACATTTAAAACACACATTTAAAGCGAATCATTACAGAAATTCTGACAGTAAATTAAACTATGTTTTTACTTAGTTGTTTGATATTAAAAATCTGAAGAGAAATGACAATTTAAATAACTAATCTCGTATTTATTCAATCGTTAGCAATTTTTATTAAAGCTAATGAGCCACAATAAAGTGCTAAAGAGCTGCAGGTTGTTGACCCCTGGTCAAGTCTGATAGATTTTCTGTGCTTCCTGCTGATGACAGGTGAGATAAGATTGTTCAGTTTAAATGTTGTGTTTTTTATTGTAATTTGTGTTGAAGAATTAACTTGAGCCTTCCAAAAAGATTAACACTGTCTTCCTCTTCCACATCCATGCATCACTGCAGGAGGATAAAGTGGTGAGTACTATCTTTTTGATTATAACGCCTTTTGGCTTCCATACAGTCTGAATGGACCTGTTTCTGTCTTTCCAGCCTTTTTCTCAACCTTACTTTAACAATCTGAGTAACATTTGTCTGTATCTGCGGTAGAAAGAAACATAGGGGCCACAGAAACCTCATTACAATGAACAAAACATCCATGACTGAGTGTAATAATTTGCACATATCCAAGACTGACTTCTACAGTTTATCCAAACAATTTTCAAGTGGTTTCACAAAGTTTTTGTGTCATTTGTTTCTTTATTTTGACTGTTTAACCCTTTAATAACTGAGATGTCTCTGGCAACACCTAAGTAACACAAAGTCTTTGACATACAGTAACTCTTCGAACATTTACACAATCAAAACGAATCATTTTATTGAGACACAAATAAAAGTGGCTTTTGAATGGAGAGAAAATAGTTGGATCCAATTTGTGTGTGTGTCTAATACTTGATTTGTAACTTGTGTCTGCATGTTTGAGTATAAGTTTGTGTGTGTAATTTTATGTGCCTTCAATTGTGTTTTCACATGTACAAAAATGATAAAATACAATTTACACACGCACAACTTCTAATTAGAACAGCTTGAAACTAACTACACAAACAAATCATGAAAAATTATGCACCAATCGTCTGATGTTTATGCACAAATCAGCTCTGAGACTCTTTTTACATCTCCAAGTTTTGTTGGTAAATGATGCGTTTAATTGCTGCTAGAATGCTGGGTCATCACAGTTTTCCTGTCAGCTGCTTTGAACTTAGATTGTGAATAATATTTGGTGAAAACTTCATATTTTCCCACTTTCTTAAACAAATATGCTCTGATAATTAATGTAAAAAGTCTAAATATGCATTTTTAAAACATTTAGCCCTTAAAAAAGTTTTTCCAACACTGACCGCTTTTAAAGCTCCTTTCCTGACAGCGCTCTTCATAAAACGCTGGTCACCAGTCACGGTGATAGAAGGCGGCGCCAGAGAATTCTAAACACCCACAGGTTGGAGCGGGCCGGTGGGCTTGTGAAAATTGTGGGCTTTGTGATATTTGTGCGTAAATGCCGTTTTGTGTGCGTCTATCAGGCGATCGGTGCGTACTTTTTAAAGATTTATATGTGCAGTTAGATTCAAGTTACTCTAATTTTAAGTTGTGCATGTGTAAATTGTATTTTTTTGTACATGTGAATACACAATTGCAAATGCACAAAGTTACTTACAAAATGTATTGTATGAGTTACAAACCAAGAACTACGATCACACAAATCAGACGGAACTATTTTCTCTCCATTTTCTCTCTTTCATATTTTGTTTTCATTTTTAAATTGAATGCTTCTTCCTACTGTTTTTAATGTAATTTGTTTTGTAAGTGTCTTTGAGTGCCTTCTAAAAGCGCTATATAAATAAAATGTATTATTATTATTATTATTTTAGATTCATATAAATGTGCAAAACTTTACTGCTGTAAAGCTCTGGTTTTAAAGGGATTTTTTTGTCTACTTCTTTAGAAAAAAATTGTAAAAATGTCTCTAAAAGTAAGAAAAAAATCACAGTAAAAACAGTACATGTGTTGTCATTGGATGAATGTTGGATAAAGTCACATGACCCCCTTCTCCCCCAATTGAAACGAGACTTCTAGTCCCATACTAGTGAAATGTGACTCCCCTACAACTGTTTTTCACAAAATGGGCAAATAAATGTAATTTCAAAGACCATGCCTTTCTCTCCACACAGTCTTAAATGTAATTTAAAATAAACGTAGAAAATCTATATAGTTTAAAATACATGTGAATGCTGAGAGCTTAATAAGTTATTTACAGATGCTGAAAAATTAAAATTTTCAAAAAAGTTAGTGAATGGAAAATCTTAGCAAGAAAAAAAGGACAAGAATTGAATGTAGGCCAAAATCGCCATAAACTAACTCGTTGCTGTGCAGAATATGATAATCTAACCTGTCTAAATTGTTTGTGTGATGTCCCCTTAATCCCTGAACATGAAGAAACTCTGTAAAAACTCATACATTTAGATTGTAATTCTCAACAAACATAAGCATTCATCTAAAAGCTAAAAAAACAAATACAACAGCTTCCTGATTAAAACTTCTGAATAGTTTTACGCTTTTTTTCTGCGAGACAGGATGCTAAATTTTTGAGTTGTGAAGCAACATTTTTCAAGAGTTAAAAGTTTTTTTCATTTGCTGTAATTGAGCTTAAAACATCCTTTTAGTGAAAGAAGAGTAATCAAAACAAAAACAAAAATGTTTTGATATCAGATGGTTAGAGCATCAGGAAACATGCTAAAGATTTTACCTATAGAAGCACCACAACAGTCTGTGGAAGAACCAGAGGAATATGTTTATAAAAATGCACCACAATACAGTGTTCACTTAATCTGACCACATTTTGCATCTTTGTTAACCTGGAGTTGAGCAGAACCCCTGAATGTCATGGGACATCATTCTGAAGGAGAAACCCTGAGAACACTTGTGCTGAAGTATAATGCAGGTTAGAGAATGCCACACAACTCATACAAAGTCCCTTTAACACCTTCTTGAGATTGTGTAGTTGTGTTGGGTTCAGAGTCGTACTTGGCCTTGGCTGCTTTCCCTCAGGGCAGCCGCCAAACAGCCACTTTCATGATAGTTGGCTGAACTTGAACGTCTCGGCTGCTCAGGAGTGGTTTGTTGTGTTGTACAAAGCAGTCTCACTGCTTTGCTGAAGCTGGCTACACAAAATTCACACGTTCTAAAGGAAAAAAAGTTCCAACAGAACTACTTTGAGTAAGCTGCTTTATATCCAACCATGTTTGGTTTTCTTGGTTCAGGTAAATCAAAAATGTTCAATGCAGAAATACCATTCAATCCTAAATGTGAATATTTTTGTGCAAATTTAGGTTTACAACCTTGATTTATTGATCTTTTTTTTCATTAGATAGAGACAGGAACCTCAATACTTGAAAAAAAAACTGTTCAGTTCAGTTCAGTCCAGCTACTGATGGGCGAAGGCGGGGTTCACCCTGGACAGGTCGCCAGTGTGTCGCAGGGCCTCAATCACACACCCGTACACACTCACATTCACACCTAGGAGCAATTCAGAGTAACCAGTTAACTTATTGTAAATGGTATAAATTGTGCGTATTTCTACCGTTTACTTTTTACCCTTTAATTATCATTTTGGGCACATTGTTGAGTTGAGCAGACTTCATTTTTATTGTGCAGAACCAGCTGGATAACATCAGAGACTATTCACCCTGTGTATATATGTATATCATAAACATTGTTTTTGGTCTAAGTTTTGTTAAAAAAAATTCCAACTATTTAACAGCAGATCTGAACTTTTACACCAAACTAGACCTCAGGAGGATTTTTTTTTAAATAAATCATGGTTTGTAAACATTTTATACTAAACTGTTGCTACATTCAAGTTAAGGTGGTTATTGTGTTTTTCAGTTAACAATGTCACAGTCACAGTTCATCTTACACAGTCTTGCTGATTTTTTTTAGTTCAATTTTGCAATTTTTAGTGAGAATGCCTTTTTTCCTAGAACACACTGTATTTTCATCCTGATTGGCTGTTGTTAATCAATATCCTCTGTTCCGTGTATCTTGTACAGATATGCTCAGCTTTCCAGAGTTACATAAATCTTTGATCAGAGCTTTGTTTTCATTCTATTATGCTGAACTTATTTTTCTATGAAGGTTTGAACTTGGAGAGGGAGAAAAGTGTGTAAATGTCAAGAGTGTAAAGTGTGTTGTGAGGAGTTTTACAGCTTTAAACATCTGTTATCCCACTTCACAGATTTCACAAATCACTGGTTATTAATGGAATGTATCCCCTATGATGATAAATAAGGGAACACCGTATAGTAGCATCAATATTACTTGGGGAAAACAGTTATAACCAGGGCTCAAATGTGTCATTCTTTATTTTCTTGGTCACATGCCGTGAAGATGTGTTCCATGAACATTCATTCCTACTATTGCATGACAAGTCCAGCTAGAACAGATTGTTCCAAACTGTACTGCTTGAAGTGTCATAATTAAACCATAAGTCCTTCTTAATACATTGTCAGTGGATTGTTATTCGTGGAACTTTGTTAGAGGTGGCCAATGGGACTGACCATGAAGCATGATAGTGGAAGAAAAATAATGGCATATGAAAGTGCAAGGTTCCAGACCTAAGAGTGTCTAAGATGGAAAAAAATCATAACTCATCTTATCTTATGGTCAAATATCCCAAAATGCCACTGCGCAAGCAGGATGTAAGAAAATATCCTTTCAGTGAAATATTGCGATACTTTATTTGGCAATACATTTGTCGATTTCAAATGTGATGGCGATATTTAATTAATTATTTATAAGCAAATATGTAATTCTGTCTTACTTTTGTTTTCCACTTAAATGTTTCCTAAATTTCTAAAAGAAAAGCAATCATGTATTTGCTAGAGTTAAAGCAACTTGTTTATGAGACACACTTGCATTGTTTGATAACGTATTATACAACTGTACGTATATGAAAAATGTATTAATATTCAGATAATTCTTAAGTCATAATTTTAAAAAAATAGTCAAATATTGTCTGGTACTCTCTTTGGACATAAATGCCAGTTTTTTCAACAAATTGGGAGGTGAAAGGTGTGTCTTTTCACAGCACATGGAGGGCCTGTGCGGCATTAAGGTAATACCGTACACTGTTGGTCTCTAAAAATAGACGCGGTATCATTTTCAATACCGTCATTACCAACTTATCAAAGACATGACTTTTTTTTTGAAAAAAATATTAAATAATATTAATTTAATACCTAAAGCTGATTCACTGGCACTTATTGTGGTTTAAATTTACACTAATAATCTGCTGGAGAGCATCCTCAACATATGACATCAGCACGTTACAGCTCGGAAACAAGACAGGCACACGAGCGAGTGACGGGAAGAAAGACGGCAAGTTGTGCACCTGTCAAAAAGAACACAACTTCTACAGTTTGGTTGTACTTTGGGTTTCAAGTAAATGAAGGAGAGCCCCTTAATCCCGTTGAGACCATTTGTAAATTATGCATGAAAAAGGTGACTGCGAGAAATGGAAACGCCTCTAATTTAAGGATGTATTTTTGACTACTAAATAACGCCATACAATCAGAAGAAAGCCAACGCAGTCCTCTGTCTCTGCCCACAATTGTCACAAGTCATTTTATATTGGAGCACAAGTTTCTCTGCAAGCAGAGCCCCCGCAAGCACACGAGACAAAATGTTGCACGGGAGGATTAAACACGAGCACGCAGGGAGAAGAGCTCTTATATGAATTATCCGTGGGGAACGTGTGAACGCGTCTTATTTCTGCGTGGAGTTTCGACATTTCCCGTCCAAAGTTTGTGGACGTTTATTTGCACTTTACATCAACATGCTGCTATTTTAAATCAGGTCTGTTGTTTAATTAATGAATTGGTATTGTTGTTTAAAATGACTCAGACAGTGCCAGAATAATTCAGTGAATATTTGTTAATATTGATGCTTTTTACTTTTCCAAGATATTTGTTGCCTTACTTTAAAATAAAAATGGTTAATAATTGTGTTTGGAAGTCCGTGGTGGAGGAAAATCCAGCTGTTTGGTAATGCCACTTCAGTGGTGCTTACGAAGTTCTTTATTAGTCAAGATAAAACCCTATAACAAGATAAAATGTGGAGGAACATTGACGGTATTAAAATTTAATGCACGGTGGCTGAAGAAGTTTGAAGAAAAAGTTCAGATGCTATGGCAACCAGACAATTTTTTTCTAAAAGTTGACGTCGGTAAGTGGAGACCTGGGCACATTTTGAGGTTGCATGGTTGCAGTCCAGAGACAGGCGGGATGACACCATTTTGAAATCGGGCGACAGCTGGGCGGCCTCACGGCGGATCGGTAGCCGGCAGCAGCTCTGGTTGGACGATGTGTAAATCTTTCCGTTCATATCCAGGGTTCCCGTGGGGTCTTAAGGAGTTTTAAAAGCATTGACTTTGTGAATTGTGAACTAACTAAGTCTTTAAAAAGTCTTGAATTTTGACATCTGAGCCTTAAAATTCTGCTGTGGCTTCTCCGTTTCACATTTCATGTCGAAAATGTATTTTTTTAGCTAAGATTATTTTGATCAAATGATGCAACTAAACGTTGGGAAAACCAGTTATGTACTAATACCCACCCCCTGATTAAAAAAGAAGTTAAAGAAGAGCTCTAAAGCATCACGGCACAGACCACAAACAAGATAAGTAGCTTTTTGGTCAAAAAATTGAAATAAATAATTAAAACGGAAAATAATTAATAAAATGGAAAATAGACTATAAGAAATCCGTCTTAATTTTTGACATGCATGGCCTTAAAAAGGTCTTAAATGGTCTTAAACTGAACCTGAAGTAGCTTGTAGGAACCTTGATATGAAGTACCAGCGGCCTGGTAGGTGGGTGGTTTACAATTCTGCACAGCGGTCTACATTCACAACAACGCCAACAACTCTCAAAAAAATTGGGCAGCAACATTAAATCTTCAAAATTCTGCCGATGCCTTCCCATTGCACAATGACAGTTATATTTGTGACCGTAGCATAAACAATGCATGACATAGAATTGCTAATCACATTGAAAATCACACAACATTGGAAAAAGAAGCTTCTTGGACCAATTTTGAATGGTTTTAGTAATACCTTTCCCCACTATTAGTTATTATTTGTGAATGAAAAAGCTCTCCTCTAATCAAAACATGACTATTTTGTTAAAATGCAGAATCTCAATGGTTTTCTTTTCCATTGAAATGTTGTGTGACGGTGTTTGCTCTAGGACTTCCAGATCAATTGTCATTAAAGAGGGAGGCAGGCAGAACTCTTCCTAGAAGGGTCTTAGAGGCATCTAGCTGCAAAGATGCCTTTGTCCCACCCTCCTGACATTCCTGGAGGTATGAGAGCTCAATATTTTACGCTTGCAGCTTTAATTTAACTAATATATTCAGTGTCTACTGAAGTGTAATAAGTGAGGCGTCCTGCTTTTACAAAGGACATTTACAATGAAGTTTCAGTAGGAACAAGGTGGCGCATGCTGTCTGGCTTGTTGTGCTAATGATATTCAGAACTCATTATCTGTTTCGGAGATGGTGAGCTCTTGTGGAGAGATGAGTATGTTGTACTGAGACCAAGTGTTTCTTACAGAGAGCCATTTTTGAAGTCTTGATCATTTCTCTCGTGGGAAACCACACAAACACACACATACCTCCTCTCTCTAATTGTTATGTCCAGGACTTTGCTTTGCTTTTATGTGGCTGTGTCTTTGACTTCTCTGCTCAGGCAGATTGCTTATTTTAGACCGGGCCAATTATGATTGGGAACTAGCGGCAGGACTGCTTCTGACACTGGTGTTGTCAGACCACCGATGCTGTTAATTAGACACAGAAAGTTACTTTTACAAACAGCCTTTATTTCACTACATACTTTCACTTTTTCCAGATGAGTCTAAAACGAAACCACAAAGATTTTTAAAAGTTGTCGAATAAATTCTTCCGAATTCAAATATTTTTTGGTTCTAATTCAATTCCAAGTTATTTGGTTTTGAGTATCATGGAGTAATTGTCCCCTAGTTTTATTTTATTCTGCTTATTTATTCATTTATCACTTAAACAGTGTACTTCTGTGAACAATCAATTAAAAATAGTGCAACTATCTGCTAGAAAAAAATCGTGATTATTAGTCATGTAAGAAAGTTTGGTGATTGTAGCTTTATGATATTGAACATTTTTAATCATATGTAATTCAGATCTCCAATAAAAAATCCTAAAAATTAAAAGCAATAACTTTCTTCCAAAAGTGTTGCATAAATATGATGATGAGTATTCCTGGTTAGCTCACATCGATGTTAGCATTTATTCATTTCTGTTGTTTTAGAGCAATTATTTTGGTACTTTTGTTCACTTTTTCTTTGAGCTTGCAATTTGTAGATAATCCCTACACAGCCGTCTCACTGCTGTTTCTGCCAGAAGTTTGGCGAAAGCCGTTCTCATTAAAAAGAAACAAAAAACAGATCTCTATTGTAGGGCTGGGTTAAGATAGATAGATAGATAGATAGATAGATAGATAGATAGATAGATAGATAGATAGATAGATAGATAGATAGATAGACTTTATTGTCTGTTTAACAAACAGAAATTCATCTTTAAAATTGATTAATCAATTTGAATTGATTTAAGCTTAATAGATCAATAATTGGTTTATAAAAGTATAGATCAATTTAGCACACAAAGCTAAAGTCTGCTAGCTTGAAGCTAATGTTTAATGGAATTTAGGGCGGCTAATCCTAACGCTCGGTCGATGAAAACATACTATTCTGACTAAATGAGCAGCTTTTATATACTTACAGGAATGAATTTTCTAAACTCTTTCAAGGAAATATTTTTAAAGCAACCATTTGTGGTCTAAAGCACCGTCTTGATGGCATGATCGACACCTAGTGGCCAAACTGAAACGCCCTCCAGGAGAAGCAGAACATTTTTGTTAGAACGTCTCCATTTGAGAAACCATGTAACACTCTATGCTATTACAGTGTTATTATTTCACTAATACATTTTACAGTATGTGAAATGTATCAGATTAATATAAATATTTTCAAAACATAGAGTAGATTATTAATGTAGTTCTAAACAAATGTGTCTAAATGTGCAAACTGTGCAAACTCAAAACTGAATTGAATTGAGAGGATCAAAAGAAATAAAAAAAAAAAATCTGAGTCAAATCAATCCAGGTTCTGGTAAATCGAATCAAATCACTTCTATAAATTATTATCAACACCCAACCATACTTTATTGTTGGAAATTAGCCTCCTCTAATTTCCCATCAGCCCTTTGTTTACACTCTCTCCCGCTTTCTTATACCACCTCAAAAGCCCAAAATAACACAAGTGTAACAAAAAATAAAAAATAAAAACTGGAAATATTAGAGGTATCAAGTCATATAGTTTTGAACCTGATGGCTGCTCAGATGAAGGAAATAAAGATGCTAGTGGATCTATTTGTTTCCAAGTAGAAGGATCAGAATTGTAGCGGAGCAAGGAGACTTTGGCGCGCCCATGGCAATTGCCAAACCGCACGCTTTTGTTTGGTACTGATCAAAAACCATTTGACCAAAGAAATGCTCAAACGCAGTATTAATTAGTTTATACATGTCCTCTATCTTGAGAAAAATGCTACAAGAACATGTTAAAAACACCCCAAAAAAAAGTTTGCACCAAAAATTGGAGTGGGTCATAAGTCATACATTTTGAATTGGCAGCTGGGTGGACTTTGAGTGGATCTGACACAGCCTCAAGCTTTACTTTTTTCACGCCCAATGTTGGTATTCAGGTGGGTGGATCAGATCCTGGTCAGTGTGCCCCGCCCACTTCAGGCTACAGTGAATAAAATAGATAACATCAGATTATCAGTGTATTTACATGGTGGTCATTAGGCCAAAATCCCTAATAACATTTTATTTTTGAAAACACTTGCATTGAAAGGAGTTGCTCCATGCACTGATGACAACAGTGTCTCGTTACTGTCATTGGTCCGCTCCAGTGTGGAGTACAGTACGTCTATCACTGGCAGTCAGCCTTTCTTCCTCTTACAACCCTTATTTTTAGAAATTTATTACAAAGGATCGCCGTGTTCATTCATCACAAGTGTCCATTTAACTCCACATCACTGTGCCTTGGAGATCCATTTATGAGGTCAGAGACAAGTCTGTGTCAAGCTCGTGTCGATCTGTTCCACGGATGGTAGAGTTGGAAAAATGTGGATTTAAGCTGACAAAAAGTTGATCATAAAGCATTAAAAGAAATTAGGTATTTATGAAAAGTAAAAATGCCCCAAATGATTGTACTCAGTCTCTGGTACTTGTCTAAATGAATAATTATCGATCTAAGCCTACAAGGAATTACGCCTTGTGTCAAGATGTAGCGCCTTTGAAAGCCTGAACGTTGTGTCATCCGCTGTTAACGCCACACTGCCTCATGATTACTATTGATCCCCTGTCTCGCTGGCTGCGTCCGTCTCTCATTGACTGGTCTTAAGAGGCGCATCTCTCTTCTGGTAGTTGCTGAATGGCACTGCCATGAAATCGGGGTCACACACACACACAGATCATCTCATACAGTGTGTCAGATGTGCACAGGAGTGCATGCAGAGAGGACATGCTGACAATGGCCAGCTTCTCCTGTGAAGCCACATTTCCTCAGTTCAGTCAGGTCGTCACAACCTAGAGTCTCACCCCTGACCGAACAATAAAACCAAATTTAGTCAATTTGGTCGCCATTTTTTTCCCAATACATGTTAGAGCCAGACATTCACAGTTAGCAGCTATTTATGGAGAGAAATAAGTTTTATGCATGCAAAACACTTTGAGAACTGTGGGATTATGCATGTTTGAACCTTTAATTCTAGCAAAATAAGTGTCAAATGTGAAACAGCTGAAGGTGAACTCTGACACGATTCTGAGCTGCAGAACTTGAGCACAATTCCTTTGATATGAGACCTTCACAGTCTCAGTCATAAAAACAAAGAACGATTACGTGACCTTAAACTTGCTCCTAAACTGTGATGTAGCACTGATTCTGCACAAATTCTTAAACTTTTTCTTTTCAACTTATTATTACTTTTTGTATTATTATAATCATTCTTTTATGAGAAAAATCTGCTCAAATTGTCTTTTTTGATGAGAATATTTTGATTTTTTTCTCCATTTCGTCCGTGAGTGATCCGTTTAAATGCTACTAGAATGCTGGGTCATCAGAGTTTTCTTATCTCTTAACAGAGGTTTTGTGTGTGTCTAAGAGGTGACTCGTGCGCAATTCTTAAAGATTTGCATTTGTAATTAGTTTCAAGCTGTTATAATTTTAATCTGGTTGCATCTGATTGCTCCGTTTTTAACTTGAACAACTTGCACTACAGAAAAAAATCTTGATAAAGCAAGAAAGTGTTAATACAAAATGCATAAGAGCAAAAAGGGCTATTCTGACAAATAATATGACTTAGTAATAACTCTTTTTCTCATTTGAAGTCTATGGGATTTTGGCCTTTTGGAGCCAGTAGGCCAGGGGTGTCAAACTCAAGTCCTCGAGGGCCGACGTCCGACTGGTTTTCCAGAAATCCTGCGTCATCTGCTGCTGATTACCTGGATCAGGTGTGTTTGGCCAATAAGGAGCTTCAAAGGCAGGTTGGTTGGAAAACATGTAGGACACCGGCCCTCCAGGCCTGGAGTTCGACACCTGTGCAGTAGGCACTACCTGTTTAGAACGCAAGTGGGAAGAGGTCACTCAGTCCAGGTCTCATATATAGTCAATGGTCTCACCCTGCAGGCATGACACCTAATCTTCATTCTGGTCACCAATAATTGAGAAAAAAGTGAATGTTATGTATCCAGTTCTTCTTGTGTTTCCCCAAACTCCTCATCATGATTTATTTATTTCTCTGTGTGCTGTTATTAGGAAAAAAAAAAAACATGTGCTTAAGCAATTGTATTGATTTGGGGTTAAAATAAGGCTAAAACGGGCCGTTTTTGTCTGTTAAAAGCATATTTTAATGTTTCTTTGGAAAGCCAGAATTTGGCAAAAGCTTCCTATTGGGAATTGAGGTCCATGTCTGCTGAGATGTTTGCCTTGTAAATTCTTTCAGAATTTGTTTTTTTCTCCTTCACTAAAGCTATCAAAACCATTATACTTTTTCGATTATTTTCTTAACGATTTGACTTCAAATTTGGAACCATTTCTTGTTTTCTGATTTTGTCCAGCCAGCCTCCTTTCTCTAAATCCTCCTCGGAAGTTGTGCGTCTGTTTGGGTCCTGGTTACATAAGAACTTTGTTGGCATTTCAGTTTTTAAGCCAAGTCAAATATTTACAAAATTGACCAATGATTTGTCTGTGACCCCTGTGTACACTTGAGCTGTAAATATTGCTGTGCTGTTTGCACAAAGAGTTTGTGTGTGCCATGCTGGTTATGCAATAGGGTGTCTTGTAAAGACTCAGGTTAGATGCTTGAACACATGAAATAGAATTACAGCTCTGTGTATTGAACACACACGCGGTCCACGGCTCCAGCACAATGGTTTGACCCGGAACAAAAGAGAAGAAGCCGCGTAGAAACCTGTAAGTCAGCAGTGTAAATGAAAATACATCCACTATGAACTTTACAGAGCTGTAGAGACAATGCCTCAGGTAAACCCAAGGTGTTTGTAGTTTTTGGAAAATGCTTTCATGAACGTTTAACTCTGTAAAGGGCAACTCTTTATGTAATTAACGTTATTCCAGGAGATTTTGATGTGGAAATAAGGAGTCTTGGTGCAACAACTTTTAGTATTAAAGTGTTTACGGAGTCAATGTAAATCAGTGGTGTATATGCATCTCTTGTTGAGATTTTGCAAATCGGTTCAAAGTGTAGCATAACGGTGCAAAGGCAATATAAAGAGTAATTTCTCTCTGCGTCAGAATTGGCTTGTTTGTATCGATTGCGTAAAAGGTCGGAGATCGAAATAGTTTGCGTTATGAAGGTGTTGCAACATCTTCTGTGTTAAAGAGTTACAAAAATAGGTAGAGAGCAGAATGCTTGGTCACATCTTTGGTCGCAGGTTTGGACTTAGTTACTGCATCTCATGGAAACTCTTAACAGTCCATGGAAACATGCTGACTTAGCGTGAAACATTGCTAATTGCTGGTCTGCTTAATAATTTGTACAAGTCAAAATGCCGGTTGACTACATGAAAAAAAAAAAAATCTAAATATTGCCCCACACCTGTCTTGCTTACCTGTCTCTGAATCCAAGATTAACCATTCACTATTTAGTTTAAGAGTCGAAAATTTTGCAACCACTTTGTAAATGAAAAAAGGAAGCTTGTGGCGCGCTGACTGCAGCACCTACAACACAGCTAGGCTTTTATGAACAGGATTTTTTCATCTGCCTCTTATTCACAATGATTCGAATAAAGAAATACTCTGAAACACAGATTTACGTTTCATTTTCCTTATATCCTCCGTCATCAGAAAAATGTAAAAAGAAAATGTTAAAACATGAAAAATATAATTTTCATAGAATGTGGTCTTTAAAAATAAAAGTTACAGCAACAAATTAATTTCACGTTATAATCACATTTAAATATATATTAAATATATATTAATATATATATATATATATATATATATATATATATATATATATATATATATATATATATATATATATATATAAATGATGCAAAAAAAGAAAAAGATATGTTATTAGTAATTGAAAAACATTAATTCAGCTGGTTTCTCGGTGTTCTTTAATCAGTCCAAATTCAAGATAGCCCAAAAATAGCTGAAAATGTATTAATATATCTGGACTGTTATAAGACAAAGAAAGTAGGATTAATTGAAATTTTGAAAAAAGTCACATGGCAAAGATATAATCTGGTAATTTCTTGCAGGAAATGATCCATGATTGCTTAAGGAAAGCTGCTTTTGCTGCTGTTTGCACCAAACAGCTGTCACTGTCACAATGTGATTCAACATGCCTAAACAAACCTTAACCTGAGTCACTCTGCTCGGGGCTGAGGACCTGTAAGCCAAACACAAATGTTGTATCTAGAGACCAGGTGACGCTCTAACATGTGTCCTTTTTTCCTGTTTGAAGCACCATGACCTACTTTAGCTCTAAAATACATTTGAGCATTTCTGTAGCTAAATGGTGCCCAGAGCACTAAAGCACAGCAGTTCCAGGTATCTTTTTCTTGTTTAACAACCACTAGAGGAAAGTGGAGAAGCCACCAATACAATCACAAACTGTGCAGATAAATACTTTTCCTCCCTTATTCGCGGAGTTAAGGACCAAAAACATCTGCGAATACCGCAAATCCGCGAATACGGATATTAGCAGAGACACACCTCAGCACCTCCTTCAGATGGAAAAGTTTCATATAAGTGTCTTGAGTTGGAGTTTTAGTGACAAACCAAAAGAGTCATATGACTGGGAGAAAAACATCTGTGAATACGTGAAACCGCGATTAAAGAAACACTTTAAAGCGGGAGAACACTGTACTGTCTTGACTGTAGAGGCACCTATAGTCTGATGGCGATGAAACTACATTCTTTGGTCATTCTCTGTATTCTTCCTTCAGTTTTGGTGATGGTCAGAGGTTATGATGAAAAACAAACTTCAAACTCAGAAAGTCACACCCACTTAAAATCCCACTCGTATCATCATTTGATCTATTGTAAAAGTGTTCCCAGTGCTTTTTAATTATGATTATACCGTTTTAGCCAAAATGTAAAAAAATATATGTTGTTTCTAGGACATAGTTTCTGCATAGTGGCAGGAGTTTGTTAGAAATGTATCTCTGAGTTGTGGGCAGAACTGTTGTAGCCCCCATTCCCTCAAGTATCTGAGCCGAGCAGAGAGCCCTGTGGCCCACCAGTGTATTTTTTATGTAACAAATACGCCCTTTTTCAAACATTATTTTTCTTCTGTTCCTGATTCTCAACAATTTGACTAAAGGAATATTTAGAAATGTAAATTTAAGCTTAATTTTCTTTGTATATGTCCTCCATTATTAGAAAAGAACATGATGTTAAAAGCACTAAAAACACAAGGTTTTATCTGAGTGAGTCTTTCACATTGCTAAATTTAAAACATATATGGTGTAGTTATGCAAAATATGTGATGTTATCCAACTTTGTTTCAAAAAGGGGATCAGGCCTTATAGGAATTAGTTGTAAAATAGTCAGGAAGGGGCTGAATGTGGGTTTTAGAAGCAATCCAAAATGAGTCTGGCTTTGTTTTAGACCATAAAAGGCGGGGATTACATAAATTAACTTCTTCCCACATTTTTTCAAGCAATTAATCAAACTCTATTTGACAAACTTAAAATTTAATGGATTTCATGTATCATGTATGTATAAGTGCAAATGTGTCTATTTATTATTAGAAGCAATAATAATATGATAACGATGTGACCATGTTTTCATTTTCCAATCAATTTATGATTTTATGTTAAATACATTTAACATATCTTTGTATTTTTTATCTCAGTTGTCTTTTTCTTCTTTTCATTGCTAGAATTAAGCCAATAAACCAATTTGAGGCTTATTTTAATGACATTATGCCAACTTAAACAACAAGTTATTTGGCTGAAGAACGTCTTGATATATATATATATATATATATATTCTCCAAATCCTTAAAGAAATATATCAGATCAAAAAGTAATGTAAGATAAAATCTTTGTTTCAGGTGCAAAGATTCATATTATAAACAGAAAACAATGATTTTTTTTTAATCTATAGACAAAAAAACCTGGGCACACTAAGACTCATATCTTTACTCCTTCCCCAAACAGAGCTTTAATCACACACAACTCTGTGTTTAACAGGGATACAGTTTGTGTGATGTTAAGCACATTCAGGTGCACCTTTCTGCACGTTCAGGTGCACGCTCCCGCTTTCCCGCACATGGCGCTGCACAGACACGCAGATGCAGCAGTAAGCAGTAATAAATAAATAAAGCAGCAAACAAACACATCCACACATGGGCTTGGTGTCCTACTTTCCATCTGTAGAGCAGCATCTCTCTCCGTCCTTCTCTCGCTCCTTCACTCACAGACTCATCTCGGGCGTGGGTGGATGGGGGTCTCTTTCTGTGGTCATGTGACACGCTGCCGTTCACGCATGTGTGCAGAGAGGAGCAGATATTTGTGTTCTGACTGTCTGCCTGCTTCTGCATGAGGTAGCTGCCTGTAGATATTTTCTGTGTGTGTGCACAGTCTGCCGTGCTGCTCTGTGCTTCCTTTTGGGTGCTTGTTTCACCATCAGAGTGTGATCTTATACAGGGATTACTGTGGGATTAAGTGAGCCCCTCATGAAATACCAGCTCACATTGGCCATTTGTTCTGAGACACCTTCACGTTGTCAGAAAGAGAGTCAGGGGGGACACAAATGTGCTTACAGTATGGAAGAACAAGAAAACTGACCCATTGCTGATCAAATGTGCAATGTTTTCTGCTTACTAAGCCTGACAGTCAGCAATACTGTTTATGCATGAGTTTATTTTCATGCCTCCTTCTTTATTTAAAGCGGCTTTGATCAAGGACCCTTCTGTGAAGAGTTGACATCATAGCTGAGAGGTGCTTTTGTGGTAAACCCACAGAAAGTTGTTACCCCGCCCACCTCTGCTGCTCCCATTCAGCTCCTTCAAGCTCACAGTTTCTCCTCCACCCCCAAAATGTGATTCACCCTCCTTGCTCTCCTGCAGGAGGCTGCAGCAGGACCACGTCTTTCCAATTATGACACTTAACGTGAAGATATTTTGAACTTGTCCTCATTGTCTTAGTGCAGTTTTAGAACACAATGTATTTTCCATACTATAAGGTGCACTTGAAAGTCTTAATTATTTTATTATTTTTTTTAAACACTGAAACCAGATTATTCTAGTTATTTTAACTGATATTGAAGCAACTTTGAGAGATACACAACATTGACAAAATGTCAGTCTGTTTATTACAAGTTTGGGTGTTACTGTAAATATACAAACGCAGCTAGCTGTACATTGAGATTTTTATTATATGTACATTGAGATTCTTATTTTTATTATGTATGAAAAACTTAATTTCTCCAAGGGTGCCATCCCAAAGGGATCAATTAAGCCAAGTCTAAGTCTAAGTCTAAGTCTA
>NC_050526.1:13387372-13393544 GCF_002922805.2 Oryzias melastigma | reverse complement strand
CAACAAAGTTGGAAAGTTGGAAGTTAGCACAGTCAAAGTAACGTTTGTTTTAGTGGTATCAGTCTTTTTTTTTACGTGTCGCAAACAAGGTTTGGAAATACGAGTATTATGAATGCGTTATGCAGCTAACACTTCTAACCTGGCTAGCGTGTAACGTGTCATACTGTGTTTTGTACGTCTTACGAGCAAAGTTGAGAAACTAACATCACAGTCTGAAGCTGCATTCACGCCGACTGTGTCGAATCATGTTTAGGGCTGCCATGATTAGTAGATTAGTCTGTGCCAACGGCTAATTCAATATTCGATTAGTCTTTTTTTTAATATCACAACTACAGTGCGCGCTTTCTAATGCAGTGTCTGACATTGCCTCTGACATACATACATGCGCATTAGTGTAAATCTGGGTCAGTTGTGATGTCACAGGAAGTTATAGACTAAGTTATCAAAACAACAGAACTTGAAACTGGGAAACAAAAAAAAGAAAAGAAAAAAGTGTCCAATGCAATATCTGCAAGGCAGAACTTGTGCTCCATGGCAGCACTACGGTGATGCATGAGCATCTGACGAGGAATTGTTAATACAGTAACATGTAGCGGTGTCGAGCCGTGTTTTTTTACTTGTTGCAAACTAGGTTGGAGCTACACGAATTGTGAATTAGCTAACGCTTCTAACGTGGCTAACATGTAGCAGGCTACAAACAAGTTCTAGTTTTACATGAACACTGTTATTAAGGTCTGACTGACTAACTGACTTATCTCTAATTATTTTATCTTGCTTAATGTGCCATATATATATATATATATGTATATACTGTATATAGTTCGCCTTAAATGTGACGCAAGTTAGAAAATAGACTATTCCATGACGGTGCACCATAATCTGATGCGTTCCATAGTGCAGAAAATACTTAAGGTAAAAGAGATCAGAAACTGTATCTTGTTCATAAAAACAGCAACAATCTGGTCTGAACTGACAGCAAAGGAAGTTGATTAAATATTATTTTACCGAGTGATACCTGCAAGAACAACCTGTACACTATGAAGCCATAGAAAGCCCTTTAGACAGAGACTGCTGACAGAGGAAGAAAAGTAACGCTTATGTTTCTCACTGAGCTGAGACTTTTGGAAAAAATAAAGCAATGTGTTTTGGGAGAAGCTTTAAAAAATTTTAAACTCCAAAAGGTCCCTGGAATTCTCAATTGATCCAGTGCTTCTACATTTTTAAACATGTTCAAAGTAAAAACATTTAATTATTTTTTAACAATAAAACAGAAACAATACAGCTTTAATTTGCAACTCAGCAAAATTACTTTCAAAATAAAACACACGTTGTTTGAATATTTGCTGTAGGACAGAAAATAGATAAAATCATTTTTATTTATATATTCATTTTTGCTTATTTTCTATGGCTATAGAAACACAGTATTAAGATACAGGAGATAGAAAGGTCAGCTTCCAATCCCTAATGGCCACGTTTTAACCTCTTTACACGGAGAAATCACCGCGAGCACCTTAAAAACAGACTCTTTGACATACATTTAATCAAATTACCCAAACAAAGTGAAGCAGCTGGAAAACCAGCTTTTTTTTCCACAATCAGACTGTAACAAATATGTTTTGTATTATAGATTTTATGTAGCCAACATGCATGCAGGCCTTGATCATTTTAGCTTTTTTTTTTTTTTTTTTAATGTATACTTTTAAAAGTGTGAACCACGTAATGGAAACAGAAGACAGAGTCTTTGACTGGAATCACATTGTTCTGAAGAACATCTACCGTGGTTTTCAGTGTCTCTGTGTGAAGTCTGAACTGTACAGCAAGAATGCGTGGAGTTTCTTGTGCGAGAACATCCGGAGACACTCTGCAGTGTGGATCTGGCAGCCGGCCACCTTGTCAGTCTGGCTGCAGAAAATCACAGATTGGTGGATGCTTTCACCAAAGCTATAATGTCCCACATGAGCCGGTGTTTTGCCGCCTTTGTTGTGTCCGTTTGTGCGCGCCTGCACATGTTTTCGCTCTCTCCCCGTTGGTGCTGGGGTGTTTGGCAGGATAAATATAGCTGCGTCGGTGTAAAGCTGTTTTCTCTTCGGCTTTTGTAGCTTTAATCAAAAACAATCTGGAGGAGGGAGAAATGGAAGCAAAAGTAGGGGTGAGAGAAAGAGGAACTAGATTGGAGGACAAAGAGGAGAGAGAGGTGTGGTAGTTGTGGGGGGGGTGACTGATCATTGGGTATTTTATTTTAGCTCTCTTTAAAGAGTCATTAGGGAGTATTCAAGAGTAATGAGAACTCTGGTGGCTGGAGAAGCAAGACTAGCTTTATCCCCATGTTCCTTTTCTTTCTTTCTAGGTCATTTCCCTCTTTGTCTTCCCCTTCCGCACCTTTGGTGAAAGAAAGATGTTTTTTTGTTTGTTTGTTTTGTTTTTTTCTTATAGCACAGTTTTGTTCTAATGACAATTCTACACACAGCCTACAAAAAGCATACTGAGTTTTCATTACATGTGAAGGCTGTTAGACTTGAAAGGATATTGGATGTTTTGTCAAATACCGCAAGGGTACCCCATTGGTATATGGAGGCCCTCCGGTGGATTCTACCTTATTAAAAAAATGCAAAAAACTTAAAATGGTTGCTTTCTGAAAATATGTTTATGGATTCATTTTTTTTCTGTAGACTTTTTAATGATTCATTTTTAACTGGAAGGAAAGATTGCTTTCTAGACATTATGCTACTAGGGCTTTAACGAGTGTCCAAGTACTTGGATACTCCAAAAACATTTGAGTGTGAATTTTGCATTCTTTATAAATATAGTAGAGTCTAATAAAGATACATTTCGAAACCAATTTTTTGCTCTGAAATGCAGAATAATGTTGGATCTTAAGTTTACAAACTAACAACCAGCTGAATTACTAGTGCAACTGTGTCGGGAAGGTTCCAAATTTCAAAGTAAAACTAGCAAGCGTTTTTTTGTAGTTGATAGACTTAGACGGAAGTTCAATTTACTGACATAGGTTCTGAAAAAAATGAATTATGATGATCTCCTATTCTAAATAACAGTATAAATGATGGTGAATCTGTCATGGTGCCTCTGTCAGTCTCCTCCCCCTCCCCTCTCCGCTTGGCTGCGGATCCTTCTCAGCTGCGACCACTCACCTCATCACCATGCCGGCCTACTTAAGGAGCTCCAGGACCTTCATTCCCCGCCAGTCCGTTGCCCCTGATGGTGCATAGTTGGTCACCACGTATCTTTTTATTGTCACGTCTCGTCAGGAGCTTGTCTCACGCTCTCTCTACTCTCTCTCAGGAATTCCTCACCACGAGTGGTCGTCAGTCTCAGCTTCATCCTGGATCCCCAGTTTGGTCTTCGCCTGCAGTCACACCACGAGCCTCTGCCTCGGACCTCAACCCACGCTCTTCCTCCCATCTCTCCATTAAATCTTTTTACCTGCCACGCTCGCCTCTTGCTGTGTTTCTTCCGGGTTCCAGCGTCTGGGTTGCTAAGCGTTCTGTAGCCATGACAGAATCAATACATATAATTTTACTTTAGTACATCCAGTAAAAAGACAGCAACTGAACAAAAATGTTATTAAAAAGTAAAAATTGTGGTTCGATCTGTGAATCATTTTTGCTTGACTAGGGAACTGAATCAGATCACCACCTAAGTAACGATCTACAGCTCTAGTTGTGGAAAATGTTTCTTCATGCATTTGATCCATCTCCTTGGGAACCAGAGAGCTGGAGTCAACAGAACCATGTGGGAATATACAACCTCTTTGCCATTCAAGGAGCTATTGGGTCACATTTTTAAAATATTCAGTATGAAGCATTGGCTGTATAAGAGAACTGGACCAAGCAAATGTGTTGTCACCCATAGAAAATGGTTTACTTCCGACTCCAAAAATACAAAGTCAATTCATTCGCCAATATTTTGCGATATGCCACCATGTTTGAGCCAGACAACATCCGTAAGCAGTGATTACACCAAGTCGGTCTTAGTCATCACTTCCATGGCAACCATCAGGACTCGGCTTGTTGGAAGTTTACACTTGAAACCCTTGAAAGCAGAATCTGTCAAACATTTCAAATGTTGGACATATAGGTCAGCGGGCAGCATTTACTTTTATTGAGGCATATGATTGGTCAATTTATGTTGAAAAACTAGCAATAAAGGAATAATATCAGGGAAAAAAACTTGGATTAGCAAGAACCTGTTCAACAAAGGTAGCAGAGCAAGACTGAGTAAGAGAAGTCTATATGGTTTTGGCTTCTTGGAGCCAGTGGGCTGGGTACTTCCTGTTTGGACGGTTGGTGGGGTCTCTCAGTTCAGTTCTTTTATACAGTCAATGGTATGGTCCGACTATGGATTTGAGCCTGCAGCGTCACAGTCTATCTATAGGCCACTGAGCTGTTATGGGGACTCCTGTCAAAAACTGTCCCCAACAACAAATCATATTTTTTGTCTTCATGTTTACCTGACTTGGTTTTTGCATCAAATTGTTCTTCAAAGTTGTAATATTTTTTTTGTTTTCATAAGTTGTTTATTTTCCAAATAATTCAGGAGAAACCCCCAACAGCTCTGCCGTACGTGGCACACAGCGGTTAGTTTAGTCTGTCTATTCTATTTTATTTTCCTTGTTTCGCATAGAATACGATGCGCATTTGTGGATTTAATGCTCCTCAAGGTTTTTGTGTCCCTGTATTTATTTTGCAGCACTTGTCTGCATACATTTCAAACAGCTTGATTCAAAAGTGAGAAGAGTTATATTTACCTTTGTCTCAATAAACATTGAGTTCCAGAATTTGTTACTCTCAAGCTCTACAACAAAATCAAAAGCCTTTAGCTGTTGGTTTGTGAAAGCCTGGGATTTTCTGGGAGACTTGCTTGATGCTGAATCAGAAGTACATGACTTGTGAGTGTGTGGCAGTCCAATGGATTTGAACTCTGATTCCTATGTCCTTTTAGTGTCCATATGTGTGATGACTCACATGGAAAGAAGCCTGGAGAGATGATTCTTAGGGCAAATTAAAAAGTCCCTTTAACGTAACAGTTGCTGTGTGTTCTTCATTCAGTGGCTGAAGGCAGCCCACAGAGGCCAAGCTGCTCCATGGTAGAACCGCCGTGATCTTAAAAGGCTGGAAAGACTTTTTCTGTCCGGCTCATTGGCAGCAGAGGAGCCCTTTAGTGCATTGTTCTATCTGGGATTGAAGCCTGGCTGCTCTGAGATGTTGCTGAATTAAAGAAGCATTTCTGGACAGCATTCTGTCCCTCATCTCAAACCTTTCATGCTTATTTTAAGCCACTCTTTTAAAAAAATATTTTTGAAGATGTCTTTTTGAAATACCAAACTTTTCAAAACTTTCAAGACTGATCATCCTATTAATGCTTAATAATAGTAATGACTTACCATATTTTCTGCACTATAAGGCGCACCATCAACGAAGGGTCTATTTTCAAAATCATGTTGTAAATAATGCCTGCCGAACTATTAAATTGAATAAATTGTCAAAGAAAAGTCTGTCAGACTTTATTAACTGTGTTCACAGTACTTGTTTGTAATAATCTAGCTGTTAGTCACATTAAAGCGTTAGCCATGTTAGCATATTAACAATACCTGTAACTCCTAACCTTGTTAGTAATACAGAAAAAATACGACTGATACCGCTAAAACAAATGTTATTGTGACTAAGCTAACTCACAACCTTGTTAGTAGCACATAAAATAACAACCAATACTGCTTAAACAAATGTTATTGTGACTATGCTAACTCCAAACCTTGTTAGTAACACGCAAAAAAAAAGAGTGATACTGCTAAAGCAAACATTGCGACTATGCTAACTCCCAACCTTGTTAGTAATAAATATATAAAAAAACTGATTCCACTAAAATAAAAGTTACTGTGACTACGCTAAATACCAAACCTTTTCAGTATAAAGAAGTAAAAAGACACAGTCCAACTCACTAAACGTTAGCCACATTAGTGAATTCACAATAACACCCAACCAAAAATGTTGACAGAGCGATGTGTACCTCTCAAAATCACTTCAACATCAGAAGGTACAACCACAATTAATCCACATATAAGTACCTCTGGATTATAAGGCTTGCTGTCTTTTAAGTAGTTAAGTAATTAAAGTCTATATTTTCAGTTTTATTAAAAAAAAAAAAAAAAAAAAAA
>NC_050526.1:13380810-13386504 GCF_002922805.2 Oryzias melastigma | reverse complement strand
GTTGCACCTGGCATTTCTCAAGATTTGGTTCCATAAGATTGAAAACAATGTTGCACTAAATAGATATCTGTGGAATCAGAGTATTTCCACCTGCAGAATAAAATGGGTTATGGTTCAGGTTTTTTTTAGAAGTAAGCATGTAACTAAGCTAATTGTCTTTACATGGATTTCCATTTGAATATAAGAAGTTGTCACAAACATTGAATAAAATCCAACAGTCTAAAGGATCAACAATCCATTTTATAAGTTAGAAGTTATAAAAAAAAATTATGAGCGACTTTATTCAACCCGTGTAGAATATTAAAAAGTCACCAAATTCCGTGGGTCAAAAAAGTATTTGTCAGTTACACATTCGCCTCAATTCTTTATAATGTAAAGCTGGTTGTTATAGACAGAGGTCAAAGGTTTCTGCAGGTTTTCCCGCACTGTAGCTTCTATTTTGGTCCATTCATCCATGCAGATCTTCTCAAAAACTGTGAACTTCTAGTTCTGTTTGTGGACAAAGAGAACTTTGAACTCACTCCAAATATGTTCTATTGGATTGGGGTCCAGAATCTGACTAGACAAATCCAGAACCTTGACATGCTTTTAATGTAGCCACTTCTTTGTTGTCTGATTAAATTGTTTGGGTTCATTATCATGCTTGAAGGTCCACTCGCGTTTTATCCTTAATGCTCTCACCAATTAAAGAAGATTTTTGCCCAAAATCTCACCATACATCCCTCCATTCATCCTTTCCTCGATACAGATCAGAAGTTCTGTCTTGTTTTCAGAAAACCAACCTCAAAGCATGATACTTCCACTCCCATGCTTCACCCCATTCTTCTTAAAGCAGAAGAAACGGATCTGTACAGAGTATTCTTGCTTGTTACCCACATTCTACACTATGATGCAAATAAATTCTTTATAAATCATATACTGTGATTTACTTGATTATTATTTTTTTCTTACTGTCTCTCACCGTAGACGTGTTTTCATGATGAACATTACAGACCTTATCTTCTTAAGTTTGACAACTTGCAGAAATGGTGACTTGTAGAAACATTTATAACATAACATTTATAGCAATTTAACAGGGGTGAGGCTGGCAGGGAACCTAACTTCATCTTACCCAGATGTGGTACGCTGTTGCAAAGAAATGCTGTTTATTTCTTGATCTCTTCCCCTAGTGGCAGAATTGGTCATTGCGGCCATTTCTTTAAATAACCATAAGTCAACACAGGAATGGGCTAAAAACTTACTTTTTTCAACATCCTTATATTTATTTTCTCTTCATTATTGGGCCGGATCAAACTGTCTGGCGGGCTGGATGTTTGACACCCCTGGTCTAAGTGTTTCTCATCAGTTGTTCTTTTTTCTTGCGAATCATAAGGCAAGATGAATAGAATGGGTCTCTCATTGACTAGAATGGGTCTTGTTACAATCAGCACACGATACGCTTAAGTACAGTACTGATCATTTCCAGTTCCTTGAGTTTTTTGTTGCAACCATTACTTCCAGGTTCATTTGGTGCAAACATTAAACAGATAAAAAAGGAAAGAAAATACACATATTTTTAATAAACGATCTTCAGACACTATTAAATGAAATGTGTATCAAACTGGCTTTTGGGAAGACACCTTTGCACAGTAGTGTACATGATTATAATCCCAGCCTACATACCTTCTGTCACAGGTTATCTGGGTGTGCAATAACTGCCGGAAGCAGCAGGAGATCCTAACCAAGCCAGGAGACTGGTTCAGCAGTTTGTCTGGAAAGCCCGCTGGCCTCGGCTCGGCTGTCAGCGAGCCGTCTGTGTGCCAAACGCCCGGAGACAAGCTCCGGTCTCGTTCCCAAGCACCTGCGGGTTCCACCTCTGCTGTCCAAGACCCCAGCAGACTGAGCGCGACTGGGCCTGATGTGCGGTCTCTCAGCGAACCACCACGAGAAAAGTAAGACAAAGTGAAAAATACTTCCTCAGTTTTGACCAAGGTGGTCAGGCTCTTAGTGTACAAGTTAGTGGAGATCGTACCATGTATACATTCACTTTTTTATACCAAGAAAAAGAGATTTTGTATTTATTCGTAGTGGACGTGATGCAAAAGGGAGTGGTTCCTCTAGGACAAATATTGTCTTGTTTTGGTGGGATGGAGTTTAAAGTAAATGTTTTAATGAAGATCGAACAATTGACTATCATTGAGTTCTACAAGACAATCTGCCACTTTAAGGTACTTAAAGATCACAGTAGAATTTCACTTTTTGCTCCAAAATGGCAGAATTAAAATGCCAATACAACAATACAAGATGGAATTTACATTATTGTAGATGTTTTAAAGCTTTCATGGGTTTTTGTCTTCACACATTACTCAGGAGAAATGGGCGTGGAGGAGCCGGCCGGGGGGACTGGCAGCCTGGCCAGCCAAGGCTCCAAACGCAGGTCTCCATGGATCGAGATCTCCGGGGCGAGTCCAGGGAACGCAGGGAAAGTCGGCGGCTGGCGAAAGGACGATCCTTGGAGCACGATCCTGTGGGAGGAAGTAGTAGTCGGACAGAGGAGGGGGGTTACCATTTAGACCATGGAGGGGGCCCTCATCGACAAGTAGCAACACTCCCTCCTAGAGGCAGGGGCCATCCTGGGCCCGGTCTGGGTCGTGGAATGGGCATGGGAGGGGAGATGGGCGATGGCTCTCGAGCTGGACAGAGGACGGTGGGGGGGGTTGGTGCGCCGCATGAACACACAGTTTCTCAGCAAGCCCCTCCCCCTGAACTCAGAGAACCTCCGGGTTTGGGCCCCGGCTCAGTTACCAGTCAAGGACCCGGAGGGAAACGGACTAAACGAGAGAAGGCTGAGAGCATGCTGCGCAACGATTCGCTTAGCTCAGACCAATCAGAATCTCTTCGGCCTCCTCCACCGCGGCCCTACAAATCGAAACGAGGGGTGGGGGCTGGAGGGAAGAGGCAAACCAGCGTCAGCAGTTCAGAAGAAGAGGGAGGGACGACCCCTGAGTACAGCAGCGCCGATGATGCTGAGATAGAAAGTGTCAGCGAGAGAGGTGAGAACATTTCCATTCATCAGTTTGCTTATGAGAGAGAATGATTGATTTTTTCTTTTTATTCTGTCCAACTATGAGAAGACAAATCTAAAGCGGCTCTTATTTTAAAAGAATTCAAGGAAGTAACCCAAGTAAAAGGTTTTACCAGGTTTTCTCAACTTAAATCATCCATTGGTCATTATTTCAAATAGGAATACTGTACGATTGTTATGCAATCATTTTACATAGGTTATTCATACAATCTAGATTTATTACTAAAATAAAAGCTTTTCTCACCAGACCCCCTTCTACAAAATAATTTTGACGTAATTACATTTTTTTTCCTAAAACTTTTCCAAAAGCGACATTTTCTTCTGGATTTGAGAGACAGAAAGGAGAGAAGAAAAGAGGCAGTTTTTAAATAATTATCCATGGTTTCAGAAAAAAAAATAGATTCAAGCTTACCCTTTAAATGAATATGACTCTTTAGACATTTACTCAGTCAGTGTGATTCCAGCAGATTCTAAAGCTGAGAAAAGCAGCCGTGCTGATATGCAGCATTTTACAGTAGTGAAGTGATTACGCAGTAAACCACCTGATTCTGACAGTGAAAAAAAGTTCTAATGTAAAGTGTTGCTTTTCTACATATCAGATTCTATTGAAATGACTGTATTTTCTGCACTATAAGGCACACTTAAAAGCCTTAATTTGAAGAATGACAGTATGCCGTATAGTGCAGAGCGCTGTAAATATGGATTAATTCTGTTTGCGTTTACCGATGTTGAACCGATTTTGAGAGGTAGCACTGTCCAAAATGTCTGCAAACAGGGTTGGGTGAATATGCTAATGTGCAGCGTGTCGGACTATTTTTTTATTTATTTTTTTTTACATGATGGGGTTTAGCACAGTCACAGTAATATTTGTTTTTGTTGTATCAGTTTTTTATGTCTTGCAAGGAAGGTTGGGAGCTACAAGTATCGTGAATATGCTAATACACGTGTAAAGGGACTTATGTGTAGCGTGTGGTTGGGGACCACTGCTCTAAAGTGTCCCTAGGTGTGGATGTGTGAGTGTGTGTGGGAGTGATTGTGTGACCTGACAACAGACTGGTGACCTGTCCAGGGTGTACTCCACCTTCCCCCAACAGTAGCCAGGACAGGCTCTGGCAACCCAATGAACCTGAAAGGGATATAGTGGGTTAAGAAGATGGATGGATGGTAATATTTTGGAATATTCAAACTGTAGAACATCCTAAAATGTACCACTCTGTTCTTTATACTGATACCTTTGGGTGCACGATTCCCTCTGATGGATCTCATTTTGACCAGAACTTCTAGATTTCTAGAATTCTTTCTATTTTTAGAGAAGAATTAGTGAAAAAAATAAATGTTTCATGTATATGATGCATTTGTAACATTTAGAGGTTTATTATTTTTATAGCATCTATATTTTAAGCTTTTTCTTAATATATAGAGTTAGGTTAAAAATTGTAAGTTAGTGAGAGTTTTTTGTTTGTTTACTGTGCAGTTCACAAGTGTTGTTTTTATTCAGACCTTTGTGCAGCAATTATAAATTAGAGAAATGACAATGAGGAATCTATCCTACACCCTTCATGCTTTGTACTTAATTCCTATCACGCCAGACAGGAAGCACACACTCTTCAGCAAGTGTGTTTAAACATTCCCACTTGAGCTTTGTCTCCTGGGATGTGTATTTAAGAAGTGGAGAGAACTGCTCAGCATCAGTTTGTTGTGGTTTTTTAGGACTCAGTTCTGCTTTGACTCCACTCACATCAGTAAAACTGTTTCTGCACAACCTGGTGGTGATATTTGCCAAACTACTCAAACACTGGTGTGTTATAAACTCTCCAACTCAAGAGTTTAGCATTTTAAACCAGTTGGCTTATTCTCCTGTGATGTGGGCATCCAGTGTTTGCAGTAAAGCAGTGCGCATGCTAACAAGTGTTTGAGTTTGTGTAGGATTGTTTTGCGGGTGTCATGTTTCATTGTTATCAACCCGACCCTGAAGGAGGACATTCCCACATACGGGGCAGCGTGTATGTGTGAGTTGGCGCGCGTGTCTGTGGTTGGGGCAGTTTGGCCCCTTTTAATCCAGCGTTGACCTAGCGTGATCCCACATGTCCCCCAGCCTGTGTTCCAGCTGGGTTCTGTCACTTCAGAACTAAGCGCTCCATGCATGTGTCTATACCAGAACTGAACTATTATGCAAATATACTCTACCAATGTAGTATTACAGACCACCTGTCCATGTCTGCTGCAGCCTTCACGTTATGATACAAATCAACAAACCACCAACGTGAACAGACTTGGTTACTGCAGCTGCAAAATGTTATTAGGAACAGCTACGACTTTTAACCTGAACAAAAAAGTCACAACTGACATCAATTCTTTTGATTCTTCTTTACTTTTTTATAGTACCAATTTCATTCGCATGTACTCTTCTATTCCAGATTTTGCTAATTTTTTAAGAATAGTTTTAATTTTACAAGCTTATGGTTTTATGAATTTCACACAGAAAGCTTCTTTCAAAATAAAACCCTTTTATCCAAGTTTTTATGTAAGTTCATAGTTTTTATGGCACTTTGTAGCACTTACCATTTTGGTTTTGTTTTGGCAATTTAGTCTCTAATTAACTAAGTTTTGCAGTCGTTTTTTTTTTTTTT
>NC_050526.1:13371670-13379178 GCF_002922805.2 Oryzias melastigma | reverse complement strand
TCCTCCCTTTTTACACCAGGAAATTGCTTGCTCTCTTTTTTCACCAAGAAATAGTCTTCTCAATTTTTCCACCAGGAAATTGTCTGCTCTTTTTATCCACCAGTTAATTGCCTGTTCACTTTTTCCACCACAAAATAGTCTGCTCTCTTTTTCCACCAGTAAATAGTCTGCTCCCTTTTCCCACCAGGAAATCGTCTGCTCCCTTCCCCCAACCAAGAAATAGTCTCCTCCCTTTTTACACCAGGAAATTGCTTGCTCTCTTTTTTCACCAAGAAATAGTCTTCTCAATTTTTCCACCAGGAAATTGTCTGCTATTTTTATCCACCAGTTACTTGCCTGTTCCCCTTTTCCACCAAAAAAGTCAGCTCTCATTTTCCACCAGTAAATAGTCTGCTCCCTTTTCCACCAAGAAATAGTCTGCTCCCTCTCTCCAACAGGAAATGGTCTGCTCCTTTTGTGTTTGTGTTAGCCTGGGGGCAGAGCAGACTCATCCTGAAATGGGCCGTCTCACCTTGTGACATCAGCACGCGAGGACCCGCCCATTTTTGTGGATATGGGAGGGGCTGCTGTCGAGAGCGCAGCTAGGGTTCTATATATTGAGGAATGAACGTTAAAATACACTTAAAAGCTAAAAAAGTTGTTTTTTCATGGTATAGCCCCTTTAATGTATGTGTCTGACTGAATTTGCATTATAATAATTTCTCTCAGACAGTGATAAATGAGGGTTATTGATGAAGCTCCTTCTAATAGGTCTGATGTTGCTGAGGATTTCTGCTGAAAAGCGCTTCTCAGTGTCAGACCCGTTCACCCATTCACACACACATTCACACACCGGTGGTTCGGATTCGGATAAGTCCATGTAAAATATCAGTCATGTTGATTTTGTTCAACAAATTCAATAATGCTTCAGAAGTACTTATGCAGATTTTTGACTACTTGAATTTTTGCTAAAAAATTAACATAGAAATAAAAACAAAAACATCCATTGTAGATCTTCTTGAAGACTTGCAAACTAATTTTTGTTTTTAGGTCTATATTGAGATTAAAAGTTTTCTTGAACAAAGATCTATCTTAGTTAACCAAATTACACAATTGCAGAACGTAAATATGCAAACAGATGTCACAAATGCCCAGTCCTGGAGCCAACACTCCAGCTTCCTAGGAAGATGCGACATTTCCACTTCGGGGTTTCTGGTGGACGTCCTTCTGGAACCACCAGTTTACAAACTGAGGGAAGAATCTATATTGATGCTAAATCAAAAACAGGAAAAAAATCAGCTGAGTTTTGCTTTGGGGTTGATAAAAAAAAAAAAAAAGAAATGGGCAATTTTGAACAAACAGTGATTGCTAGCAAAGAGGAACCCAAGTTATCTGCTAAATAGTACAGTGGCTTCTCCAAACTGTTTATTTACATTTACAGATTTATTCTAACTTTTTTTTATCCTAAATTATTATCAAAAATAATATGCAGATATGTTTTTTTCATTTAAAAAAGTAGTAATACTGTACTGAACGTTGACGGCACGTAAAGAAGTTGATGCATCAAAATCACTTCTCTAGAATCTTCTCTTTAATCTGAATATGTTGCACATGTAAACAGTCAGTAAGTCCAAAGAGAGAACAGACTTTCCATCGTCACATACCTGCTTCATCTCATGATGAATTCAGAAGCTGTAACTTTGTTTTTATCTGGTCTTCATCGCTCTGCCGTCAGTCTCATTTCACTTTTATTTGGCTCGTTCAGTTCTAGTCAGCTTTCCTTTCTTTGATTCCAGAATGTAGAATCTTTAAAAAGAACAGATTTTAGTGGTGACGGAAGCAGGGAAAGAGTTTTTAGAGCACCATAGCATTCAAGTTTTGTAATTATTTAGGAATAAAGCAGCAAAATCCTTATCATTTTAAGTTTTATTTTAACTATAAAATAAAAAATAATGCATAGTAAAATACTTAGTTTTAAAAACTGAAAAGAAGCTGAGCCATTGGTATTGTGGCTTCTTCTTTTCCTGCGAAGCAGCTGAACAGAGCCTCATGTGGGCGACCCACTGCACTGGATTATGTCCATGTCTGAAGAAAGTGGGATTGTTTCAGCAAAGCTCTCGCTGGAAGATTATGTAACGACAGTAGAAGTTGTCACAGCGAGTTAACCTCACAGCCTCCCGGCTCCCAGGAACACTTGGCTCTGTTTTACTTCTTATCGTGACAGTGACGTTGAGGTCCTGCAGACTCACCTCCCATGTAGAAATGTTCAGCTGAGCATCAGTTCAGAAGAACCTGGTAAAAAAAAAGGGTTTTAGATGGAATTAAAGCTCCATTTTCTATAGAGGTTTTATTTTTGCTGGTTTATTAGTGCAGATGCAGCTATTTCCACTGTTTGCATCCTGTTACCATAAGACTGATTATTAAATCATATATTGTCTTAGACCCATTTGGATAAAAATTGTGTTTTTAACATGTGCTTGTAGCATTTTTCTGATGATTTACATTACTTTTTTTTTAATAACTGAAAATAGACTTAATTTTATATTGTGATATATATCGTTATTGTGATATAAAATAATTTACATCGTGATATAAAATGTTTTCCATATCGCCCAGCACTATCACCAATATTGCTCACCATTTTTGAAAGAGGCTAGAGGCTCGCTGTAGTGCATGTGTCACAGTTAAGGCCCAGGGGAATTCTATCTGGCCCTCCAGATCATTTTATGTTATTATTGATTTCGGCCCGATGTTATCTTGCCAACATATTGAAGCAACACTACGATTATGGAGGCCGATCAATCAGTTAGAACGATTTCTAACATGACAGGATAAAATAACTAAAGGTAAAACAGAGTAAAACAGCCAGACAACAAAACACATACAAAACCTGCACCTGAACCGGATCCACCCAGACAAGCAAAAGGAACAATATCCCACAATGCCTTGCGCTGCCAGATCTGACAGCAGGCCCAATGTGTCTGTGAAATACTACAAATCCCATCATACAGTGCGTCAGCTGTCTTGGCGAACGCCGGTGTTGCCAGACTATGTAATTTCCTATATAATTTTGAAAGGATATATTGTAAGTTGTTTGGGATATTTATAAGTTTAATTTCTTATATAGAATGACATACAAGTAAAGAAATTTGAGGGTTTTTTCTTTTAATGTTTACTATATTTCTAACTTGTAAAATTTTGACAGAATATATTATTATGGAGAGTAAAGTATTGAACGTTATTCAAGGTTTAAGTTGATTTATTCTGAAACAATATTTCTGTTTGTTTTTATTCATTTTTATGTAAAAAAAAAAAAAGTTACATTAAAAGCTTAAAATTTTTTTTATGTGTTCAATAAATATTTATCTTGTTCAGCCCCCGACCTAAAGTGTGTTTTGGATTTTGGCCCCCTATGGGATTGAGTTTGACACTCTACTGTAGAGCATGTAAACAGAGAGCTCTCAGCCACATGGAGGAAACAAATTAGTTTTGAATTTCTAATGAACTCCTGCTGCTCGGCAGAAACTATGTCCTAGAAAATGACAGTTTTTTTTTTTTTTAGATTTTGCCTAAAAACTGATTAATCTCAATAAATAGAGCACTGGAAACACTTTAAAAATTCATCAGAAGATGATCGGAGTGGGACTTTAAGTAGATCTCATCATCATCTATTACTAGACAACATTATTTTGGAGTTCACAGTGGTATGAAAATGTCTTATTTTATTTTTAAAAAATGTTCAAAGTTGCCATTTTTCTTAGATAATTTATTTTTTACAGCAATTTATGACAGGACTGACTCATTATGTCTTCTTTAGTAGAGCATTTGAAAATGGTTTATTTCAAGCAATCAAAACAAACATAAAACTTAGAAAGACAAACAACAGAAAAGGTATATCGATACAGAGATAGAGCAAAATTAGCATAATTTGTCATGAAATCCAAATATACTTGTTACTCTTAATCATGCATGCATGGACACATTAACTCATATGCATGCAAAACATGACACAACAAGACTATTAAATATGATTATTATATTATTGAACTGTCAGAATGTGCACTTCTTGAGATTGAACCAATAACCCTTAAAAGGTTGAGTTTACAATCATCACTTTAGGGTTTAAAGATATGAACATACCAGAAAACCACAAAGGAGACTCAGCAAGTTTTTAAAAATGTTGTTTGTAGAGTTAAGAAATATAAATAAACTGGTTGGGTTAAAAAAGTGATCTTTTACCTAGTATTATATATCTAGTCTGGTTTACTTTTTTTAATATCACGTATTTTTATGTACTCCTCTAGTCTTGCGAATGTCACTACAGAAAACTGTTAAATTTGAAAGATTTCTTTAAGTTTACTTCATTGTGATGCAAACAAATCATAACCATAACTGAACTGTGGACAGACAAATAATTCTTTTAGGTTTGTAATGAATCTCAAATTATGCTGGAACCCAAGAACACAGTTTGGTCAAAATTGAACCAGACTTTTGACTTTTGACTCAGTAACTATCAGTCCTTATTTGCCAAAATGCTCCTGAAGTGGCTCGTTGCTGCATTATTTTAGGAGTAAATCCAAAACAGCTAATCTACAAAGCGTCTGGGAGGGATCGAAGGCGTTTTTAAAAAGGCTTAACTGTCCTCTTGTGCCTGTAAGGACTACTCCTTAGATCAGCTGCTGCTGCTTTGGTGATAAATTTCTAATTCTAGCTAGTCCTTAAATACTGAAATAACATAACCCTATCTGGGTTAGCAAAAAAAAAAAAAGTTCCTCGTGAGCAGCCAATACATTTGGTGGAGCAGAGCAGGGAGAACTCAGGCTGGTATGTGTTGTGTATAAAGGCTCAAACAATGCTGTGCTCCAGGCGGCTGCACTGACTGAGATCGTCTTTTTCTCTTGCAGGCGACTGGGAGAGCTACCCTCATGACCCCACGGTATGGCATGTACGTTTCTGGATTTTACCTCTGATTGTTTCCTGCTGTAAACTTTTCTAAATGGTATCAAAGTTGAGGATTGTATTGTCATGTTTTTTGAAAAGCCAAAAAGGATACCTATATGCTCTTAGTGTTTGAAATTCTATTCTTTATCTTGAATGTTTTGAAATGTGCTACTCCAGGTGCATGTTTCCACTTTTTCTACATTTTCATGTTATCCCAGAAAGCTAAGTAAAGCTTTTAGTAGACACCCAATGCCCTACGCCCTAACTAACCTCCCAGTTTCCCATAGACCGGCAGTAAAAAAAAAAACAAAAGTGAAAACTGATTGATTGCTGACACAAAAGCATTCGCTAAAGTATCAAATATCAAAGATGATTGCAAAAATGCATCCATTTGCACTTTAGCTACAGTGACTGTGGTGTCAGCAAACACAATTGACAGCTGTCTCCTGTAAAGAAAAAAGACAGAAAACTCAGATCCCAAATCAAAGTAAATTTGTTGCAAATTTGACTACTTAGGAGCAAGTTTTACAGAAATATTTGCTTTAAATACCAGCTATGATACAGCTTTGATGGATATGTAGAATGATACCATTCTCAGCCAGCAGAGGGCACTGTAGTATTCCAGCTTTTTATAGCTGCTGCTGTTTAGACTCTTGAACACATTTTTGAAAACTTTTTGGGACATTTAAACTTGCTAAAATTACAACAAGTCAGACATTGGTTTTTGAAGCGTTTGTGACTATTGATAGATGTAAAAATAATTCATATTATTTCATAATCATTTATTTTCATATATTTTTTTTAATCTATTGTTTTGAGGCCAATGCTGCTTGCTTATCTGTTTTTATCATTTGTGATTGCTGGATGAGTCACAAATTTTGCATGTCATGGTCATGTCAGATATCAGAGTTGGGGTTTAGAAGCAAAACTTTCATAATGATAATGAAGTAATCTGTTGACAGATGGGTTGTTTATTTGTTATTCTGTCTGTATAGAGTCACTACATTTGCTTAATATTGTTACTACAACCATCTAACAGTATCTCTACATCAGTTTATCTTTGTCTCTATATCAATCTAACATAGTTATCTACCATCATCTAACATCGACACTATCCCATATTTATTTATGCATTTATGTACAATTCTGTAAATGTGCCACTGTTCGTTACAAACTAATTTTCAACCATTAATCCTGGGCAAGTTGTATCTCTGCCAGCAAAAAACACCAAAAACACATAACATTGAAAATGAGATGACAATAATACAAAATTAAATATAACAACATCAATGCAGCTATCTAATATTGTGACTATACCCTTTCAAAATTGTCTCTAGATCCATATTTCATTGTTTTATGTTTCATACGTTTCATGCAGCATCCTGTAACGTGGCAGCCGTCTAAGGAAGGAGACCATCTGATTGGGCGAATCACCCTCAGCAAGAGAAGCGCCACCATGCCTAAAGAAGCTGGTGCTTTGCTTGGGTTGAAGGTCAGCTCCCCAAAACAAATGTTTCAATAAATAATATATTTGATTGTCATAACCTTTGTTTTCTCCTCCTCTCTTACTTTCCGTGTGATTATGTCTTCAGGTGGTGGGAGGTAGAATCACGGAGTCAGGGAGATTAGGTGCCTTCATCACCAAAGTCAAAAAGGGAAGCCTTGCTGACGTAGTGGGACATCTCAGAGCAGGTGAAGAGCACCAGCCCATCTAAAGACTTTAATGAATAATTTACTGTCTATGAGAACTGGTCTGATTGACCCCTCCCCTTTCACATTTTAAACAAGAAGCTCCCACATGGCTCCAAGAACATTCTAGTTATTAAAATAACCATCCTTGCTACCTTTTTTAACATGTTTGGCTAATCATATGTTGATTTATATTTTCTCTGTAGTGCAAGTTATTCAAGTTATAAACTGACCAATCATATGCCTCAATAAAAATAGGTGTTGGCCCCACGTTGAATATTCAAAACGTTTGACTGACAGATTCTATCAAGTAGAAGGGGGCGTGGCCTTCCAACAAGCCCACCCTTATTAGTGAGAGTGGTTGCCATAGAAATGTTGACTGAGACCGACTTGGACTATTTATGATTTGGTATGTTTCCAACATGGTGCAAAAAAAAAAAAAAAAAATGGCTACTGAAGAGACTTAATTTGGTTGGATCCAGAAGTAAATCATTTACATGGATGACATCACACTCACTCAGTCCAGTTCCCATATACCGTCAATGGGATTAATACACAACATGATGATACCACCACTGATGTTTAATCACAGACGATGTGTTAACACTGTAAAAAGCTGTCATTCATCATGGACTACCGTCATCCTTTATTGCAGGTGTCCTTTCAAAAACGTTTTTGACTGACAGCACCTGATCTGTGCCCTCTGATTTCAGGAGACGAGGTTTTGCAGTGGAATGGGAAGATGTTACCTGGAGCCACAATGAAGGAGGTCTATAACATCATTCTGGAGTCTCAAGCAGAGCCACAAGTTGAGCTGGTGGTGTCCAGACCCATTGGGTAAGTCCGAATGGAGTACACTCGACCTGTAGTTTGGGCCGTAATCACCAACTATTTTGGAA
>NC_050526.1:13343059-13371657 GCF_002922805.2 Oryzias melastigma | reverse complement strand
CCCCCCCCCCCCCCCCCAAGTCTCAGTTGATATACTGTATTTCTGCTATGCTGAAATTAACCCTTGTTTGACCAAACAGAGGAAGTTCTAATGTTTAAGGAGGAAGGGACTCTTGGAGTCACATTTTGTGTTCTAGTCATGACAGTAAAACTGCACTCAAACTCCTGAAGTACCCAACCTGTATATAGGGGGTATACTAAGCTTTGGCTTATGGACCAGTGATTTTTGTTCCCCAAAAATAAAAAAAAAGAGAGAAATGATTCAACCCAATAAAATTCTTGCCTTTGGAGGATAATTTATGATGAGCATTATAAACCAAATGAAATAATTTAACATTTTCTTTCTTTGATTTCTTGGTTTAAAAAATATTTAAAGCCTAAAAAATGAAAAATAAAATTATTTCCATCATATAAGGACTTACACCTGCACTTTCTCTTTTACAGATTTTAAGTTTTAATCCTGATTCTCTTCACTCACATTACAGGGTGTAAACGTAAGAGGGAATCATTGTGTAGTATTTACATTTGAGTGTATAAAAATGTCTCCTGCTGATGCTAAAAAATAGAAACTAGACATTTAGTGGGGATTCCACACACATAAGAATAGTTTTGATAACTAATCTAAGTTTAAGGCTCGGATTTTACAGCATATGAATAGATCCTATGAAACACTAAACGTTTGTGTTTAGTGTATGATTTCCCAGCTGTAATAATGCTTCTTTGAAGAAAAAATATATTTCATACCATTGCATCCCCTCATATTTTAATTGTGGAACTAAGAGGACGAACTATGTTACCTTTAAAGAAAAACTTTAGTACAGAACTACTAACAAGTGGTTGAAGAATTACATCTTGATTTTGCTCAGAAAACCCTCACCATTACACTCCCTCCACCAAAATGAATCAGCAAAGACTTTTCTGTCTGTCTGTGTCTCAGATTGGTTGTGCAACTCATAAATCACAGACTGAATCTGAGCTTATATTGTTGACCATAGTGGGTCTCATTCACAACATTTCCTAGAAACACAATAGCCTCCACTCAATCCTGCGCACACGCTAGAGTACTTTAAGAACATTATATCATGACAGAGTCAAAAAGGTCTAGTTTCAGCATGTTTATGTTGTTAAAAACAATACATTTACTTTATCATATTTTGCACACTATAAGGCACACTTAAAAACCATTAATTCCAAAAAATAATAACAGTGAATCATTTCTATGGATTCATTCTGGTTGTGTTTATTTACTGATGTTGGAGTGATTTTGAGAGGTACACTAAATGTCAGTCTTGTTTTTTTGCGAGTTTCAAACAAGGTTGGATGTTAATGTAAATATGCTAGTATAAATAAGGTGTAGGCTCGTGGTGTCGGACTGTGTTTCTTACGTGTTACTGATGAGGTCGGGAGTTAGCGTAGTCACAGTATTGTTTGCTTTAGCAGTATCAGTCTGTTTTGTACGTGTTGCAAATAAGAATGGACATTATTGTAAATACGCTAATATGACTAACGTGTAGCAGTGTCGGAATGTGTTTCTTACGTGTTACTGATGAGGTCGGGAGTTAGCGTAGTCACAGTATTGTTTGTTTCACCGGTATCAGTCTGTTTCTTTCATATTGCAAACAAGGTTGGGAATCGTACATATGCTAACACGGCTAATGTTTAGCAGTGTCGGACTGTTTTTTTTTTAGGGGGGGGGTTCACAAGTTACTTACTCCTTTGGGAGTTAGTGTAGTCACGTTTGTTTTTGCAGTATCAGTCTGTTTTTATACATGTCATGACCTAGGCTGGGAGTTAGAAGTATTGTGAATTAGCTAATGTGGCTAACCTATTAGAAACAAGATATAGAGTTACAGTGAACATTTAATAAACTTTAGCTGACTGATAAACTTATTTTTGAGTATTTTGTCTTGCTTAATGCACCTTATAACTCAGCGTGCCTTAAAAATAACCAAAGTTTGAAAAAAAAAGACCCTAAAGGACCATTGATTTATGCTTTATATATAGTCATATTTTATACGTCAACATTTTTTGTATATCAATATACATACATAAATGTAATATATCATTGAACCCTGTCTGTGTGCTGGGGTTCTTCAAACCTCTGGTGTTATGAGAATCTCCTTTGTTTTGTAAGCTCTGTAACTTAAAGATGTTTCTACAGTATTTTATAGGTACAGCCCACATAGTCAGCTCATATCACCATCACGAGATCTGTCAAATGTGCTACTGTTTAAAATAAAGAATAAAGTAATTATAATTATGAGCAAAACTTTTGTCATTAAGTTTTGTCACTATAGCGAAAATATCTTAGTTTAAAACACATTAACAGCTAAAATTGTTTCAATAATCTCAGAAAAATAAAATACTTGTTTGAAACAAAATGTGGATCATTACACACCTGAAGTCTTTTGCTGCTAAGCTGACCTGCTCTGTGCTTTCTTTCTCTAGACTTTGATGTTGATTCATTGAGTTAATTTACATCTCAGACTGCCTCCGTTCTCTGTTCAAGAGACCTGGTCCAAGGAAGCCTCTGCAAACAGTTTTTCATCAATTCGGTTGTAAACACAAGAAAATGAATGACATACTTACAGTGGCTTTAACCCTTTAATTATCCAACTGAGACAAAATCATAAAAAAATGTTGTTTTTTACTACTGCTTATGGGCTTGGGGGAGTAATACACACAATCAATAATATTAAAAAATGTAAATGTTCTCTGAGTTAAAGGGTTAAGGACAATGAAAACTGTTTTCATTTAGATGTTGTTGAATATATGCATTTCTTAACAAAAAAAACAATAAATGTTTCAAGGGTTAAATTGAAAACTATCCTTTTTTTCTTTAAACTTCCAACACCCTTTTAGTTGTAAAATGCCTAATATGTAAATATGTTTACAATTGATTATCATGTCTTAGGAGTATCAGTTTCGTTAAGTTTCCCCTGAACTTTGGTTTATAAATGCAGAAGGTGTTCCGTCTTTTGACATGTTGGCCTTAAAGGTGTGTGAAGACACGATATATTTATGTATTAATTTCTCCCCCAACACTCGCGAAGGGTGTATAGAAAGTATCAGTAAGTAATCTGCTCTTTTTTTACCAGGACCCCTTTATTCTGTCACACCCCTGGAACTCATTTTGGCTTTGCTGGTGCCATTTTGTGTCCCGTAATGAACTGATCGGATTATTTTGAACATCTGACCATGGGAGCGCGCTCTGATCAGCCTACCTCAACAACTATGGTCTTCAACTACGTTAAAGAATCACGTTGACTTGATGGGATGCAGAATGGCTGCTGGGAAACATCTGTCATTCAGGCAATGCTTTTGCAGGCTTTCCCATGCAGAGAAATCAGATGATCCCGATGTAAAATGCAGCAGTTACTTACCACCCTGACAGTAACATCGGTGTTTGAATCTCAAGCTGCTTTAAACCAATTTAAGTTTCACATTTTGGACTTTTGAGTTTTGCATTGAGCTCCAAGGCAACTGTGTGCACACTTATCAGTTTAACATCAATGCAAGACCACCCAAAAAAATCCACACTATCGTCTGCTAAATTGTGCTTCCATCGGTTCTTATGTTGACTGGCGGCTAGTCAAACCGATATCCAGACAACAAATCCAATAAGTTCAAATGTTTGGGGTTTCATTCATTTTTTCAATATTACTGATAAGTGTTGCACAGATTGCCACGCTTTCTTTGAATCACATCCAATGGCTCAGTGGAATCTGGTGTTTCCCATGGATAGTGATGGACAAGACAAGCTGGCGGTGTGGACAGGCCCGAGGCATTGGTTTCCCCCTCCCTTCCATTCTTTTTTCATCTCATAATTTAGCCTGCAGAAATGTCCTAGAGTGAGATCACTCCAATAAAAAGAAAACACTCACATCTTCCCCTTGCTTCTCCATGCCTTTACCCATATGGTACCTTCAACTGAACAAGCTGTAATTTTGCAGAGCAGAACTGAGTAAGAACTGCTTCAGAACCTCACCATGATGGCTATTTGCGTCTGCTCAATTGTAAACTCATGAGAATGTTTAATGAGTCAACCACATGACGGAAGTTTTATACAGTTAGAGATGTAGACATGGTCAACACTTCCTGGCAAAGGCCTCTATTGCAGTTTTACGTCCCCAATGGGCAAACCTGTCCAGAGTCTGGGGGGTAAAGGAAACAAAAGGAACAATAACAAAAACTGGACAACAATGAGAATAAAAGGAAGACAGATTATTAAAGAAAGGAAATCCTGTGTCCTGAAATGAAAGAACAAAGTGGTCCAAACAAAAAGACAAACCAAAGGGAATTGGAACCTTGGCCAAAAATAAAATAAGTCAAGGAGACTGCTGACCCAGCCACGACCCTGCCAAACCAAAACCTACCTTAAGATACAAATAAACAAAGCCTGCAAATCAAGACTACCAAGATCCAACCTCAAAGTAAAATAACAAAACCCAGTAGTGTAAGACTGCTGAGGACAAAGAGGGGAAAAAGAACAAACCTGCACAACCAAAAGTACCTGCCAGGTGAGCAGAATATCAGGGCATGTTGTAGCACAGCAGCAGGACGTAACATACAGGAAGGACTAAACCAGATAATACAGATAATGTTAAAAAAAACAGTGAAATGTTCTAAATTACAATTATTGTCCAAACTATGGGTAAAAATTCCATCTCAAATAGATGCTTGTTTTAATAAAAGGCACTTTGACACCAGTCTGGCAGATTATGTTCAAGTAAATGTGGGAATTCACAACTTTATTTGGTTTGGTTCGCATTCACACTTGAGGGAAAAAAGAAGCAACGCTCTCATTATCTTGCTTAAGGCTTGTGTGAAAAAGTCACAGTGTGGCCATTAGGTGGGTTGCTACAGTCAGATAAATTTAAGTTTACTTCACTGTAAATTGGCCTAACTTAACCCGTTAGCATCTGCAATGCCACCAGTGACATCTAAAAAATGACAATGACCAGGAGCTAAAATGTCATCCTCTAAGGAGTCCAGTAAAACCCAAAGGGTGGCATCACACTCCCTCTGTCCATCCTTTTTGTTTAAAAACTCAGAAAGTTACAACAGTTTCTCTCTCCATCACCAGGACATAAAACATAACACAAATGGCTAATGCTAAGACTGTTGATAGCTCACTTCACTTATTCCCTACATCTACTGATAACCCATTTTTGCCCCTTTTCTCTGGTTGCCATAGTGGACAGTTTTCTTTTTAGATATTGGCTTACTTTAGTGTCACAGCGATTTCGGAAATAAATGTTTCTGTTTGGGTCCTTGTCATTTTACACAGCAGCAACCTCTCTTTGGTTAGCTTCTGCTCTCTGCTGCAGGAAAGCCAGTTTTGTTTCGCACTGTACTAATCCATAGCAGGGTTCACTTGCAGGTGACAACCTTGTTTTAGAAGAAGTTTAGGCTGATCAGATTTAACAATTTTAACCTAAACAGACTTGGTTAAAACAAACTGTTGTCAAACCACTGGGTGTTAAATAGTGCAGGAAATAGTTTTAGAAATGTGTCCCTCATAGCAGCTTAATCACAGTATTACAAGATGAGAACAGGTTTCCTGTCAGCTAAAAAGCCATATACTGAGGCTACAGTTCACATGGGCTCTCCAAATATATGATAAATAAGAAAAAACCTACAGTCTGATCTGATGAGTCCATCAGTCCAACATTTAAATTTGAAAAAAACCTTTATTAGCTCCCTAAATCCCTTCGCTTCATGATGAGATGTCTTGACCATGTCTACGAGTTGAGGTGCATTAACCAACTGTTTTGAAATTGGTTAATTAGGTTTCATCTTATTGGGCTGCAACACATCAGAAATAGTTGAAGCACAAAATCGCAATTAAATGAGCATTTTTTTTATTCCATTATAGAAATTGACAAATTTTTCTTGCAGTCTGTCACCAAAAATCAAGTCTTGAGTGATTTGAAACTATTGGCTGTATATGATAACTGGACTGAGTGTGATGTCCCCCCTAGAAAATGGCTTACTTCTGGTTCCAACAAAATAAAGTCCATTCAGTCGCTGTTGTTTCCCAATACGGATGTCGCCATGTTGGAGCCAGATGACATCAGTAAGCAGTGATTGGTCCAAATCAGTTCGAGTCATCGTTTCTGTAGCATCCACTCTCACCAATCCAACACATTCTCATTCCCAAGTCGTCACATTTTGACGCATGGTTAAGGACCCTTCAGTGTCAGAGACTGGAACCAGACGTGGATCAGTACCAGACGCAGATTGGTACCTGTTCCAAACGCTGTAACAGGCTACAGGCTTAACCCACAACTGGACATAGATCGCAACTGGAGCAGGATTGTACAAGTTCTGGACGTGGTACCAGACACGGAGCGAGCTAGGGTTAAGGTACTGGTACCAGCTGCATCCCGAGATACAGTCAGCGTTTGGTACCACGTCCGACAAAAGGACTGGACCTCTGATTTAATTGGAACAGCCAGCATGTCAAAAAACAACGAGTTGGGGACAACCAAAACGTCAATTAGTGACGACTTGGGAATGAGAATGTGTAGACCAATCAGGAGTGAGCTTGTTGGAAGGCCACGCCCCTACCACTTGAAAGTGGACTCCACGAAATCTGTCATTCAAACATTTCAAAGTTGGACGTGAGACAACCCACTTTTATTAAGGCATCTGATTGGACAAGAACATGTTAAAAATAAGAAGGAGATGGAATGGTTATTCTGACAAATAGAAAGACTGAGTAAAAGCTGTTTACATCTCAATAGAAATCTACATTTTGACTTCTTGAAACCAGCGAGAACTTCTTGTTTGGAATGCTAGGGGGGAGGTCTCACTCAGTCCAGTTCTCATATACAGTCAGTGTTTGAAACAGTTGTGACATCCAATAGGCCTGAGACGTATGCGAGGACACGGAAAACCCCTTCAATCATTTGGAAATATCTTCTAAAATTCCCTCACAAATGCTTTTCACAATTTGATCCCAGCAGCTGCAACCCAGTGTCTCACTTTAGCCCACAGCACTATGAGAGGTGCACTTAGTAAAACAGGGGCCTGTGAGTGTCTATATAAATCTGCATGCACGCCTGCTTGTTTGTTTTATTTCATACCCCAACATTAAATATTAGAAACAACTTTAAAAAATGACTGATGTATTTCTACTGTGTCTTTTTCAGTGATATCCCAAGAATCCCCGACACGTCCCACCCTCCATTAGAATCTAGTAGGTATCTCTTCTGTCAGCATGTCAACATCTGCAACTCGTCACAAATAACATAAGAAATTCTGGATATTTGATGTAATTCTGTGCCATTCTCCTGAAAACAACTGGTGTATTCACTAACATACAATTTTAATGCAATTGGAAGAAAAAACACTTTTATTCCTTATCCCTCTTTTGAACTTGGTAACTATTTATTGGAATACTTTTTTTTTAAGTTTTGTCCTATAATTTGTCTCCTGCTGAGTTTGTGCCTTCTTTTGTCTTTGTAGCAGGTTCCAGTTCTTTTGAGTCCCAGAAGATGGAGAGACCATCCTTAAATGTCCTGTCTCCCTCCAGTCCTGGGATGCTCCAAGATGCCCCTCAGTTAATGCCAGGGCGACTCTCAGTGAGTGTGGCTCCTCATCTGTCATGCTTTAGTTGAATAAAGCCATGTTTTCTAAATTTTGGGGGGCGTTTTTTTATCCTAGGTGAAGCTGTGGTACGACAAAGCAGGTCACCAGCTAATAGTCAACGTGCTGCAGGCAGTCGAGCTTCCTCTTCGGCCTGACGGGCGGCCAAGAAGCCCCTACGTCAAAATGTACTTCCTCCCTGACCGCAGGTGGGACCCAGAATCCTCTTCTCCCAGAACAGGTTTTCCAATAACGTTTAAAGTTTTTAGTGAAACTCAACCAAAATAACTTAGAATGTTGCTGCCATTTGGTCATTTTTTTCAACAAATAAACGGATGATACAGCTTCTTATGGGTTGTTTTGAGAGGGACCTGGCCGTAGACAACAAGACGGCGTCTGACATCATCAGCGGAACCAGAAATTACAAAACTTTAGGCGGAAGTAGAATTTTTTTTCTGTATGAATATTTGATTTACTATTAAGGAGTTAAGAATAAAGCATTCTTTGTAATGCAGCCTTTCCACAAATGTTTATTGATTGATTGATGGATTGACTGAGCTGGTTTATTTCAAGCATAAATAGTGGAAAATACAAGACAAAAAAAAAAAAAATCACACACTTTTTCAAACTCATTACAGAAATAATGAAATGCATTGATTAGGAAAAAAAAACTAAGACTATAAACTAGAAGCAGGTTACATTGTACTTTTTTTTTCATTATCTTATGCTTTCTTTTGTAGGTTTGAAACAGAAGTTGATCATTTATCCACTTCTTTAATGGAGATCTGCTGTTTGCAGAGCATTTTTTTAATGAATTACAGTTTAAAAAATGTGAAAAATAAATTTACAAGATGTATCATAACAAAAAATATACATTTATTATTAATTTACCCTTCCAAAAATTATATTTAAAATGCTTTCAGAATTGTGACACCTATTATTAAATATGAAACATGTGAATAACTGGTAAGTGTTAAAGTTGCCATACAAAATAAAGGTTTAGAGGCAAAATAGAGAAAAATTATGATCGTTTTATTGCTTTCAAATTTGCCATTAATATAAATTAACAAAGCTAAAAGCAGGAAAAACTTTAACTGCTATTTTAAGTTCCTACCGGGCTCAGAAACACGCTCGAGCGTCCACTTCCAATGAAAAGTCTATGTAAACGTGTAAATGCGCGTTTAGGGCTTGAGTGTTCTAAACTCTCGTGTTCACGGGTCGCTATGCACGCTTCTACAACGTGCGACAATTGAACGTGTGTCAAATGTTAAACCAGTTGAACCGTCCAATCAGGGACAAGGATTTGGTAGTGACGTATGGATGACGTCCTTTTCCATATAAAAAAATACCAATCAGTTGAAAGTTGATTATGAAGGAGAAATTAATAATGGCGGCTTGTGTTCGGACAGAATTTTATAACAGTCTTCCATATACTGAAATAGTGTTGTGAAAGAAAAAGCCTGGAGCAAGATTCACCAGATGTGCAAGACTTTGACATTTTGCAATTAACTTGATCTCTCAACATCATCCATGTCTTCTGTGCATTGTTAATGAGACACTGTCACACTGTCACTCTGTTTTGGACAATCGTCCAGCAGCAAATTCACAGATTTGCATGCAGCTTCTGCCATACTGTCTTTTCACAGTAAGCTTAAAGCTGTGTGTCTCCATGAATGTGTGCGACAGTGACAAGAGCAAACGGAGAACAAAAGCCGTGAAGAAAACTTGCGAGCCCAAATGGAACCAGACCTTCGTCTACACCCACGTCCACCGGCGGGATTTCCGTAACCACATGCTGGAGCTGACGTTGTGGGACCAGCCCAGGTCACCGGAGGAAGACAGCACCTTCATGGGAGAGGTAGTGCACGCCCCTCCGTACTCCCGTCGAAACGCTGCGTGGTTAAGATTAACTCCCCCGCCTCCGCAGATCCTGATCGAGCTGGAGACGGCGCTGCTGGACGATAAGCCTCACTGGTATCCGCTCCAAACTCACGACGTCTCCTCCATCCCGCTACCCCGCCCCTCCCCTTTCCTGCCCAGACGACACCCACAGTCGGACGCCCCTGGAAAGAAGCTGCAGCGTAAGTGTGAGCCTGCGAGGGTGTGTGCGTCAGTTGTGTCGTACGTGTGTTTGTCGTCACTGCAAGAGAAAGAGAAGAGTTTATGTCCATGTAAACGTCTGCTTACACAATCCTTCCTGTCCTGAGCCGGGATGTGTGGACGTGGGTGTGCTGTGTACATATATTTGTGTGTGTCTGTGTATTTATGAATGTTTAGGTTCCCAGCGTGTTACAGAGCCTGAATTTGACGAGCGTGCGGCAGTGCTGTCCAAAGGTGGGTGACAGAGGTCTGACGGGGCTCATTTATGGTTGTGTTTCTGTTTGTTTACTGATTTAGTCACTGAAAAGAAGCAAAATCATTAAACAGTTCATTTCAATCACTTTTTATTTTCTTTTTTGGGCTTAAAGTAAATTTAGATTCACTTTTTAAACTAATTTCTAAATTTAATTTTAGAGTATGAACTGTTAGCTCTTTTTGAATTCCATGTTTTGTGGCAGTTGTGGGAGTCTGTTGTGGTCAGAATCTGTTTTTTTAAGATCAGAAATGTGGGATCAATCACAAAACTCCACCTTCTTCTCTTAAATTTCTGATTTTTTTTCTAAATTGGGGCTTTTATTGTGAAAGAGAGTAAAAATTTTGATAACCTTCAAATTAAATTTGTATTTCTGAACCTTGTTCTTAGAATTATGAGTCTATACTTTTATTTATACGTTTTGAAAGTCACTTTTAATTAAAGTGTTATATTAAACCTTAATTGCACTTTAATCTTAAAAAGATCTGTAATTTATTTTTTTTCAGAATTTTAAGCTTTCTTTTCAAAGCTTTACTTTTAATCTTACAATTTTGTGCTTTCTTTTTATATAAATAATGAGATTTTAGTTGCTTTTTATCTTGTCCCTGTTCTAAACCACTGTTTGCAGCCAGTTTGCAAAAATGCGAAGATCTTGAATAGACTGTAATATTCATTATTGTTAATTTTACATACAATAAAGGAAAAAACTGTTGATACAAAGAGCTACGGGAAGAACTTTTTTTCCAAAAAGAACATTACATTTAAGATTTAAAGACAAGCAGTTTAACATTTCCTTACGTAAACTAAGATGAGGATAGGTTTTAAATGTAGTGAATTATTCTTTTTCTTTCTCATCCTGTTCTTCGTAGCAGTCACCTCAAGAAGGAAAGAGTCTGAACCTCCAAACTGCATTTTAAACAAATCTCACAATCATTTTTAACACAGATTTAAGGCTTCTCTTCAGCATCATATGAGCTGGAAGTCCTCTCAGAAAAGTTATCATGACTTTGTGATTAAACTAAAAAATAACATCTGAGATTCCGGCATACATTTGGCATTGGACAAATATCCAAGAATAAAAATTTTTCCGATGAAAATGTTCAAAACTTTGCATATTATTACATACCTGTGAGATGCATAACATCCCATGGGTTTTAGACCACAAATGCTGTAAACTAACGTGCAGGATTATGTAAAGTCTCATTTTACACTAAAAAAGCTGCAAATCAAAATGTCTCAGTCTCCTAATCTGTACTTTTGGACACATGTTGGACTTTGCTTTCATTCACTGATGTGTGTGATGTTTTTCTCTGATTCTGTGTTTGGTTTTGCGGCCTGCAGCGGACGGGCGGGGCAGGGAGAGGCAGCGGGAACCCTCGTCCACCCTGGAGGTTCCTGAGGAGCAAAGGACGCCCTCCCATCACATTCGCTCCCGCTCCGTCTCTCCACGCCGGGAAGAACAGGGGCGCAACCGATCGCGGGCGCCCAACGTTCCTACACAGAGGTCGGGATGACAAGTTTTATCTTTCTTTTTTTTTTTTGCTGCTTACATCATAGTTTCAGTCTGAAAGATGCAGGAGCAGACATGAGTAGGTGTAGGGAAGTCCATCTACTGTAATGTTATGGTCACACCCCATGTTCAAGCAACCATCTCCAAAGAAAAGTTATGGCGTAAAATCTTTGCCAAAAGTTCCCCACGGGCATATATCAAACGCCACGCATGCAATGAACGTACCCCACGTGCACAATGAACCTACAATAGTGAAATGACTCATTTTTGATGTTCCCATTAAAAAAAAAAGGAAAATGAAGAAAACACATAATGAATGCTTAAATTCACGTTTTAAGAAAAGTGTTCGATCACGGGGTGGGGAAAACGCAAAAAGAGGAACTCTTAGAAAATGAATTTACACGTTCCTTATGGGTGGAGTGGAAGTAGTTGGTGTCGCAAATCATAAAATATTGTATTTAAAAGTTCTTTGTTCCATTTTTGATTTAATATTTTAATGGGAAGATAGAATTTATCTGTATCTGTATATTTGGTTAGAAAATTATAATTATATAAAATAGTCTTTTTTTCACTTTTTTTTGTTTATTTTATTTTGAAAAATGAATGAGTTTAATAGCAGTACAAAGTCTGTATTAAAGCACCTAGATGTGCGTTTTGGGCTTTTGCACTTTCGCATCGCTACTCAGGTTTTTCAGTAAATTTTCAGTTGATTAAACCCGAAAGTTAAACCAGGTTATACTGGAATCGGATTTGATAGTTATGCCTGGATGCGTTTCTTGAACGTACATCACATGCCCAGTGTGTACACAGCTTAATAACAAGAGTGATGCAGATCATACACCACATGGGGGCGCTACTATTACATGTCCGTCAGAGGAGGCTGCAAGGTGCCTGACCAAAACCCAAACACATCTTTTGGTCTTGTTTTGTCTTCTTTTTCAGGAGTCTGGATGACGAACTTTCCCACAACCGTCGTACTCGCTCCCCAACCCGTTACCATGACGCTGCAAGAGGCTGCCACCAGGGGGAGGAGTACCTGGACGACAGGTGTGTGTCAGTGTTTGAGACGGGCTTTAACATGATGTCTTTGGGCTTCTTCTGTTTGTTTTAGGAGGGTGAACTGTTGTCTGTAAAGCCAAACTTTCTGTTTTAGACTTTAGACTTTAGTGTCTGTGAAGATTTTCAGTCACAGGATTCTCTTCTTCAACCCCACTCAGATAAGCACCTTCTATAACAACCTTTGAAGAACGCTGAAGAAGAGAATCCTGTGAATGACTTGAGTAGACAAGCCTTCTTCTCCTCTTGCTTTTAATATGAACATTTTTTTTGTCCGTAGAAGCCTTTGGTAGCTGATTGTTTTAACAAAAAAAATAAATAAATCCTGCACGAGTGAGTCGGTGAGAGTGGATGTGGACATGAGCGACAGTTTCTCTTTCCTGTTCACCCCTTTCTTCCCCTTTGCTCTTCTGGTTTTTTGATTGTTGTTGATTTCCTCATGTTTCATCCATCCCCATGGTGACCACAGTGAGGTCGTCATGATCCACCAATCAATGCGAGGCAAAAGTGCCGAGTGCCTGCACACCAGGTAAACTGGCCAGTCATCACATTTTGTTTTTGAGTAAGGTGAAGTTTAAGCTCCTACTTTTGTCTCAAATACTTTAAAAAATAAATTAAAAAATGACTCCATCTGCACTTTATAACAGTATTAGCATGAACACATGATAATTGGAAAGACTATTGAAACGTATTTAGAATTATTTTAATGAACAGTTGCAATTCCAGATTTTGACCACAAGGGGGCTGTATAGGTTTTAGGATTACCAGGCTTGATGCTTTCCAGAAGAAAAATAGATCTCATTTGCAGCTTGAACTTAAAAAAATGTTGCATTTCCATTACAGTCCCACATTTGTTAAACACTTCCTGGACTTAAAGCATGACACACATATGTGCTGTTGCTATATCCACATGAGTTTTAAGTCTCTTTCTGATCACTGCCTCCGAGGTAAGTTCCACTCTTGAGAACACATCTGTGTGTTTCTTTTCCCGTACACGAGGTCTCCTTGTACACACAGACGTTTTTGAGGGAGTAAGGTGTTTTTGTGTGACTGTGAAGATGAGCGTTAGCTACTCCTGCTTTCGTGTTTGTGTCCTTGTTTTTCTGTTGCTTACTGCAAAAATATAGCCAATGATTTGCTCTTTCTCTCCCCATTTGTGCTCAAATATGGGACTAAATCTTCAAATCCAGTTCCTTTAAATACTACTTTTTCTAACAATTACAGCAGACAAAAATGTCCTTCAGTCAGACGTTTTTGAAACACTGTCTATCAAGATAGTGTTGAATTAGTTACTTTGCATGACATATGAAAATAAAAAACTTAAATATATATATATATATATATATATATATATATATATATATATATATATAATTCAATCTTCAACTTAATTGATTCAGCTTTCATGCTGATATATCCTAAAGTAATCATGTCCCGATCAGGTTTTTTTGGGCCCGATCTGATTCAGAGTCATTCAATTTGTGTATTTTCCGATACTGACTCCCGATCTGATACTTTTGTAACACATTTAAAACATGAAAAACTGAATAACCAGATTTGTGTTGTCCTTTATTTATATTTCATTAACCTTCTTTAATCATTGAAAACTTAAATAAAACTTCTGTGTAGTAGCTTTAGCTTTGCTAAAATTGCTTTTAATCAAATCACCAATTAGGTTGATGCTCATTCTGTTTCATGTGTTTCTTGTCTTTGTTCTAGCATCAATCTAAAATCTTTTTTTCTTCTCCTTTTGCCCAGTCCTTCTGTCTTCTACATGTGTCTGTTGCATGCATGCTAACACCAGCAGAGCTTCTAGATTTTGTTTGGAAAGCTAAGAGTCCGCTTTTGTAAAATAGAATCTACAGTGTGACTAAAAGGTAAGTTTTCTGGTTCACCATGTCTCAAATAAACAAAATATTTAAACTGGGAAAGATTTGTATAAGTCTGTTACTTCATTTTCACACAAAAAAATTAAAAAACTCAAGAAAATATTATTTAGGCATCACCTGGAATTAGGTGTTTTATTTCTCTATGTCCAAATCTTTAGACAGTGACAATATGCTAAAAACTGAAACCAACTTAGTCTACGATATACTGAAGACATAATACATATATACATATATACACACACACACATATATATATATATATATATATATATATATAATATATATATACACACACACAGATATACATATATACATATATATATATATATATATATATATACACATATATATACGAATGCATATACAGTGATGCCACATGTATATACAGTGTTCCCCGCTTGTTCACGTTTTTTTATTCGCGGTTTCACGTATTCACTGATTATTTTTTTTTCCAGTCACGACTCCTTTGGTCCGTCACAAAAACTCTGACACTCAAGACACTTGTATGAAACTTTTCCTTCAGAAGCATGCCGGATTGTCCGCTACCCACACATACACAGGCGTGCACACACTCACAACGAGCCTGCATGGAGATATGGCATCAGCGGACTCAGAAGCGCCTCGAAAATATACGGATCATCGTGGTGGATAATTATCATCCAGAGCAGGTGTTTATCGTGGATGAAACCTGCAAATCTAGATAGAGATCTCGCACTTAACTGTTCAAGTAGGAAACATGCTTTTTTTAAGGCACAGAGACAGAGTGACCGTCTTCATGAAAGGTTTGCAGTCTATTGTTCTGGATAAAAAAATACACTCTTTATGTTGAGCAATACTCCAATGATCTTATAATAATAATAAATCGAATAAATGTTTTACAAAGCATGATCAGGAGTGATTTTGATGAATATGAATTGGTGACGGACATTCTTCGCCCGTTCCGGGGGGTGGACTGGGGGTTCTCCGTATTTGCGGATTTGGCGTATTCGTGGAGGTCTCCAGTCCCTAACTCCCACGAATAAGGGGGAATATTGTATACATGCTCATACGAGACGTGACAAAACATCAGCTCTAAAGTATTTTAAATGTAAGAGAACCCAGTAAGTGATATAAGAATTTTTTATTTTGTTAATTATATGAGGCATACTGAGCCTTTTGACAGTCTCCTGGAAACTTTTCTCAGTTGGCGTACTGTTTGCTAGTAAAACACAAAAGTTGACATCACTTTAAGAGTCTTCAGTAAGTATTGAACAGCTTTCTAACGGGTAGATTGCATGCTCATCGGCTCCACGCTTGCGTGAATGTGAAGGAGAGAAAAATGGATAAGCATCCAAACTGGCGGGAGAGAAGTCTCTTTGGTAAGACACACACATGCAGACAGGCAGATGGATAAAGAGGTTCATGAAGTACATTCTCACAAACAAAGAAGAATCGACAGTTAATTGTTTGTATAGTTATAGCTTTACTTCATCTTCATGACAATCATATCAACTTAGCCGCACTCCAGTCATGCATTGCTTCACAAACTAACATTAAGATTTTGGGAATCTAACCAAAGTTTCTGTTTAAATTTTTTTCTGTTTGTCCATTGTTTTCCTTTGTTTCTGTCCTCTCCTGCTCTCCTCTTCCTGTCCTGTCTCTTCCTCCATTGGGTGGCATGTATTTCTGTGGGGCATCTAGTGATCTGCAGCCTTCTCTGGACAGGGTTAAGAGCGCTAGCACCAACTGTCTGACTCCAGACAAACATGTCCCCTCTCCAAAGAATGAAAGGTACCAGTTACTGTAACCACATCCTTCCTGTAGTCCTCCGGTAGGAGATAACTCTGGTTTCTACAGCACCTTCTTTTCTGAACAACCCTATTCAAGCTAAAGAAAAGACTTTCCCTTAGCGCTCTATAGTATCATTCATTTTGTGTCTACTCTCCCTTTTGTCCCAACAGTAACATGGTTTATCACAAGGACTGTACTCGACATGTGCCTGACATTATTCTCAGATTAGGGATCTTGACAGCCTTAAGTGTATCTTTAGCTACTTTTGGGAAAGCTGTACAGAGGGTTGCCAAGTCCAACATTCTGCCAAACAATTCAACAAAATTTAGACAATTCCCAAAGTTAAGCCTTCACAAACATCCTAGTGGATCTGTTCACATCCTTGGTAATCCCGTGATCAGGCAGTGGGCTTACTTTAGTTTGCTTCGATATAGGGGTGTAACAAATATTCAACTTAATCAATGAATCCATTTCTATTCCTATGATCCAACCGGATCAATCTGTCTGAGGCAAGTTGTTAATCACATGGACCTATACCATTAAAAAATAATTTCAATATCAAATTAATTGGTTGATCAGTCCATCGTTACAGTCTAATATGTGGAACCACATGTGACCATACGGTGTGGTAGAATGTTCTAATAATGTTATGTTTGTATTATTTTGATGTGGAAAAACAACAGGGGGCTGAACTTCATGAAACTAAAATGTGAATGGATGTGCCATTAATTCTTGTTTACATGTTTGTTTGTTTGTATGTACACATATTTAATTTATAATTTATTATTTTACAAGAAATACAAGGAATCTGGAAAACTTCACCTCCACTGTTCAGTACCAGATTTTTATCTCTGATTCACACTGGTTGAAGTTTTGGTTAAAGATGTCCTGGATACATTTTAGGTGGGTGAATTGAACCATTCAAAATTAACCAATATTGAATCGTATCGCCAACCATAGATTATGATATGAATCCGATCATTGCTAAAATTAATCGTTACACCCCTACTTCGATATATTTTTCTGTCTTAGTCTCCATTGAAAAACTTGTGGATCATTGTCCTTCATCCTGTCCATTCTGCTATGAAATATTCATGTTCACGATACCAGAAACCATGGGGTCATTGGTCATTCCATTCATCAGCTACTTTCCCTGGAAGTCTTTAAAAGGGTTATTGATCATATTTTGTAGTGGCATTAATGCTTTCCTTGTTTTACTTAGGCAATTACACAAAAAAATAACATTTAAAGATACTTCTGTTACATTTCTCAAGGATGTAAATCACAAAGGAAGACCAGAGTCGACACAACTTATTACTTTTGTGGAAATTATTCATAGATAAAATGCCATACTTCAGCACAAGTTAGTTCCGCTACTTGACTTTGTCCCATGGATGACATATTTTGTATGTGTACACATAGAAAATCTCTGTCCAAATCTCTGCCTCGAAGACGTCCAGCAAGTCCCAGGATTCTAATCCAACATGCTTCTCCTGAAGAAGACAGGTATCCGTTTGAGGATTCCCCCGCCATGCAACTGCTTCCTCCTGGAGCTTGACTTGTGCCTTAACATCGATGCCATTATGACCCAAACGTAGCTCTATTTGTTTACCTATATCTATTAAAGAAGTTTATCTTTTATGTAGCTTTTGCACAAAAGTTTTATGTCATTTCCACTGAGCCATTTCCACTGAGCCAGACAAAAAAAATCAGAGAAGTATTCTATTAATTATACCAAAATATTGGGACACAATGATAAATGGTAACTAGATGGTAAAACAGCACTGATTGGTTAACTACTGTAAAAAATCCCCAAATGTTCCATATTTATACAATTTTTACAGTTTTTAAAAGCCACATGTTAAAAAGACAGAAATATATTTACACATTTTTCTCTATTATCTACATTCTTCACTAAATGTACTAGTTGACCACACAATCACATTTAAAGTGGTTCAGTCAGTGTGTCCTAATCACATCCTCGTTGCTCTGAGATCAACTGAACTTAACCGCTCAATGGAAGCATTGGCAAATCATTTCTTTCTGTCTTTTTTTTTTAATGGAAGACACTTTTAGGTGGCATAATTCTAAGATGGCTTTGGTTCAGTTGGTTCTATCGGCTCAGGCAGATGTCAAGCTCTAAGTGATATATGCATCAATCTTTGCTAATTTCTGGTATTTTTGTGAACAGCTGGTAGTGACTCTGCTTTGTACTCTTCAAGTCCTACTTTTTCTGAATAAAGCATAGTGAGTGACTTTATCTTGTAGCAGACAACAAGTGCAATGCAACGTTTCCCTTTTAATTGGTGCTATAATTGTAAAAAAAATGACTTTTGTGAGATAAAAGAGCGTGGTATTCGTACTCGAAAATTAAGTCCCAAATGCTAAGACTTCTTTGCCATTGCCAAAAGGATTTAACCCTGTCTTCCCTTGTTTAGTTTTACCAATTTATTCATACATGTATCATTAGGTTGTGTCAGTTTAAAGGACACCCTTCCCTGGGACTGGAACATCATTGTTTGAATCCACAGTTAGGCTACACCGAAGACTCTAAAAATTGGACAGTGCTACCTTGCTTGAGTCTCATTATCCAATCATCAAGTGGTTCCCAAGCAGACTTACTTAAGCTTTCCCATGGATGATTACAAAATGAGAAACTAATTCAGGTCTGCAACAACCAATGAGACCAGCTTTAAGGCTCATGCACCCAGCACAGCAGCCTGGCATTATACTGGTACCACATTGAAGGATGCCATTCTAATCAGTTAATATTTCAAAATGGAAATATTTTTGAGGAATGAAGATAGGTACAATCCATCTTCAGAACCCAATGAATCCCTTTCAAGGTCACAGCCAATCCAACATCTGTTGGGCTGAAGCAGGGTTGTTTCATGCCCAACATAAGTTTAAGTCTTTGGTGGTCTGATCTTGTGCCTATCCATATCATTGGGAAGGTCCCAGCTGGAGGAGGTGAGTTGATGGTAAGGATGGGGTTGGTGTGGGGAGTCCTTATGATTCAGCTACCACAGGCAGAATGCTCAAATCTTAGCATCAGACAGTCTCCTATACTACTACTTTTTGGCACTGGCAAAGAGGTTTTTGTTCACTTTTAATTGGCCCAATCTACATGCTTAAATCTGCCGCTTGAGTCCCACACATACATGATCTTGCAGAGTTTGAACCATTTACATAATAAGGCATTTTTTCAAATGATACACAATTTATTGCTTAAGAGCAACATAATAAACACAGAAATTTACAATCAAACATTCTCTACATTTCCTTACCTTCTGTGCTACGTGTACGTAGTAAAATACAAAAGGCCAAAAAGTCTATATCTTTTATTTTGCTTTTCTAAAAGCATTGTCAACTGGAAAACTAGCTATTACTGACTATGATCAGTTACAAGATAAAATCACCAGCTATTCTTCCCACTTCTACCTGAGTTTAAATGTTAGGTTTAGTCAACAGTAAGAGTTGATTTTACCCACAATTTAGAACTTGTCCTTTTGAACCACTCTGAAGAAACAGACAAGTTCTATTTTGTTCGGCTTCCGTTGTGTTGGAGGTAGATTGTAGACCGTGGATCCTGTTGATCGTTTGATGAGTAGTAGCCTTTTGCTGTGATTCTTTTTTTGCTCTTTCCACTTCTGTCTTTCCTTCGCGATTTCAGTGCAAGGTTTGTGTTCCTCCTGACTTAAGAGTGATTTGTCCTGCCTTTGATGTGACATCCTTCCTCGTCGCTCTTGCTTCCTGTTGTACACTTTTTGTTCTGGAAACTTGCAGCTTTTGTGTTCTCAGCAGCTTTTCCTCCAAATTCTTTGGCAGGTCTTGCTTTTTCCAAGGCTTTGAGCTCATTTGATGAAGTAAAACGTGTTCTGTCCGCAATTCAGGGGTGTGACTATGTTTTCATGTGTGTCCGTTCATGTGGGTGGTGGTGCACACATCATCCCTTTTGTCTTCATGTCCATGAATGGAGAATGTGGATGCTACTTCCTACTCAAGAGACTTTATTTCACTCCAGTGCAAAGAAGAGGTACACACCAACACATTTGTGGACACACACACTCACGCATACACAGACAGTTACATATGAAGCATGACTGTGTATGATGTCTCCAATTCCCATCACCATCATACCATCCATCAGTGTGGCTCGTCTTCCAGATCAGAATCCTTTTGAATTTAAATGATTTACCCATCATCACATCTACCCATCTTTTTATTCTGTTTTGTACTGTTCCCTTTGCTCATCCGCCATTCTCCAGGCAGCTGCGGACCCTGGAGACACCTGAATGTCAGACTCTTGGCAGAAAGCTGTCTGACAGCGGCAGGTAAGGCATGGGCTGGAGACTCTACAAGTGTCAAACATGCTCATTGACCGGTAGAGTCTGGACTATCAATATTAAGAAAGAGTTGCTTTGGTCTGTATTGTGTGGATTTAGGGTATCGGATCATTTTAATCCTTAAAAAGATGACCTGATCATCCCTCTTGTTCTAAACCCCACAATGAAGCAACTGACATAGTGATTTGGCAGAGTTTTTATGGCAGATGCCTTTTCTGTTACCAACTTTCATGGGTTTAAAGGGTAACCAAACATGGAAGTTGGAGGCTGACTCCACCCACAGACGGAATTCGAAAATCCAGTCAGATGGGTGGGGCTGAGGAACAGGACTGTTATCGTTAATGGAGCTGCAGATCATGATGTGGGACTGCCAAAATGACTTGGGACTGACATCGTTTGACCAATCACAAAATTCAAATGTAATACCTTGATTCAACCTTTAGGGGGCAGCACACTGATGTTTTTTGGCTATATTTTCAAGAATTAAATGTTTATTTTAATTCATCAAAAATGGGGCAACGACCAACAGACAGCACTTTTAAAGCCACCATTTATTATATAAAAAAGTGGATTTAGGGTTTGGTTATATTTTAAATCCTCGACCTCCTAACTGAAGGTCCTGGTTTGAAGAGATCAATTTAAACTCATACCGTCCAGAATAAAAAAAAGATGTTTTCAATGTTTATTCTTATATGTCATAAGTGGAGAGGATTTTTTTTATTTTTTTAATGCCTCAATATTTCCATAAATAGGAGCATCACTTTGTTGTGCTCCACCCACTTTTCTACTGTTGGATCATTGCTCAACTCCAGTTAAAATGAACAAATCAATCACAGGCTTTATCAACGATTATATGTATCCATCCACGCATTATTTCTAGGCACATGGACGAGGGCACATGCCCAAGCTTTTCAAAGTTAACTTCTCAACAGAAACTGGTGCCTTCTTTTTAAAAAGTATCAAATGAGTCTGTGATTATTAATACACTTTTATAGTTTTTTGTTTTTTTTGTCACCATATTTATTGAGCTTTCAGATCCTGCTTTTTCTGCCATTATTGGGGACATGTTGCCGATCTGATAAAAAGTATGTCTTTCCTCTTATAAATATGTAGTGAGGATGCAGCTGGTAACTCAGCCCCTCCCACACCAATATTAGCAATGATAGCAGAAGCAAGCTCGTTACCAAGCAAATGTTCAAATCTATGCTTGGGAGCATTTTATCTATCTTGTATTTTATATAAATATTTATTTATATTTTTTATGATCAGAAGTCAATGTGGTGTATATGATGTGAGTTGTATGTATTGAGACTGTTAGCTTATGAATCAAATTCTTAAATAAGTGATGACATACATGGTGAACCCTATTTATGTCATTCGTAGTACAAATCAAAAATATTAAGATAATCTTTCTACTTGTGCCTCAATACTTTTTGTTTAAAAATGGAATCCACCATTATAATGAAATTAAAATGTACCCTAATTTATTTTCTTTAGTTGTCATAAAGATAGTTTTTGTAAAACATAAAAAAAGGAAACATACTTAGTTCAGTATGTATCTGTTATTCTAGATATGGTTTAATGAGTTTTGTTGCAGTCTGCCTTTGGTGTTGTGTTTTCTGTATTTGATATATAGCATAGTTAAACTTATCTAAACTAAAAATGTTATTTCTTCATTTAACTTTGCAAAAATGTTAGATTTCCCCTCGTGTTTGACGCACATACATTGTTTTTGTTCATGTGTAATGTTTCTGTGTTTGTTGTGTGATTGTGTACACATCTTTGTGTAAATGTGCATCAAGGAGCCCATGCATCTCCAACTCAGGTCTCCACTTTTGCTTTGATTTCCACTCACTAACTGGCACATTTTCCTTAAACTGTGGAGAACAAGGAACAGAGACTGCTTTCACTTCTGTTAACGTTTTGTGTTACTTAAAGCTTTTTCTTTTTATTGTATTTGTGTAGTGTGGAAGTTCCAAGTGTACTCTCAAGTGAGCGATACAATGAAAAAATGTTTTTTTTACCTACTTGAAATCTTTCATTTGAGAAGACTGGTATAAAGTTGGTTAATAAAATTAAAAAAATCTTTTTGTCTAACAAGAAATTTCATAATCAAGATTTTTTAACTGTGTGATGATAACAGTAGAACAAGGTTTTGTAATTTAACCATTTGTTTTTTTTTTCTAAATTGCTTTTAATGTGACTAGAGTATGAAAAGACTTTGAAGATTCATTCTTCTGTTTTTGATTTTCTGTTATATTAATGTCTTATGGAAATGCTGGGGGTTTTTGCTTGAAGGTTTTTACTTTAATTGTGTTTTGTGTTTACATCTTGAATTGCTGCAACACACGATATGTAATCTCACCTAAAAACTCTCTGAACTCGATTTCTTAAACAATGCTGCTGCTGTAAAACGTTGTGAATTTTGAAAGTTTATAAATCTTTATCAACCCTTTTTGCAAACATATTAGCTTAACGCCTCCTCAGTGGGCTTATACAGGCTTCATTCAGGCAAAGTAAAGAAAGAAAAACATCAAAAGGAGAAAACAGAATTAAGAGTCTCACAGAAATATTACACAGCATGATTTATGTTCAGTCTTCCAGCAGTTTTTAGCCTTTTAGAGATGTTTACTTCATGTATACTTAAAAAGATTATTTACAGTTTTATGGGAAGTGTTCACAAAAACTAATTTTAAAAATGTATTTAAATCAGTCAAGATAAAATGAAGAATGAACAAGTTTTCAGAAATTTGGGAAAAAAATACACCAAAAAATAGTTTCAATACTTTGTTTTTTCTTTTGATAAAATATCTTAAAAGTATAGAAACACTTAAAACATGGAATAAATAAAAAATGTGGATTTGGGTTTTATGGTTAATTAAAGTCCCCTGAGCTGCTCGCAATGCAATTTTTAAAAAAATACTTAAGACTCTTAACTGAACTAAAGTGCTTTATTTTAGATTTACAACATTTTACATATTTTAGTTATTTTTTTTCAGCGTGAGTGTACATTTTTTCTCCTTTTTGTAATTTAAGGTTAACTTATAAAATGTATTGGTTGTTTGTAATCATTATTTCTTTTTACTCCGGTTATCCACTCTTCTAGGTTCCATCCTCACGCTTATTCTTCCTTATCTCTCTGTCTGCTTTATTCTCATCTTGTTTCACGTTAGGGGTCACCTCCAAGGCGGTGCATGTCTTTCCACCTCAGTAACATCCTCAGCTCGCAGAGTTCGCCAGCTCCCTCAGCTTCCACCTCAGAGCAGCACCATAGAACAAGGTACCCCTGACTCTACCTGTTTTATTTCGTTTATCTGCTAATACTGTTTTGTTGATAGTTTTTGTTCACATGTGGAAATGAAAACCATTAAGGTGCCATACCTGAGGTCAAAGAGCTTCCTGTGTGTTTGTGTGCAGCCCTGGTAGCAGAGGAGCGCGTTCGCCAGCTCCAGATGAGGGTTCATTCTAACCGCGTGTCAGCTGCTGCCACCTCCAGCCAGCAGGACCTGGACCGAGCCCTCAAGAGCAAACGAGAGGTGCAGAACCACTCCTTTTTTGCTTTTACTTCTTAGTTTTTAAAACTCAAAAACAGTAACAGCTGCAGCCAGAAAACAAACCAATGACACTTGCAGCAGAAATGTCAACTGACTGCACCAAAAATAAATCAAGCATGTTTTAAAAATGGTCAAAGCAGCAAATAAAATTGGTTACTGTTTGCAACTCATGGATTTTTTTTTCTCAATTTTTTTGAGAATTCAATTGACCCAAACATACAGTTTAAGGTAAGGCTTTTAAGATCTGTGAAAAGTTTTAAGACTATATGAGTCTAAACCAGAGTTCTGCAATCTGAGGCTCCAGAGCCACACATGGCTCTTTTATCCCTCCATTGTGGCTCTTTAGCTTTGAAAGAAAAAATGCTAGTTATTTGAAGAAACAATGAGTTTTAGCTTTTGTTCATTTTGTCACTTTTATTTAGATTTTTAATTCATTTCTAGTTGCTTTTCAGCGAGAAAGTTAAATTATGTTAGGTTTAATTGCATTTACATGCATAGATTGTTAAAAAACATCTGGATTTTACAGAGTAAAAGGATGAAGGTACACCAAAGTGCAGATAACAGAAAAGATCATGTTTGACTTCTTGCATTTTAATTCTAGTAAATCTGCTGCAGCTGGAGGAACTTATTTTATTTTGAAAGAACATTTTAATCTACAGCTGTCAAATGTAAACTAAGTTAAAATTCCTACATATGGAACTATAACACTGCTTTAATTGAATTGTTGTAAATATTTAGAATTTGAATTTTATAAAGAAGTGGCTTAATGGGCACACAAATCTCAAGTTTATTTTCTCAGTGTTGTTGGACTTTGGGGCTCTCTGTGGATTTTGGTCTGTAAGAAACTGAACCAAATGGCTCTTTTAGCGTAAAAGATTGAAGACCCCTGGTTTTAACCATAGAATTAAAAAAATATATGCATCATGTATTTATTTTAATACACATCTCAAAAAATGGTAGCAACATACTTATTTTTTCTTCACAAAATAAGTTATTCAAAACAAAATCTCAGTTTCACCTTAAAGTTAAAACGTCATTTCAATCAGTGTAATATATTAGACATAATCAAAGTGACTCCTGCTCCAAACTACGTAGTAAAAGGTAGCTGTCAACACATTATTTAAAAGTTACTTAATGCTTAATTACCCATTAACTAACACTAATAAAAGGTAGCATATTACAAAGTGTTACCAAAGTAAAAAATTCCCCCAAAATGTTCCTTGTTTTTTAAACCCTTTGAATTCCTCGTTGCAGCTTTACAAGGACCAGCGGAGGAGCAGTGAAAACGTTTCCCATAAGTCCTCAGACAGTGATGTCAGCGACGTGTCAGCCATCTCTCGAACCAGCAGTGCCTCTCGCATCAGTAGCACCAGCTACATATCCATCCAGTCAGAAAGACCCCGAGGACGCTTCAGGTACACACACTCACAAAAGCACCCCTGCACATCCTCTGCACGGCTAATGAACAAATAATGGACTGTCAAATGTTGCCATCAGTCGAGCGGTGCGTGCATCGGGACGCCACATGATGAAGAGCACCAGCGTGAGTGGTGAGATCTACGGCATGGAGCACGCCGACGGCAGCCAGTCTGACACGGCGCTCGGGAGCCTGGGGAGCGGGATCAAGAAGCGGCGCTCAAGCCTTAGCCAACGAGTTGTTGCCATCCTGCCATCGAGACGGAGTCGGAGTACCTCCCAGCTCAGTCAAACAGGTGGGAGAGAGGGCTGCAAGAAACAAAACTAAGACATTATGTGAAAACGTTTGACTCTCTTCTACTTCAAAACTCTGAAACCATGTCCCTACTAACCATAAAACATGTCACTTTTCTCTCTTCAGACTTAATATAAATCATAGAATACAGCATTAAAGTGCTGTAAAAATACACCGTACACATTAGGATCTTTCAGTGAACACTTATTTTGAAAAGGCTACTCTACCAACCAGTAACTGCCCCATTGGAAAGATCAAAGCTGCTAAATCAGGTCAAAGTACATAGAAAGTTACTAACCTGGCCTACGACCTTCCATTGCCACAAGGATATGGTTAAATGGCTCATTTATGTATCCTAATGTCCTACAGGTGTCATGACCAGGTTTTAATACAGCAAACATCGGAATATGGGTCCCTCATGGTTTACCTGTGGGTTCAATCTTTGGGCTCCATGTTAGGTTGTCCACAAGTTACATTGTGGCCCCAAATGTTTTGAGCCAATTGGGATTTTCCTCCAATTTAGGTAAAACCCATTTGTCAAACTATATTACAACCATAAAGTCATTCTATAAGTGGAACTCAGTTGAGGCCTTTCACAACTACAATGTGGGCTCTTATTTGGTTTGTCCAGGAATTCCTTATTGTTTGTAATTGACTTTCTGAAATAATTGTCAATGGGAAAAAGCTTCAGAGCTGTATGGTTAAACAGTTGTTAGCGCTTTTGCCACACGGGGAGAATGCCCCGCTTCGAATTCCTTTCTGGGACCTTTCTGTGTGGAGTTTGGATTTTCTCCCCTTGTGGGTTTTCTCGTGGGGCCTCTGGTCACATGCAAGATGGCACCAGAAACAATCTTGAGCCGGAGGCGGAAATGTCAGAACTTTAGCCGGTAATGTAAGCAGAACATTTCTAAACTTTAGGAAAGTTTTTCAAAAATTATATTTTAAAAACTTGTCAGAACTATCAGCTTTTAAGCTTTTAAATGTGAATAAACTGAAACTGTTTGACCATTTAATGTGTAAGATGAACTTCAAATGGGATAGAGAACGTTAATTGTTTTATTTCTTTCAAGTCAATATTAACAACTGGTCATATTTGTAGAACTACACCCGTTTACCTTCAGAGAAAAGGCAAAATAACATTTTTTCTCTTTGAATCAGCTGATCAGAGCTGATGAAATTTTGTTTTTTTCTCTGTAAATTCAGCTGATCACGTAAGCAGTTATGGTCTGTCAAAGGGAAAAAAGGTTGAAAGCTTAAAACGGGGGGTTCCGGTTGAGGACTTCTGACCAATGATTTCAAGCACAAATTTGTTTTTCTGCTGCGGCTCCAGCAGGAGAAGGGACTTACAAGCCCCATATTTTCTTTCTGTGGCCAGATTTTCTTGTTTTTTTCCGCACACTCCAAAAACATGGTACATTGGTTGGTTGATTGATTACTTAATCATTCTAGGTGTGACTGCTGTGTGGCTTTGCGAAATTCTGGCAACCCATCCCGAGTGTATCCCGCCTTCACCAATAATAGCCAGGTTAGGCTCTGGCAGCCCCATGACCCCAAAAGGAATAAAGCAGGTTAAGAAAATAGCTGGATTAATGAATGAGCTAAAAGGTCAAAGAAAGTACTAAAATTTGGCACTTGTGGAATCTTGTCATATTAGAAAGGGAGGACAGAGGCTGACACTCACTGCATTTTTCTTTCTTTAGAGAGTTAAAATATTACAAAAACTGTTCAAGTTTTGGAACAACTTCTAAAAGAATACAACAGATTACAAAAATGTCAGAAAATACTAAAACTGACCTGAGCGGTTGGTCTTCCCTTGATAAATACAATTAGATAAATTGCAATTAGAAGTAAACAAGCTGCTTTTATATGGAACCCATGGACAAACCCACTTGAGGTCTATCAATAGAGCCCAGAGGTAACCTATATGGGGGCCATATTTAAATGTTCAGTGGGGCATATTCCTATTTCCACTGTACCACACATGGCAGACTTTACATGTCAATCCATTATCATGGTAGAAATCCGCCAAACAATGGAATCCAACACCAAATCTGAATCCCACAGTTTTTCCTACAGTAGTATGAATAAAGAGGTTGTCTTTCAGGTTTCAACATATTTTCACATCCTCCGATGCGCCAGTGCTGTTGTGACGAAGAGGCAGAGGCGGTTGGATCCATTTGCAAACATGGAGTTTAATGGCGAAGCATCAGCAGGAACAAGCAGAGGCGTAGTCAAAAACAGGCTAAGGTCAAAACTAGGAGCGAGGCAGGATAACAAGAAGATACAGGCAAAGGTCAAAACCAGGGAGATCAAACTATACAACACTGTTCAGACTGTCTGCAAAAACCAAGACTTCACAATGGAGAAGTGGCTGAGGCAGGTTTAAATGCAGGATGATACTGATGATGATAGGAACCAGCTGTGTAGACAGGAAGCCATGGCAGTGGCTGATGGGGGTTGTAGTCAGGGAGCAGCAAGGTTAAAACTCTGGCGAGGGCTCCCTCTGGTGGTCGGGGGTTGAAACTGAGGGTGGAACCATGACAGAGCCCCCCCCCTGCGAGCGGCTCCGGAAGCGAGGATGCAGGCGACGCCGAGGACGACCACGTGATCGAGGAGCCGGCCTATCAGGGTGGTCACGGTGGAAGTCAGAGAGAAGGGAAGGGTCAAGTATATCGTCTGCAGCGACCCAGGATCGTTCCTCTGGACCGTACCCCTCCCAGTCTACCAGGTACTGGAGTCGGCCCCTCCGGCGCCTAGAGTCCAAGATCGTGTTGACTCGATACACCTCTCCACCGTCCACGATGAGTGGGGGCGTGT